>NW_004567125.1:25554494-25616344 GCF_000260355.1 Condylura cristata | reverse complement strand
GGCTAACAAGGCATCAGCCAGGGGAAGACTCCTCAGTCACCAAGCCACTTAGTACATGAAAACGTGGTGGAGAATTGCTTCTTTTCCCACATGTGGCTGGTGCTGCTAGATTTCCTCCTCCCAGGAACATTCCAGAATCCACAGGGTACCACAGAAGGCCTGTGCCTGTCCTTCCAGGGCTCAGAGGCTTCTTGTGCTGCTGGCTTGTCATGGGGCCTGGGGAAAAGGTGCTTTAGGGGGGACACTCGGGGGTCCTCTGGCAGTGGAACTCAGAAATCCAGAAAAGGGTTGGGGTGATTTCAGGACAGGAACCTCGTTAAGCCAGGGCCTTTATGAAGGCCCTTCTCTGCTACCCCATGTGTCCCTCCTCTCACAGCAGGCTAGCGGGGTTGCTTGTGGGTCAGCTATGAAGAAAGCTGCGCTATCAGCTCTGTTTTTTAATGTCGCACTAAGGAGAAGCGCCAGGCCAGATAACACAGAACAATGGATCATACACACTGCACTTCCGCTTGGCTCCGGAATGTGTATTCACACTGGCAAGCAGGCACGAGTGCCCACAGCCTACCCCCTTCCTGCCACACAGGCACATCCTGCTCTGCCTGGCACAGCTCTCTAGCCTGATGCCGTCCCCGCCAGCCCTGGCGTGGGGACGCGGTGGGTGGTGACGGTGCCTGCTGTGTCTGTGACCTTTCCTGAGCTTACACAGCTCATTTGCAGACACGACCTCATTTGAGTCCCCTGAGGTCGGCAGGGAGGACAGGTGTGCATGTAAGTAGAAGGCTACAAAGTCGTTGCTGCCAGGTCCCCCCACATCCCAGGCACTCCGGTTCTGTATATGCTCACTGGTGGAATCCTCACACAACCCAGAAAGGTAGCCATGCTTGTCTTGTACTGAGGTTCCAGAGAAGTCAATTAACTGTCCCAGGTCACATAGCCGGGGACAGGGAGTGGCGGTGGGGCAGAGCTAGGACCTGGATCCAATTCTGTGCCACATGGTGGGTGCATGGGTGGGGGGTCCCTTGCTTCACCACTGGGTTGGCCTCCATCTGGATCAGCTACTGTGGCCACATGGTACAGCTGGGTCTGGAATCCCCCTCAAGACCCTCCTTTGCTCGGGATGCACACCAGATGAGCATTGGGGAGTCACTGGAGACACTTTTCATGTGTCACTTGGCCAAGGGTGCTGACTCTGCACCTCTCCCTTCCCCAGCGGGTGACTGGCTGTATCCTCTCCAATGTCAACACACCCTCCATGACGCCTGTGATCGGACAGCCCCAGAATGAGACCCCCCAACCCATTTACCAGAACAGCAACGTGCCTGTGAAGCCCACTGCAGGTAAGGGAGCCTTGGGAAATGGCTGTAGTCCTCATACTTCAGGGTCACCTGGAGGGCTCGTCAGTGTCCACGTTGCTGGAGTCTCTCAGAATCTGCGCCAGAAGGTCTGGAAGGGGAAGGAAAAGTTGAGTTTTTCAGGTGATGCTGACACTGGGTTCAAGAGGCCGTTCTTTGAGATCCCTTAATATAGGGGTTCAGAGCGAAACAGTCTTGATGAGAGAGAGCCATAGAGATGGGGTGATGGTGTACATGCTTCTTCTGGGTTTGAATATGAATAAATATCCCTTGATGGGAAACTAAAGATACAAAAGGGAAACTTCCAAGGGGAGTCAGCATCTTGCCCAAGGTGAAGAAGTAGCAGGGCTGAGTGTCAAACCCAGGACCTAGACTCCTACCCACCTCTTCAGTGACAGAGAACAGGGGACCCTGGTTCTCACCCCACACCTAGAACTGGGCACAGCAGCCCTCAGCCCATCACGCAGGCTCTCACTGCAGTAATTCTGTGATGTGGATTTTATGTACCCATTTACAAAGACAAAGCTGAGATGCAGATGAGGTAAGTGACTTGCCCAAGGCCA
This sequence comes from Condylura cristata, assembly GCF_000260355.1. Lineage (NCBI taxonomy): Eukaryota > Metazoa > Chordata > Mammalia > Eulipotyphla > Talpidae > Condylura > Condylura cristata. Next base: position 25,614,429 of record NW_004567125.1, on the reverse strand, counting down.
CTTAGCTCAGAAGTAGAAGAGCCAGAATTCATATTCCAGGCGGCCTGGTTCCAAGGTCCAGGCTCTTTCTAAAATTTTCCTCTGGGTCAATTGCAAGAGATAGTTGCTGGTATAACTTTACAAGCTTACAAACTTTAATCTACTGTTACCAGTCTACATATAAACAAAAGAACCAGAATGTCATAGTCCCTACAACTGCATGGAGGGGCTCAGAAGCATTTTCGGAATTAGAGCCCAGAGATCATTGAAAACCAGATCTCTTGTGGGCAAAGTACACCGTCTGATTACTCCAAAGACCATCTACAACGAGAAAGCATGCCTTAGCTTGGCAGGAATCATGCCGGGTTCCTTGGCACAGGCAAGTCTCCTTGGATTTGGGTGTTAGTGTTCAGTGATGGGAGTGCTGGGGAAACGCTCGTGGAATTAAAAAAGGAAAAATCAAAGAGCACCTCTGCCCTTGAAGTATAGAATAGGGTTCCGTTATGTGCGTCTGCATAATGCACATAATAAAAATGGAAGAAAATAAATAATATAACAGGATGTTGAGAGTAGTTATATCTAGGAGTGGGATAACGGGCACTTTTTATTTCCCTTTTTATACATTTTCCAGTTTTTCGATAGGGTGATAGGGTCCAGCCTTGGCCTGTGACTGAGGACAGTTGGCTGTTGTATTTCCGTTCTCTCTCTGCACCCTTTCTGCTCCCACCACCCAACACTGCTCCCCGCGTGCCACCCCATTGTTGACAGTGGCCCAGATGTCTGGTTGCCACGAGTGTAAGTTGTGTGTGGTTCTCTCCTGCCGCCCCTGGCTGTCTTGCTCTCTCCTGTAGCCAAGATCCTCGGGAAGGTGGGGGAGAGCCTCAGCCGGATCTGCTGCGTCCGCCCGCCTGTGGAGCGCTTCACCTTCGTAGGTAAGGGAGCAGCGCCTTGTTTCCTAGTCCTGTCTTCACTCCTCCTTCCCTCCCTCCTTCCTTCCTTCCTTCATCCACGAGCAGCACCCAGCTGCATCACTGACAGTAACCCTTGAGAGTCACAGGGGGCCAGAATGTCAGGGGAGCCTTGGTGGGCTTCTGGGGAGACCTCATGGGTCATCTCTCCCTGAGGCTGTGCTCATCCTACCGCACCCCCAAAATGCCTACCAGCCCAAGACCTTTAGGTGGTCCAGAATCTCCCCCCAGGCTCTCCAGCTGTGGGAACATCAGTGGCCCCTCTGTGAGTCTACAAACACCCCTCTTTTCCAGACTGTTGCCCAAGAACTCAGCTTGGGAGAGGCTATCATTCCCCCAAGGTGCTTTGTGCTTTCTCCTGATAAGCCCAAGTCCAATGCTGCAGAAGAGCTGAAGGCTTAGGCCGCCTTCCTTCTTGCCAAGGAACTCAGAGGGTGGTAGAGGAATAAGGGAGTCAGGGGACCAAGATGGCACTGTGTGGTTCCGCGCGCGCCATGCCTCAATGCTGGCGTGGCACACTGCACACGTGTTCAGAGGCTCCAACTTCATACTTGCTCATTTTAGTTCTTTGAACAAAGTCACCTGTACGGAGAGCAGACTACCTCCTCATGGCCTCAAATCTGTCTGCTAGGTTTTGAGGCTGCGGCTGTTGTGGCCGGCCTCCCTACAATACAGAGAAACAGAAGGTGCTCAGCACGGGTGCGTGTGTTGGTCACTGCTCCCTGGTGAGCTGTCTGATTCCAAACGCCCTGGCAATGTGGTGCCCTGTCCCTGGAGGGCGAGGGTTTGCTCGTCTCCATTTTAGGCCACACCACACTCTCTGCTCATCCTGTTCAGATGCCCCTGTGCAGGGAGGCAAGCACTCACCTACTCCCTGCTTCCCACCCCATCTCCTATGGAGGGTGCTAGGCAATCAGTTCTCTAATGCTCTGCACCCCTCTCCTCCCCAGATGAGAATGCCAATCTGGGGACAGTGATGCGGTACGAGGAGATCGGTGAGTGGAGCTGGAACGTGGGGACATTGCAGCCAGCTGCCTCCACCATGAGCAAAGAGGTGGGGGGAGAGGTCTGAAAGCCTTGGGGGTTATGTTTGTACTGGGGTCTACTCTGAGAAGAATGATTGTTCCTCAAAGATCTTACCTTAGTTACCGCTCTTTAAATATCCCCTGACTGAAACTGGCCAAGTTCCCAGGAGGCAGGACTAGATCGGTTGACAGTTTTACTCTGGAGCCTTCTCTCCCTCATCCAAAGTCATGGAACTTGAGCCTCAGTGCTGGCTGAAGACCCTTCTTTTGCCCACAACCCTGTGCTCAAGGCAGAGAGCTTCCCTGCCTTCCTTCAGAGGGTAACATGCTTGAAAGAAGCACCCTCACTGCAGCCTGGGACAGAGGCTTGGACACCTGCTGTCAGGCCCCCCCAGCCAGAGCAGATGGAGACGGAGCAGATGGAGACGGTCACACAGAGCTGACCCTCCTGTGGAGGTGAAAGTTCTGCACACCACTGGGAAGCAAACCAGAAAAGTGAAATGTCCCAAAGTTCCAGAGTGGGTGAGAGACACAAGTGTGTGAAGCTGAAGAAAGGCCAGGCTGACCCTGGAGTCAGCACAGGTACCAGGCCACAAGGACAGGCAATGGCAACAGGAATGCTGGTCACTAGAACGAGGGGCGGCCTGGTGTCCAGCTGACAAGCTCCATCTTAACTTCCAACTGCAAAAACACTGCAGGCCTCCCCCTGGGTGTCGACTCTGTCCAGGCTGTAGGTCAGGCCTCCTGCTGTGACCTGGGGAGGTACCAGCTGAATCTGAGCCACCCCCCACCCCTTTCTCCCAAAGGCCCAGCAGATGAGATATCATTTCAAGGGGCCCCTCGCCAGCTGGTCTGCTGATCTGAACACAGCGCTACATCTGAATTTCTCGCACTAGAACCAGTTGTAAAATTTTCAGGAATTTTGAAGCCAGTTGTTAAATGTAGCCACTACTAAAATTTAAGTTATACGGAGTAGTATTAAATACAGGGCATCACAAAGATCACAAGTATTCAACACTCCACACTCCCTAATTAACCTACTGTATTTAAATATCCCTTATTGGCCAGCACATCTCAGAGGGCCACAAGAAGGGGCACCAGGCTTTCTGGTTGCTCCTCTGAAGGACACAGGAGCTTTAGGTCCAGATTCTTCAGCTGCCCAGACCCCCAAAGCAGCCATCGGCCCAGAACACTGCACGCTGCCTCCACCCAGAGCCACCTTCCCCACCTTCCCCGGAGTTTGCTTCCCCACAGAGCTCAGAGCAGACTTTGAACTGCATTCCTATGTAGATTTCTCTCTTCCTGCTTCCAGGAAGAATTTATTGTGGCCGAGCTTCCACTGTGCCTTTGTTTACCCTCCCAGCACTCCCAGGTATTAGGGTGTTCCCCTCCTCCAGCACAACACCCCCAAGATGAATGTTTGCACAGCGTGCTGCTGACATGGAGTGTGGAAGGCAGGGGGCCACACCGCAGGGCTTCCTGGTCCCGGTGGTCATCTGCTCTGGGGTAAAGGGAGCACCGGAAAGGTCTCCAGGACCTGGATTCTCCCAGCTGGGGTTTCTGCGAGGGCGTTGGGTGAATCCCCCAATTAGGTCACCTCCAGTGGGGGTGGGAGGAGCTGTGAGCTGTTCAAGAGAGAAAGAAACCATTTTTTTCTAACTTAACATTTAGGCTCCTTGGCCCGTTCTTAACCAGCTGGCTGCTCCCCTAGGGGCCTGCTCCAGCCCCAAGGCCGCTCCCTTGACCGCGATGTCACTGCTGCCCTCCAGTGGCCATGCGGGGAATCCCGCGCTCTGCCTTGTCAGTGACCGTTTGTGGCAAATGCCTCTCTCCTGATTCTGCCAAAAAAAAAAAAAAAAAAAAATGGGGACCCACTCTCTAACTTTCTGTGGCTTTAGCTTAACAGAAGTAATAATCCTACATAATACTTGAGTGGGACAGTTAGTTTTGGGCGTGGGAATAGAAAGGAGATTCTTTATTTCTGCTGTGGAGCAGGGCCTCTCCAGGGCGGCAGTCGTCTCCTCTGGGAAGGGGAAGTGTGTGCTGGAGAAACAGCCACATGCATTGTAGGATGCTGCGTGGCATTTTTAGCCCCTAAGCCCTCGATGCCAGTCGCATGCCCGGCCCTCTAGGCTTGAGAACCAGAAACGTCTCTGGTCATTGCCAAATTCTGGAGATAAGTCACCCCAGCTGAGAATCAGCAATGCAGAGAAAGCTGAACTAGGGCCGCCTCACTGGGCTTTCAGGCAAGCAGCGTCGTGGAGCCTCATCCTTTAAGCAGAGAGCTTCCCTGGAACTCCACGGCTCCAAGTAAGGGCCAGGAGCGGTAGGAACGAGCCCATCCGCCCCCTTCAGACATGCAAGGCTTAGAGTGAAGGGCAGGAGGCACCTTGCCTGTCCCAGAGCCTCGCTGGAAGGGGTCACCTGCAGGGCCACCCCATGCTGCCCCAACAGCCTGTGTGATGACCTGGGTGGTCAGCGTGTCCTCAACCTGTCTGAGCACCTACAGGTGCCGGTCATTCTGCATAATAAAGATTTTTTTCTAACTTTATTATGTCAGATCACACACTGCTGACCAAGGCCACCGTGCCACATGGAGGGAGTGGGGATGGAGATGGCAGGAGTGGGGATGGAGATGGCAGGCCCCTTTTAACAGTTCATATGTCACTGCTCCCTGGAACTCCCCCAGGGTGTTCTGGCCAGATCCAGAACAATGAGATGCTGGTATTGTCATCAGCCTGGCAGCCTTCATGAGCCATCTGGAGACTGGCTCAGCATCTGAAAGTGCTTGTGGGGTCTGAGGCAGCGGAGCTGTGCCCACCCCTCAGTCACAGGGCCTGGTGGGGAGCTGGGGCAGCAGCCCCAGAGGCTCAGAGCAGGCAGACTCACTGCTTCCAACAAGATGACCACAGCCACGGCTTCTTGGTGGGGCACCAGCCTGAGTCACCCAGGCAGAGGCCTCTCCCGCTGGGGTTCCGAGAATCCCAGGGTCTTTTCTTCCCCATTGCTCTGAATAATGAGTGAGCCAATTTGCTGCTGTTTTACACAGTGATGGGCCTCACTGGACTACTTTCGCAGGCTTAATGAGGGAAGAAAAACAACTGGGGGGAGCGTGGCTGAGAGTTGTGAAGGGGAGCTCTGTCTGGTTCCCGAGCCTTTTGCTGAGGGCATGGCCATGTAAAGAGAGGCCATTCCGCGACCTCAGCTATGGCATGGGTGCACCAGTGTCCTTCCTGTCCCTAGCACCTGAGCTCTCATGAGGGGAGATAAACGCCAAAGAAGGCCCTACAGCAGAGAAGCCAAATTGTTGACACTTGAGTTTGACGTGGAGCAAGAGAGAGGCAGTTAGACTTTACCTGGCTCATCTCTCTTGGGGTGACTAACAATCCTGATTTAGCACAGAAGGACCCATGTTCCCCATAAGTCCCTCAATTCAGGGCAAGCCAAGACAGTCCAGAATGACTAATACAACCCTAAACGACAAGGTTGATCAGTACAGGAGCCTGCAGGGGTGCCGGGGAACAAGAGTGGGGAGCCGGGATTTCAGCTCCTCCTGGTGCAGGGGTGCCTGGAGAAGTGGACTCTGGAGTGGAAAGGAGGGGAGTGTCTGTGTGCAAGAGGAGAAAAGCTGCATCGCAGGTTTCCCAAGTAACCACTTACTCCCTGTGCAAACTTTGTTCCCCTCAGAGTTGCGGATCTTGCTTCTGTGTGGCAGTGACCTCCTGGAGTCCTTTTGCATCCCAGGGCTGTGGAATGAGGCAGATGTGAGTAGCAAGGTCACAGCTGCATGGGGGAGCGCCGGGAAGGTGCACTAGATGTTTGCCTCTGTTCCTCTCTCTTCACCCTACCCACAGCCTTCCTCCAGAAAGCACAATCTCCCACCCACCTTGACGTCCCAGGAAGGCGATCCACTTCCATCATGAGGGAAGCAAATTTTCACCTACCCCAGGCTTTCTCTCCTACAGCATTTTTATTCTCATCCCTGCTCCTGAAAAGTCCCTGGGAAAGAAACCATCTGAGTCACGGAATACCTTCTGCAAGTTGTGCTTGGGTGTGTGGACGCTGGGGGACAGAGGTGGGGGAGGAAGGATTTTTTAAAAGTTTTCACCCTTTTGAGATTCCTGTGTGTTTTGTTTCTCTTTGATTCCTTTTGAAGAGGTAGTAAATTCTACCCTAGAATGCCCTCAACAGGAGTAAGGGGGTCAAGAAGGGAGAAGTTTATGGCAAAAGGTCAGGATGATCTTTCTGGCAACTGTTTTGGAATAGAAGGGAGCAGGAAGCTAAATTCTACCAGTTGGACACTCAGTTGCCAGCTTTGATGGTGATCGTCAGTCTCTTCTTGTTACTCACCTTCTGACATACACGCCACCCTGCCCTTTCATTAGTTTGTTCCCCTGATAGCCCAGGTCAATACTGGTCCATGCAAGCTGGATTCATAGAGCAGCAACTTCAAACATGGTGCCTTTTTATTACCTTGCTGCCTTCTGACCTGGAATAAATCCCTCAGCTCATCTGGGTCTTGTTTATTTCCCCCCAGTTTTATTGCTATCTAATTGACAAGGAACATTCTCTTAGTTTAAGGAATACAACACGGTGAGTTGCTATCCATCACCTCACAGGATATAACTTGGTTGTTGTTTTAAGAGAGATCTATAGAATATTATAGAATTCTGAGATTGCAAATTAATACACAATACAACCTTTGTCCTCCCAAGTACTAGATGGTAATAGGAGAGCATGACTGAGAGTGACTCAGGAACCCCAAACTGAAAGGGCTCATTCCCTAAAATGGGGTCACGCCAGCCATTGCATAAAGATAAAGAAGGCAGACTGCTAGTGTGAAACATTTTAATAGAGTTAATGTGCCTAAAAAGGGGAGAAAGAGAGGCTATTCCAATAATAGTTTCCCAATGAGACACCCAAATTTACCCATCCTCTTGTGGGCAGATTCCAGCCAAACAGGGTTGGCCCTGTTACCAGATTTGCTGGGGGTGCTGATACCTAAAAGCAAGGCAACTTCTCTTGGGGAACCATGGGAAAGGGGCGAAGGGGCCAGGCAGGTTTGGGACAGAAGGAGCAAAATAAAAGTCCAAATGGCAGTTGCCATTCTCTCTGCCAACGGGCAGCTTCCTATGTGTCTCTCATCCATGAGTCTCCTTCAAGTGTCTCTGCATGCTTCTCCTCCACATGTTTTCCTCCAAGTCCCCCCAAGTTCCCAGGTACCAGTCAAAGCCAGAGAAGCAAGGGCCCCCGGACCCATCTGCCTTCCATATTACAGAGCTGCACGGACCACCCCTTTCGGCCCCTCGTTCCAATAGCCAATCCAAGGTGACTGCATGGAAGTGGGGGCAGAGGCAGGGTCCCTGTCCTAACAGTATGACGTAGACTTATGACATTTTCATGCGTATATATTTATGTCTCTGGAGAGGAGCAGGAAGAGGGAGATCGTGATAGAGAGAAACAACCTTCAGGTCCAGACTCAAGATTCCAACACTGCTTGCAACGGAATAGGCCCTGAGGATCAGTTTTTCCCATCTCGAAAAGGAGCACCATAATAACACCCATTGCGTGGGATTTGGGGAGAATTGAAGGAGGCTGTCTCTGTAAGGTGTCTAGCAAGCCACCCACATACAGGTACATGTAGCAAATGTGAATTCCCAAAAACAGATACCTACACATTCAAGGTGAAGCACATGATGCTAAAATGTGGTGACCCTGCAGAGAGGGAAGGGAGTTTCAGGGAAGCAAATTACACTGTGGAGCTCTTTCATCTCCACTCCTCGACAATACCTGCAGGTGAAATTCTAAACCTCCTTTCAGTTCTGGATTAAGTGGCTTAATTGACTTTCACTTTCTTTTCTACTTCACAAGGTGCCGTGAAAGTAAAAAAAAATGTAGGCAAAATTCTGCACAGGCCCACAGCAAAGCTCTTTCAAGAATCCCAGCAAATCTGGATAGTTGCCTGGGGCCCGCCCAGGAGGAGGGCGTGGGCACTGTGGAGGGATTTGGCGGATGACGTTGCAGCAGCTTGAAGGGCTGGGTGCACAGGCATGGAGTGGGGGTGTCTCTGGGGTGTTTTTGTTATCAATCAGTGTGGAACTGGAAATTTACCGTTTGGAGCCCCAGAGGCTCAACCGTTCCCATTTTGTTTCCCCCAATTAGATAGGCCTCTGACTTCTCCCCAGAATGACTGATCAAGAACAACTGATCAGAAAGAGGACCCCAGGTCTCTCATCTTCCAGTTGTTCCTTGGTGCTGAAATGACTCATTGGTTCAGATAGAAAATTTGAGAAGCCAGTAGCTAGTGGAGCCAAAGGCTCACTCCAGAGAACTATCTGGAGCACAGAACTCTGTGTCCCCAACTCCACCCGGTCAAAGGCTCAATCCCTGATCCAGCCAAGTGAATGTGTGAGCCTCTTAGGAAGATGGTGTATGAGGTGGGGGCGGTGGGGGGGAGCTATTTCCTTACACAACAAGTGTGAATCTTAGCCCACAGAGAGGTATTCCAGAAATATCACATTGAATCTATTTAAACCAAATTAAAATTCAACTCCAAATCTCTATTCTGCAGGGCTGACAGGAAATTGGTTTCAGACATTATTGACTATTAAAAATTGGGAGGCTCCTGTGTGCCTCATGAGCATTGGTTTATCAGGGTCCCCACAAACATCTTCCCTGTGGGAGTGTATTGGTCCCTTGGCATTGGTGGGACTCCCTTCCTGTCCCCCTGGGCCTGGCGGCTTTGGGCCAAGTCTGGAAGGGCAGCTGGGTCCTACTCACCTACGATTATCAGGCTCCGTTTTCTTTTCTTTTTTCTAAAAAGATTTATTTGTTTATACATACAAGAGCTGGGGTATAGGCCAGAGGTGGGGGTCATGGTGACAGGATTCACCAGAGTCAGAGTGGGGAGAACAGGTGGATCTACTGAAGTACACTGCTAAGGGGAACGGTGGTGGGTGGTCAGGAGAGGTCTGCCACGCCATGTGGGTCCCCTCCCTGGCGGGGGATCAAACTCATGCTGCAGAGGTTGTGGATAGCTTCACAGTTCGAGACTTAACCCCTTGTGCCACCAGGAAGGCCCCTAGACCCCATTTTTTGCAGAGGCTTTGCTCTTAAGCTGCTCTCTGGGAGGAAAGTAGGTTTCACAAATTTTTAGCTTCTTTCTAGCTCAGAAATGGGGAGGAAGCAACAGCAGACCCTCCTCGTTGTGCTTTGAAGGTGTCTCCCCTGTATTGTCCCCTCACTGCATCCAGTGAACACTCTTCAGTGAGTTTAAAGTCAGTAACTTCAAAATATTGATTTCTGTCCTTCACATTCCTCTCATAGGGAATCAGATTTTCTGTTCAAAGTAGGATGGGGTCAAGCAAAGGGGCTGGTCATCAGGTATTTAAAATGAGTTGGTGATGCAATGGGCTGTGTTGCTGTTTTTACTTGAAGAAAGGTGGAGCTACAGGTTTAGAAAAGGAAGGCCTTTCTTTTAAGGTTGGGTATAGGGTGACCTCTACTTGTTATGCTAGGAAGTTCTTACTACTGGAGTTTACCTGGAAGTGACCCATTGTAGGGATTTCTGTTCCTTACCATGACATTGCCAGGGATGACACGAGACCTGCTTCTGTCCCAGCCTTCACTCCTTCATGCAACCCTTTATCAGATCACATTTCTCCTTATGATCAGGAGTCTCAAGTAGCAACTGTTGACCATACCTATGTTCAGTGACCTTGAACCCAAAGCTCTCAATCTGTCCACTACTGGGGAGTGGGAGGGTAAGGAAATAAGCAGTGTTTTTTGGGTAAAGTCTGTTGACTTCAAGCAAATAAGCAACCGGTTATTTCACCAGAGGAATGAGTTTCTTCAGAAACAACACAAAACACTTAGAAGCAGGGTTCATGGCACAAAGAACCCACGATTCTTTTCTATCATTGCAAGCGGCCTTTTGTCACTGGCGGATGTGTTGGTGGGCGGGGAGTGGATCCTTCTTTCTCCCGCTGGGGTTGTAAACTCGCGTCACTTCCGGTTGGAGTGCAGGGATGTCTCTTGCAGTAGGAATCTGTAATGTGTGCTGAGGGCAGGTGCATGAGGACCCCTTTAAGCCTCCCAGCCCCATTTAAATAGGGTTTCTGTATATTCATCTTCAAAAATGCTAGACCCTCACCCCCAAGTCATCTAAGGAAGCTCCAAACAAGACAAGAGAGAAACCACCAGTTCAAATACGACTGTGGGGGAGGGTGGTGGGAATAGGAGACTTTCCACCCTACTATAAAAAAATGTCAGGAGGGGCCCTCCCTGGTGGCGCAACAGGTTAATAGGCAGCCCTGTGAAGCTGGCCGAGGCCTCCTTGGTGCCTTGCGAGTTCGATCCCCCGCCAGGGATGTGACCCACATCGTGCGGCAGACCTCTCCTGACCGACCAGCTGCTCCCCTCAGCAGTATACCTCATCAGTCCGCCTGTTCTGCTTCTTACTCTGTCTCTGGTGAATCCTCTTACTGCCCCTGCAGTAAGTGTCCTGTACCCCAGTTCTGTATGCATAAGTAAATAAATCTTTTAAAAAATATCTTAAAAGAGGTCATAGGTTTTTGCTCCCACCCAGATGGGAATCGGCCAGAAGGTCTGCTCCACAGTAGGGCCGCGAGGCCTCTTCCTACAGTCACACACTCTCCATAAATTCAGCCTCCTTCTTTCTTTCATTTTGGATTTAATGCTCTTCTTCTGGAAATTAATTACACTATTAAAGGGAAAGTCCTACTCCCACCCAGACACAACCCTTGGGCATTTCCCATTAAGTACAAAGCTCCATTAACCCACAGCAAATTCTGACCTTCTTCATCCAGTGAGAACCCGTTACATTCCATGGGGTGAAAATTCCATTCCTATTCGTCAAGTTACTCTTGTTGGAGCACAAAAGAGCTGCTTGTGTGGCAGTTGGCAATTTTCATTCTTAATTCCCAAGGGACATCAAGATCTGGTCCCTGCACTGGCCTTGGAGACCAGGACCCAGCCCTCCCCCCCACCCCCAGATCATCCATTGCTGAGTAGAGCACTCGTCTTCCCTAGGAGACCCAGTCTTTGCTGTGCTGCCAGCCACGCCAGAGCCGGTGCTGGTGTGCAGGCAGGGACCAGCGTTCATGGAAGGTCAAGACCAGAATCTAAAGGGTCGGTCCTGGCAGATCTGTCTCGATCTCCTCACCCCAACAAAGCCTGTTGTCTAGGGGTCTTAGGCTATTGCCTGCTTAGTCTACCATGTTATAGAGGAAGGCAGCTTGGCAGTTTCATTCTGATTCAGCATCTTTACTCCATCCATGTTCCCTCTGCCACCTAAGGAAGGGTAGAATTGAGTGGTGAGGGGAAGTGAGAGAAGTCTGGGCAAAGGAGACTTGGGGTGGGGGAAGACTTGGAGAGAAGACGTGGAGAAGGCACTTGGAGCAGAGATATGTGAAAGAAGCCACCCTTGGTTCTCAGCCTTAGACTGGCACCAGGGACTTGGGGGACATGGAAGGAGACTGGAAACAGACATGGGTGAGACGCCCCTGGGGAGGCTGACAATAGCAGCCTTTTTTGTTTAACTTGTATTTTGATTTTGCTCCTGTCCTTCCAGACTCGCCTGGCCTCTTCTGCCCCTTTTCTATGGGTCCCCAGCAGAAGATGCCTTAGACTATGGCAGGCTTTTGGGCCTCAGTGGCCTCACTATGGGCCAACCCTTTTTGGCTCAACATTTTTTTTAAAATTTATTTATTTATGCATATAAGAATGGGGCAGAGGTGTGGAGGGAGGAAAAAGATTTCCAGAGACAGAGTGGAGAACAGAACAGGTGGATCTACTGAAATACACTGCTGAGGGGAGCAATGGGTGAGACAGGGGAGGTCTGCTGTGCCATATGGGTCACCTCCCTGGCTGGGGATTGAACTCATGCTGCAGTGGCTGGTGATAGCTTGACAGTGCTGTGTCTTTAAGCCCTGCGCCACCAGGGAGGCCCTTGACTGGACATTTACCCATGAGGGGATGGGTGACTTTGGGTAATTCATTTGGAAACTATTATCCTTTATTCTCTTCTCTCTACTACACACTAATTTTATAAAAACTTTTCTATTGAAGGTCTAACTCACTAGGAGTATGTTTTGTTTTTATGTTGTGGATGGCAGAACAGATTTAGAGTGTCCTCGTGTGTCCCTCAGGCTACCAGAATGAACAAAAATATGTTTTTTGCCCTTGAGGTACTTGCTGTCTAAAAATTTCTCTTTTTATGTCATTTTTTTAATAATATGTGAAATAAAACATCAACACATTAAAAAAGTTTTTGAACCCAGGATACACTCAATAAATATAGACTATGCTAAATCACAAAAATCCAAGAAAATGCATTTAAATTTCGAATTGGCTTCACCAAATACTTCAAGAATCAGTTGCATCCCAACTAATGTGTTGAAAGGCTCTTTGAGAGTTGACAAAAATGGAAAGTTTTTTAGTCAGAAAGAGGGTGGGAGGACCAGGTGATTAATTAGCAAAAGGAAAGGAGATTTACTCATAGGCAAAAACACCACCCTTGAAAGGAAGGGGGGTCAGTGTCTTATCATACACCTACCTCACTATTGCTGACCAAAAGACTCCAAGTAGGTCCGTTTAAAGCCCTGCTGAGATAGGTTGAAACTGCAGTTAGGTTTGGTAGTAATTCCTGGTGGGACTTTATGAACTCACTTGGGCCCTGTTGTTTCTTTTCTTTTTTTTTCTTCATAGCTGTCATTTAAAAAAAAAGATTTATTTATGCATACAAGAATTGGGGTACAGACTAGAGGTGTAGGGGGGTGGTGAGAGGATTCACCAGAGACAGAGTGAGGAGCAGAACAGGCAGATTGAAGTTGTACACTGCTGAAAGGAGCAGTGGGAGAGACAGGAGAGGTCTGCTGTGCCATGTGGATCACCTCCCTGACTGGGGAATCCAACTTGTACTGCAGGAACTGCAGAGAGCTTCATAGTGCTGAGACTTAACCCATTGCACCACCAGGGAGGGCCCACAACTGTCATTTTTTAAACATATTTTCTACCCAGCAGTGTTCTAGGGGAAGAGAACAGAGAAAACAAAATAGACCAAGCCTTGGGCTGTGCATTTACTTTCTAAGGGAGGAGACAGACTAAACGCTATTTCTCATGGGTCATCTCATTTGACATCATGTAACATTTGTCAGATGGCATTCACATTTGACTCCCACAACACACCTGTGAAATAGAATCTCTGCTCCTACTTACAAGTATGGAAGCCAGGGCTCACGTGGAGAGACTTTGCCTTGCTTCCTGTGGACACCACACAGCAGTGATGCCTAATTAGATCCTCAGTCGAGACCAGTCCCCATGTGAGAGGAATGATAGAAATAATTCATTGCATCCCCCAAGACAGGAGGCAGCACTTGAGCTGGGCTTTGAATAATGCGGTGAGATTACATGAGGAGGAGAAGGGGTTTGAGGTAGGGAGGAGGCTGTACAAGATTCTGTGTGGGAACAAGTGACCTTCTGAGGAGATGGTTCTGGCTGGTTGCAACAGAAGGTTGATGTTGGTCTTTACTTGGGAAGCTTTTGACTTTGGAGCAAACAGACAAAAGCATTACGTTTAATAATTAAATGCATTAACCACTCTCAAATGGTATTTGCATTTTAAAGGCAAGGGTCAATATTTAACCTACAGGAATGAAATTCTAGGGGTGAAATATAAAGTCCCAGGGATAGGTCAATAAGGAAACTACTTTTTCTTTTTGCATCGCTCATCCAGCATTCCACAGGCTGGCGCTCACTGGCCATATAGTCTACATTTTTCCAGCCAACCATCCATGGACTAACTGCCTTCTATATCCACCAACTATGGGAAAAAGACCAAAGAAAACAAACAGAGGAAGAGCCTGGGGCACTAGCCACTCCAGAAGAAATCCCAGGGTCCGGGGACAAATGGAGCAAAGACAAACATTTGGTTTTTCAGTCTCAGATGGTTTTTATCAGTCAGTCCAGCTCCAGCCAGGAAGCCTGATGGACACTTCCACCCCTGGATTAGACCCCCGGCACCAGTACAACCGATGCCAAATTTACAGGCTCAGGGGGAAAAGGGCTAGCTCCTAACATGGGGGAGTCTGGTTCTCATGTGAAAGGCACAGTGGGTTTGGCTTTCAGGCTTTTTGACTTGAGTCTAGAGTCCTCTGCCTTCCCACCCCCCCAATCAAAGTGGAAATGGGAACTGGGATGGTTTCCTCTGGGAAATCCCTCTGAAGAATCATTCAAATATTTGCATTTAGAGTCACTCTTGAAAAGCATCCCATCTTCTTAGATTGTGAAACTAGTCTCTGTGGGGGGTCATCCCTAACTCTCTCCCCAACCCCCAAAGAACCAGGAGTCAAACTGGGGTGGAGAATCCTGGATGGAATGGGTGAAGCTCGGTTCCAAAACCTACTGCGTGGCTTCTGGGAGCGCTCTTCTGACATCCTTTGTAATCCGCTTACAAGTATACAAAAACATGTACTCCAGGGGGCGGCGTAGAGTAATGAATGGAGGATTTGGCCATGCTAAGCTTGGAGGAAAAAATATGAGAGAATCCAATTTTAAATGGCAATCTCTTTAAACTAAGAAAAATTTCAAGTCAGTAAATTGTGAGTCTTAAAATGGATCTGGAAGGGGGTGTGTGTGGTGGAAAGAGCCTAGAAAGCAGACCAGAGTGGGTTCAAATTCACTTACTGATTCAGACAAGTTAGCAAATCTGATTGCGTCTCTGTTTCCCCCACTGTGAGGCGAGCATCTTAGCAGACAGTTGTTGGAAGGGTTCATTGTGATAGTGAATAAAGCGTCTGTATGGCTCCTGAAGTGTCTCATTGTCCTGCTAGCCCCATGTTCATCCCTGGCTGTCCTCATCTGGAGGACACACGAGGGGGTCCATGTCACTCCTGTACTGTCCCCCCATGAACACTAAGGACACAGGCTGGTTCAACTTCTGAATCCTGAACTCAGAATGATCCTCCAGAGGATGCTACCAGCAAGGCTTGCCTGGGGAAGTCCATGTAAATTGGATCCTGTCCCTAATAGAAGTCAAACCATGGTTTCAAAGACTCTCATGACTTCTCTTTGCCATGGGAAAGAAACCCCTATCTTTCTCCTGGCTTGATCCTGTCTGCTTTTCCTAGGCTCTGTGCACCATTTCCAGTTGATTTCTTGTTTTGAACCATTGTTCCTACTTCAGGGTCTTGGCGCTAGCTGTGACCTCATTGGAATGTTCTCCCTCAGATGTCCCTATGCCTGGCCCCTTCATTTAGTTTTCACCATAAAGGTCGACTGGCTTTATAATTCAGTATTGTGCTTAGTACTACCTGATATTTTCTTATTTGTGTATTTATTTCCTTAAGATTGCTCCCTATCAGAAGGTGAGTTCAGTGAGTACAAGGAACTGGCCTGTCTTACTCGGCAAGTTGAACCAGGACAGTTCCTGGTTCACCATGTTCGTGCAATAAAAGTTTACTGAAGGAAAGAACCAAAGCATGCCTGAGAACAACTTGATGGAAGGAGTCCAGCCCATCAGGTAGTGGACCTCTGTTGGGACTCAGGGCAAGTTTCCCGCCCCCTTCTGGGTTCTTCTGTGGTTAGACGGATGAACAAATTAATATCAGACAGATTAGTAGGAGAAAAGGTCGAAACTTAATAACATATGAATGGGGAATTTACATAGTTGTAAATTCTAAAAAATAATGGAGTGGGTCAGGGATAGTTATCTTGCATTTAGGGATTTTGGACCATCAAGGTTGGGAGACTATACATGACAAAAGACAAGGATGGCTGCATCCTAACTTTAAGGGTGAAAATGAAATTCTTAGCAGGACACGTTTACTGACAAATCTACCACTGGATGAGATAGCCACCCCTCCTTAACTCCCCGAGGACCACATTTTTCTAGGTCATTTTCTACTCTAGAGGGAGTAGTGATGATTTTCTGATTAGGAAAAAGGGCAAGTTGAGGATCTAATGATCTTTGACTGAGAAGTATGAAGGATTCAAACAAGGACAGAAGCTTTTCCTCAGTCTGAAGGGATTTCACTGCTCTTAGGTCAGAACTCTGCCAGACACCAGAGCAGCATGTCTTGAAGTCACCAGGTCTGTCTTGGGCACTTTTGCCTCCATTACGAGATGGAGCTCAAACTCGCCAGTTACACATGGGCTATTACCCACTCTAGGATATTAGCCACCAAACAGAACCTGCCCTTATCTTCCACAGCAATAGATACTGTTGAAATAACTAATCGTTGGTTGAATATCTCTCTCCCACTAGATAGTGACTGCCCCAAGAGCTGAAGCCAAATCTGTCTTGCTCATGCTTCTGTCCTCAGTGTCCAGGAAGTTGCTAGGCTTAACCTGGGAAGCACCCTTGGTTCCAAAGCATTCATGAAATTTCAGCAGGGTAGGTCTTGAAATTCAGCCTCCTTGAAGGTTGATCATCACTCCACATTCTTTCCAATAGATTTGCCACTGGGATCATTGAGTGTTCTTTCTCTCAAAGCCAAATTACTTCCTGCCTCGCCTTGTCTCATATCCTTCCCTTAGCTTCCCCAGATTTGGGGAAACAGACTGTGTCTCCTCCCACTTCCTTTCTGCATCCCAGCCCTGCCTCCCCTGAAGAACCTCTCATCAGAAGATGAAAAGATAGAATCAAAGTAGTGCCTGTAAGCAGGAAGTTGAAGGAGGAAGAATGACATAGATTCCTCCCCTAAGACATGACCTAAGCCAGAGCTAAAGTGAAGGGTATATAGGGGAAGGAGTGTGGCAGGGGGTGGGGGATGGAGGGTTGGGGGGGAAACCATAGCACCCTGCCGCTGCTCACTGAGATGTGTCAGAACCAGGTAAAACTGGCCACCAATGAGAAGGGGACTTGCCAATCAGAACAGCTCTGCTGCGCTGACCACTGTACCTCCCCATGCCCAAGGAGCAGCTTCAGTGAGCTGTGAAGGCTTCAGAGGTGTCAAAGCCCTGGTGCTGGAACAGAGTTCTTTCCTAGGGGTATGGCCTTGCTTCTGCAGCTCTATGCGCAGGGAGTGCCAGAGCTGCCTCTGTTTCCTGGAGTCAGATGGGGCACTAGCTACCCTTCCCCAGGCCAGAGGGAAAGGTCCTGTTTCCCCTCGAGTCCCCAGAGTTGCTTGTTTCATGGGTGTCTCATTTTTTATTCTTATTCTCATTTTGGTGTTACATTTGCTCTACTATATGCGTCCATGTCCACTCACCCTTTAACAAGCCACCTGTGCCAACATGTGCTCTGACTCTCTCCTCTCCTCTCCCTCCCCCATTCCTTCTGATCACCATCAAGTTCTTTCACAAGTCCAAGATTTATTCCTGCTTTCTTTTGCCTAGGTATGTTTTCTTATATGTTATCATTTATATTCCATAGATGAATGATACTGAATGATTAGTCATTTTTTGACAAATCTCAATTAACATAGTCACTTCTTGCTTTATCTGTTTTGTCCCAAAAGCCACTGTTACATCCTTTTCACAGCTGTGTAGTATTACTTTTTTTTTTTTTAATCCATTAGTTTATTGAAGGACACTTAGCTTGGTTCCATTACTTGGACATTGTGGTCAGTGCTGTATGGACATAAGCATATATAAATCTTTTTGTATGTTTTCATAAATTTAGGATAAATACCTAATAGAGGCATTGCTGGATCAGATGAAATGCCCATTTTTATTTTCTTAAGAAATATCCATATCACTTTCCAAAGAAGCTGCACCAACTTGCATTCCCACTAGCAGTGGATAAGAGTTTCTTTTCACCACATCCTCACCAACATTTATTGTTTCCATTCTTTTTGATATGGGCCATTCTCACAGTGTGAGGTGATATCTTTTGTGGTTTTGATTTACATTTCCCTGCTAATAAGTGGCTTTGAAAATTTTTTCCCTGTGTCTGTAGTTGTCTGAATTTCTTGTTTAGAAAAGTGTCTCTTGGGGTCTTCTGCCCATTTTGTTTTACTAGGTTGTCTGTTTTTGTTTTATTTCCTGTTAGTTTATATAAGAACTTTGTATATTTTGGAAATTAGCCCCTTGTCAGATGTGTGGTGCAAAAATATTTTCTTTCTCATTCCATAGTTTTCTTTTCTGTTTTTGTGATGGTTTTCTTTGAGTTATAAAAGCTTGATGTAAAATTGTAGCAGGGCAACCCTGATGTGAAACAGGGTGCCTGACTGTGGGTCTTCATCCGTATGCTTAAAAGGGATTTATAATCAGACTCAACTGCAGGTACACAAAAAGGTAATACAGGGTTTATTTATAAAGGGGAAATGAACATACAAAAATACCTTGGGGAGAAAGAAAGGGAGATAAATTGGTGGATGTGTCCTGCCAGTTCCACTGAGCTGGGACCCCAATAGCATGCTGAAAGCTGGCAAAAAACCAAGGCCCCCAAGGCCCACATGTTTGGTTATCTACCAAGTTGGCTGCTCAACTCCACCCTCAGTTCCTAGCAAGCTTCCTTTCACTGGTGAAGACATTATGGGATTTGTAGTCCTTGGTGTCTTGAATCTCTTCTGTCTGGGGTGGGGGTGGGTTCATAACACCTACTTGTGGAGTTTGTTCAGGACAGCCTTTCCCCTCAGCAGTCCCACTTGGTTATTTTTGTGTTTGTTTCTCTTGCTATGGGGGTTGAGTCACCAAGTCCATCTTTGTAGTAGATGCCTTGTGGTGTGTCCCCTCATTTTTCTTTCAAGTATTTTTTTTAAAGATTTATTTACGTATGCATACAGAACTGGGGTACAGGCTAGAGGTGCAGGGGCCGGTAGAGGATTCACCAGAGACAGAGTGGGGAGCAGAACAGGCAGACTGATGAAGTACACTGCTGAGGGGAGCAGCAGGTAGGTCAGGAGAGGTCTGCTGCACCATGTGGTCACCTCTGCAGCGAGATCGAATGCATATTGAAGTGGCTTTAGCTTCTTAGTGTTCTGATTTAACCCGCTCCGCCTCTAGGAAAGGCCTCTTTCAAGCAGTTTATGGTTTTGGTTCTTATATCCCAATCTTTAGGCCACTTGGAATTAATTTTGGGTGTCTTATTTTGACCTCATCCCAAACAAAACTAGTGTATTAGCAGCTTAGGCAATCGCCCCTGGAATTGAAAGCACGAATCTCCTAAATACGGTGGGTGATCATCACAAGGATGAGGCGCTGTGGAGAAGGAGACTCCAGCCCATTGTAGCCATGGGGGGGGGGGGCTGGAGGTTTTGTTGTCATTGTTGTCAAAGATCCACTCTGATTCTCTTGACCAATCAGATCAAGTGTGGGAACCAGTGGAAGTAAGATCTCTTTGTCCTTCGTAGGGACCTGTGAGTCCTCCTTTAATGTCACATCTTTGGGTCTACAGGGCTCCCACTAGCCATGAGACTTCCATGCAGTTTCAGAGACAGCTAATACGCTGATGACAACTGCCCCAAGAAGGATCTGTAGGAGTGTGCTGAAACAACAGCAACTGTTGCGCACCAGTGACATGCCAGGTTCTTTTCACATGGGATCTTAGCAGTGAACACACAAAATCCCTGCCCTTGTGGAGTTTACCTTTATAGGTAAAGACACCAAAAAAAGACAGTACACAAGGTGTTAGATGGACGGAAATGCTAGGAGGGAACATGAAACACAGATGAGGGCAGGACTGGGAGAATGGGGGGTGTAGGGCAATCGGTGACATATTTCAAAATGAACACAAGTTGGAATGTTGTGTGGCCAGAAAAGGTCTCACCAAGTTGTTGGCAGGGACATATTCCCTCCGGAACCCTTGGGATAATTTATTTCCATGACTTTTGCAGCTTTGAGAACTGCATTTGTTGCATTCCAGGTCTCCTTCTTTCACCTTGGAAGCCATCTTCACATCTGTCTCTGCTCCATCTTCTTTCTTCTGTGTTAAACTTCCTCTTCCTTTTTTTTTAAAGGTTTATTTATCTCTGCATGTAAGAATAAGGGTACATACCAGAGGTGCAGGGGTGGTGAGAGGATTCACCAGAGACAGAGTAGGGAGCAGAACAGGCAGATCGACTGAAATACACTATTGAGGGGAGCAGTGGGTCAGACAGGAGAGGTCCTGTCTCCTCAATCCATGAGGAAAATCTCAAGATCCTCAGTTTAATCACATTTGTAAAGTCTGTTTTGCACCTGAATTGCATTCATGGCTCAAGGAGTTAGGACTTGGATATCTTTGGGGACCATTACTGAACCCATCAAAAGAGGTATGGAGCAGGATAGAAGTAATGGAAATGGTAACAAATAAGCAGATTTTTTTGGATTTCTTTTGGAAAGCTGCGTCAGTGGGATAATTTAGAGATTGAATATGAAATCGAGGAATGAAAGAAGATGCAAAGGCTTTGGCCTGAGCAATTGCAAAGGAGAGTTTCCACTAATTGAAAATAAACAGTATAGGCAAAGCATCTGGACTGGGGGAATTCTCCCCCATTCCCACCCCAGCCCCCATTTATTTGGTCAGTTGGTTGGCTTGTTAATCCAGAGGGCTTAGGGACTCAGGAGTGTGTTATTTTTGAGATGCCCTAGAATCAAGGAAACACATTTGAAAAAATAGCTGGCTGTATGGACCCAAAGTTCAGGAGAAACAGCTACACTGGAGGGACTTATCTATGAATTTTCAGTTTGTCTTTAAAAGTTTGACATTGAATGAAATGGCATAAGGGTGTGAGTGTGATGAGAAAAGAAAAGAAGTCCAAGGACTGAAGCCTGGACACTGTGATCATCCAGGTCAGGGAGGGGAGAAGCTACCAGCACAAGGGAGCAGAAAGGTCCCAGAGAGAGCAACTGGGAGGAAGGAGGATATCCAGAAGGTGGTGTCCACCCAGGGTGCTGGGAGGGCAGGAGGCAGGGGCAGAAGAGCCGTGGAAGGGCAGCTAAGCCCGGGAGGGAGATGGGATGAGGCCACCCCGGCAGAGGAGCCACTGGGTGTGGAAATCTGTGCATCTTGTTCCAGACAGCCAGTCTCCCTCACACCATCTGTGGTTCCCAGGAGACAAGTGTATCACCTGTTTCTAGAAAAGCAAAATACCTCAAGCAGGAAGCTCTCCCCCTGCTCACCACCTGAGCAGCCTGTGTTAACTGATTGGGTGCTCAGAGCATTTGTTCCTGACAGAAATCAGCAGCTGTGCTGATATTACCCACAGGGCGACTCCCCTTGAGGCCTAGCTGACATTCTGAGCCACTGTTTTCATACTTTCAACTAGAAGGCTCATGCTAAATAGCTCCATTACTTCACACATCATATGTGGAACATCCATCACGTTCTCAGAGTCAAACTGAGTGCAGCGTCTTCATTATGCAACCCACACCTCACAGCTAGAAACATCTGCAAGGCAGGCCGTTGAGGATCCTCTGAGCTACCAACTTAGACATTCCCTCTCTTTCTTTCCCTTCACCTTCCACCTCCTCTCCCCTTCCACCTCCCCTTTTCATTTCTTTCTCTCTCCCTCCCCCCTTGCCAAATCCTCTGGAGTTTTTTGTTTGGTTGGTTGTTTGTTTTTTAAGATTATTTATGCATAAAAGAACTGGGGTACAGGCCAGAGGTGCAGGGGCAGTGAGAAGATTCACCAAAGACAGAGTAGGGAGCAGAACAGGCAAAAATACACTGCTGAAGGGAGCAGTGGGCAGGACAAGAGAGGTCTGCTGTGTCACGTGGGTCAGCTCCCTGGCTGGGGGTGGAACTCACACTGGGATCTCTTCATAGTGCTGTGTTTTAACCCTTTACCCCTTTGTGCTACCAGGGAGTGCCTTGCCCCTGGAGATTTAATCAGTACTTAGACCATGGGTTCTCCAGGTTGCTGCATATTAGAATCAGCTGAAGAATTTTCCTAACTGCTTAACCTGAAATTCTGATTTAATTGGTCCCGGGTGTGAACTGGGCTTTGGGAGTTTGAAAAGCCCCTCGGGATTCTAACGTGCAGCCAAGTCTGAGAACAACGGCATCTCTGTGCGATATTCTAAACTGTGGTAGGAGGAACCCTACCCAGCTACCTGCTCTGAGTCTCCCTCACATTCCGGGCTTGTAGGACAAAGTCTGGTGTGCCAGATCTGAATCCCTCCACCGATGCCCCCTCAGCTGCAGGACACAACTGTTCTATATGTCCCACGTGGTGTGGTCCTGTGGCGACTCTGGGGCCCTACACCTATTTTTTTTTTTTTACAAAAGTTTATTTTTACATCATTTTGTACATTTTTTTCCCATCTCAATTGTAATCCCCGCGGGTTTCCCATCACCAAGTCACCCGTGTGCCATCACCATAATCCTGTGCATTTCACTCCCCATCCCCCCGTTTTTGATCCCATTTCCCACTCCACCCCCACAAATGTCTCTGGTATATGGTTGTTTATTATTTTTGTTATTTTCTCACCTGGTCCAGTATACTCCTGCTATGGGTGAAACCATCCGGTATTTTTCTTTCTCTTTCTGGCTTATCTCACTAAGCATGATCTTTTCCAGCTCCATCCAAGTTGCTGCAAAAGACATGTGTTTCTCTTTTTTTGGTTGCTGAGTAATATTCCATTGTGTATATGTACCACATCCTTTTTATCCAGCCATCTACTTTTGGACATTTGGGCTGCTGTCATGTTTTTCCAATTGTAAATAAAGCAGCAATAAACATGGGGGTGCAGGTATCTTTTTCAATCAGTGTTTTTGTGTCTTTTGGGTAGATACCTAGGAGTGGGATTGCTGGGTCATAGGGAAGCTCCATGTTTAGCAGTTTGAGGAACCTCCAAACAGTTTTCCATAGTGGTTGTACTAGTTTGCATTCCCACCAGGGCCCTACACCTAGCTTTTAACTTCTCTCCACAAGCTCCCTGCTAGCACACCACCAGTCAGCCTTTTTCTTTGGTGACATGGGCGTTCCAGTGGCAGCTCTGGCTCCAGTTGTAAGCGATGGGAGAAGTAGGGTAAAGGTGCATGGAAACACCCCAGGGCACTTGCGCACAGCCTGTGCATGCACACACATGCCACCAGAGAGCTGGTTCCAACAGGGGACGTTCTACCAGTACAGAAATCCCCATGGAGACGGGGACTGCCCCAGTGTGCTCCATAATGTCTGTTTTTGTAGCAACTGTTCAGAGAATTAGGGGGAACCCTAGGTGCCTTGCCCCAAAGCAGGTCTTGCTCAATAAATTATACTGCGTAGAAGCAACTTGCCTCCCCCGCCCTTCGCTCCCCATCTGGGCTCCTTAATTGGTAAGATCTAAACAGTACTATGCCCAGGCTAGATCCAAGTCTATTAAATGCCATAACTCTCAGGCTCTTTGAAAATAAAAGCTGGCACGAATTTCCAGATAACAACGTGGGTAATGTGTCTCAAGAGCTTGAAATATGTCCAATTTATATCCTTTCCTCCAATTATTTTACTTCCTATCTGAAGGAACTAACTGATCAGAGATGTGGAAAAGATTTATGCAGAAAGATCTTTAACAAAGTGGTATGTAGGCTATCAAAAAAAAAACTCAGAAGGACCTCTTCACTTTCTGTAATATCGGATTGTGTTAATCTATCATGGTAATCATTGAAAACAAAGTACGAGAACTCTTAAAAATATGTATTTGGATAATTTTTTTAAAAAGATTTATTTATTTGTGCATACAGAACTGGGGTACAGGCCAGAGGCTCAGGGGCGGTGAGAGGCTTCACCATAGACAGAGTGGGGAGCAGAACAGGCAGATCGATGAAGTACACTGCTGAGGGGAGCAGTGGGTGGGTCAGGAGAGGTCTGCTGCACCATGTGGTCACCTCCAGGGCAGGCAGGATTCGAACTCATGCAGAAGCGGCTTTAGAGTCTCAGTGTTGTGCTTTAACCCGCTGCGCCACCAGGGAGGGCCTCGGATAATTTTAATATAAGAAAATGCTCACAATATAGTGCTGGACTTTTAAAAGTGACGGTAAAAAAAGGTGATGGTTCCCATTTTTTTTGCGGAGAGGAAAACTCTGAGCAGAAATAACAATAGCGCGTCTGCGTGGATTGTGTGCTTGTGATTGGTTTCTATTTTATCCCCCTAGGATTCCAAAGTTTCCATTGGGTCTATCATTAGGAGAAAAAATTAAAATTGTTTCTTTGAATAAAGAGACAATTTCATGTCTCATAGGACTGTCTCTCAGAGGCAGACTTCAGATGTGGCTCTTAATAATCCTCCCATGGTGCTCAAGCCCCACAGTGCGCTGTAAGTTCTGCCTTGCTCAGCACTGCCTTTCGGTCCCGCAGCAGCTTGCCAGGGAACCACCCCACCACCTCCCTCTGCTGCCCACCTGGGGGCTGGGGTGTGCTTTCAGGCCAGTGGGTTCCGTCCCACCCAGCTAAGGATTGTGTGTCACTCTGGTTACTCTTCAGCATTATGACTTCACCAGGAGCCTGGGAGTTAGCGAGCTCTTGCCTGAACATGCAGGAGTCCATATGCTCATGCAGTTTAGAGGTATTTATTAAGTGTCTTCTGTGTGCCAGGCAAAGTTCCCACTCATCACTCTCACGCTGGTACTTGCGGGTTGTTACTTGAACAGGTTGACTGATGGGGTGAAAAGGCACACTTGGGACTGAACTCGGGGTTACACATGGGCGATACCTCCACCCTGCTAAGCAGTGGCTCAGTAGAGGCTGGAGTCATAGCCTCACCCATGGGCACACTCCTGCCCTCTATCTGTCTCTCCCTCATCCTCTCTCTGTTTCTTTAGATGGAGGTGATCGTGGGGGACTTCGGGATTGTGGTGGTGCCCCGGGATGCAGCCGATACAGACCGAATCATGAATCACTCCTCCATACTCCGTAAATACAAGGTAGGTCCTCCCTCTCTCTTCTGTGAGCTGCCCCTTGTGGGGGGGATTGCTGGAGTACTGAGGAAGCAGAAGACAGTGTGAGAGGCTGGCAACCACTCTTTCTGCTCTGTCCCTAGAACAACATCATGGTGGTGAAGGATGACATCAACCATCCCATGTCTGTTGTCAGCTCAACCAAGAGCAGGTATGTTAGACAAATGGCTAGAGACACTGACCACAACAGCTTCCAAGTTGCCATACAACTTTCCTCAGTCAAAACTGCCCTTAGAGTAAGTCCATGGCAAGGACCCTTGTCTTTTGGAAGGCCACCAAATGTGCACTCGTCACTCTCCTTTCACCCCACAGGCTCAGCCGCAGTCACATGGCCGTATCTGTTTCCGGGGTCTAAACTCTACTTCTAGAAAGCAGACTTTATGGTTTGGCCGCCATGTTGCCACCTAAACTCAGGAATTTCTATGACTAAACCAGAAGAGAAAGGGTACTAACAGGTTGTCAAAAGTCATGTCATATTTTTTCTGTTTTTCTTTCCTTGTCGTGGCTCCTACTGGGAAGGAAAGGGGGAAGAACCCCAGTGGCATTGTGGGTTCATTCTCATGAAAGTAGGTTGCAGAGAAGAACAATAGGGTGGAAGAAGAAGAGATAACACATTTGAATGGCCACCCTGTGCTTGATGCCATTCTGAGTGCTTTGCATAACTCATTTAATCCTTCACTGACTGACTGAGCTAGGCCCAAACAGTGCCCTAATTTTACAGAGAAAACTGAAGAACAGATGGGCTTAAATAACTTGCCCAATGGCCATCCCCCATCCTGCCAGGGATGAAGCAGCATCAGCAGGATGGGGGAGGAGATGTTTCCTAATAGGGATACTTTTATTTGACCAAAGCCAGGGCTGGTCATGGATTGTAAGATAAACTTCTCCCTGGAGAATGGGCAGGGGAACATTCCTGCCTTGCTTCCAGGAAGGATGTCCATCTGATTGCCATCTCTTCTTGTCCAGGCTGGCCCTGCAGCATGGGGACGGTCATGTGGTGGACTACCTGTCCCAGCCTGTCATCGACTACATTCTCAAGAGCCAGCTGTACATCAACGCCTCGGGCTAGCGACCACACAGCCCCCACGCTCCACTCTCCCCATGTCCTCTGCCAACACACTGGCCCCTCCAGTCTGTCAGTCCCCCTGTTTCTCTCCTGCCTCGCTGTTTCTCCATCTCGTCATCTTGACTGTCACCCCACTCGCTGACTCAACCCCCCACAGTGTGGGGACCTGCAGAAACCACACATACCCAATTTCGCAGTCATCTTTGGACAAACTTTCCTCTAGTCTCTGGGTTGGGGGTGGGTGAGGGAACAGGGTGGGAGTTGGGGGAAGAGCAGTCCTTGAAGATGTGCCGGCGTCCGTCTCCCAGCATGCTCTAGAGAGCAGCTCTGGTGCCCATCCTCCCAGCATGCTCTGGGGAGGCGGCTCTGGCTCTCGCCTTCCCAGCATGCCCTTTACCACAAAGGGCTACTTTTCTTTCTTTTCTCGCCTTTTCTTTCTCTCTTTTAATTTAAAAAAAAAAATATGGTGTTGATCACTCTTCATAGAACTTGGATGAAATTAGTGTCCATGGTTCTTTATGTATGTCTTCTTGATGCATTCCTGTGGTATCATGTCCTTTAGGTAGGAGAGCGAAGCCAGCCTCAGCACCCAATAAGTGTGTGGAGTCTGCCACCAAGTAAAGAAGGCTCAGCACCCGCACTCTCCCAAGGGTCACACACACAGAGCAGCGGTAGGGCTCAGGGGTGAAATTTCCATATTCTGAAGACTGTCTGGGAATAGTAAGGTTTCTTAGAAGGATTTGTTTCCTCAACTTCAGAAGCCCATTTTCCAGAGGCTGTGAGCCTTTGATCATAGACTGTCGCTCTTCATTCCTCCTGGGACTGTGACTGGTGGCAGAGAGAGGCTTTCCTGACAGCCCAGGAATTTCCAAGGAACCTTCAGATCGCCATGGAAACCCTTGGAGGCTGTACTTAGTCACATTCCGGCCTCTGAGAAGAATCACATAGACAAAGCCAAATCCTAATAACGTAGTCATTTCTTAAATAAAACATGTTAGGAATTCACTCAACCCTAGAGATCTTTGCTAATTGGAATTATTTATTGCACATTTGGCCTGGAACCATCTCTTTCATAATGTTAACACAGGATGACCTAGGAAAAATAATTTGTTGCCCTGATGGTAATTGACAATTTTCACCCACCCTAGCAGTCAGTTCCCTCTTAGCTTTTTGTCTGAAGCTGGTCATGTCTCCTGCTGAGCCCAGCAGCTGGTCATTGCCTGTGAAAATCTACCTGGCAGCAACAACACAAGACAGAGATCTTGGGGTAAGGGAGGTCATGAGCACCTAAACTGTCTCACCCCTTTCCTCCCTAGTTTCTTGTTTACCTCTGCTGCCCCCGGAAACAATTTTGATGGACTCTGTTCCAGTGCTTGAGGCCTCACACACCTCCTGCTTGGAGAGCCTAAAGGAAATGATTTTCTTGGGCATTGGTCTCTCCTCCAGTCTCTCTGGCTTTTGGTTAATGGTTGTCTGTAAGGAATGGCCCCTGCACCGCAGGATAATTTTGTCAAAGTCTAGTGTCAGCTCTGACCCGCAGTCATCTGGTGCCATCTGACACCAAATCACTGTTCTTCACCCTCAAATTTCACATCTGCAACATCCTTCACTGGTCTCCAGGGACAGGAACTGGGGTCAACCCAAGAACATGGTAGAGCAGTGAGCGGGTTTCTCATTCCTACTGGGTGAGGGAAATACCTCCAGGAGAGGGGAAGGAGGAGATAAGAGTTCTTGGGTCTCAGAGTTTGCCTACAGATCATGGAATCACAACTTTTAGAGATTAGTTGACCCAATATTCTCCTTTAAAAGGTGACAGAGCAGAGATCCACCACATGAAATGACTGGTCCAGGGTCACACAGCAGCGTAGAACCTAGCAAAGGATGCCATTTCCCTGATTCCTAGATAGTCATCCTCCACGGTCTCTTTCCACACACTCCCCTTGGTGCTGGCCAGGTGATATGGTTTCTACTCCTTGCAGCCTTAGGCACCTTTCTCTTACATGATGTTTGTCATTGAAGGTGTTCCCTACATATTGTATTGTGTATTCTGGCCCTGGAGGAGAATATGATGTGAGGAAGGCTCTGTTTAGGTTTCCCTTTAGAACCAAGAGATCTCAGTGTTGTTGAGGAAATCCCAGAAAATGACCCTTTGAATGCAGGGAAAGATTGCTTTGTGGGAGGCTAAGACAGACCCAGAAAGTTCTCAAAATGTCATTATTGCTGGAGAGAGGAAGACAGAAGAGACTTTGTTTAGGCAGAGCAGTCATAAGTCAGGAAATGAAATAAAGGGAAACAGGGAGCCAGTTCTCCTGGGGGAAACACGGCCTTTTCAGAAATATGGAGTTCATAGAGTATCTGAGTGTCCACATGAGTAGAGCCAATAGAACTCCTGGTCTTTCTTTGGCCCTCGGGTGTGCTCTCTTATTTTGCTGGACTCTATTCTTCCACGTGAAAAGGAAATGGCCTGGCCCTGTGTACTGTGTGAGGTGAGAGGATGTAGGGGAGGACAGTGAGGAAGGACACTAAAAGCAAAAGAACAATAGAGATAGGTTTTATAGGAATGAAATGGGACAACCCAATCTTGGCAGGTCACTGGGATCACGATACAATGGTTTTTCTTCAATAAAAGAAAGAGTGAATTCCCTTTTGGATAGAATGGCTCACTTCCTCCCCTTCCCCACATTTTTTCATTTGCTCGGGGAACTAGTCAAAGCCCTTCACTTAGCCAGGCCTGCACATTGCAGTGGTGGCCCAGCCAAGACCAACACCAGGAAGATGATTCAGAGTATGAAGGCGTGCCCCAAATGCCAGCAGATGACCCCTAGGCTCCAACTTCACCTCTGGGACCCTGTTTCTTCTTACAAAGGACAACTCAAGGCTGGCAATGATCAGAGATCATGGAAATGGCATGGCTGGAAAGTACATGTCGAGAAGGGTCTGGAGCCTCATTTCCTGCTTACCAATAAAAAACTGCCCCTCCTGTTTTTTCTGAAAGTGGCTGATATGAGTAAGAACAGGCAAGAGGAAGTTCTTTGTGTCAATGACTCTCCACAAGGAAGGGCCCTTTGTGAAGTCTGTGCTGCTAGTGGGTACCTTGTTTGCTACCCTTCCCCCCAAGTCCAAACAGCCTCTGGAGTCTCCATGTTTTCATTTTCCTTGAATGTACATAGAAACTGGCGAGGGAAGACTAAAGTGCCTGAAACCCAGAGCTAATGTTCTAGAGATGCTATTCTTCCTGTCTCAGCTTGGTCAGCCTCCCCTCCCTCTCCCCCCACCCCCCATCCAATGTTCTCTAGTCTCATGCTCCAGCTTCTCAGAAAGAATCAAAGAACTTGCTATTCTAACTAAGCAAAAAGTGAGACTCAATAAACAAAAGGCAGAGAATCAGAGGGAGGAAACAATTTCTATTTTAACAATCCAAATCTACTCTCCCAGATGGATATATACAACTTAGGGGATCAAGAGAAACAAGCATGCCATGATATCTTATCAAGAAAGTGATGTAAAAATAACTTAGTAGAATATGAAAAGCTCAGGATCCCTCCCAAGGTTACTGCAGCAAGTTTGACAAGTGAGGTAGAAAGGGTAGAAACAGGCCGATTTTGTAGCTCACATTAGGACACCTTAGGAGTAGCGTTGTGGTAATGATGATGATGATGAGTATATTCTGTCCAGTTTATCTGTCTCCACCCTCCTTAGCTGCCCAGTAAACTCACCTTTTCACGTGGTTTCCTTGTCGTGCAAGTTCGGAGTGTCCTGTCGACAGATTCCAGTTGGTCGGGAATGAGTTACACTCTCCCTCCTCCTTTGTAATCTAGGTCCAGGGCCCAGAACTCAGCCTGATCCAGGTGGTCTCAAGGATTGGCATGGGGAGGAGGGAAGCTTTTTTAAATCACTTTTTAGTCACTGACTCTGCCATTTTAAGTGTAAAATTTGCTTTATGGAAATCAGTTCATTAATAAAAAATTAAAGTTGCAACACCATTTCACAGTGAAATATTTTGAGTAAAATTCTATTGCTAGAGTCATCATGCACCAAAGTTTTATCAGCAAAATGTTTCAATTATGTTAATAAATAAGACATGCTACGAGAGTCTTTTATCTTGGTCTAGAATCTTCTCTGTCAATTGTAGAATCAATTATTTTTCAGAGTCTTACTTGATAGACAACAGTTGTAAAAATATTCTTAGAGAGTATTTTCTATGGTTCTGTTGATGCCACATTTATAGTATAAAATTAGCCACAGCCAAGCTCAAGGATCATAAGCAGGAAAGAACAATTAGCAAATTTATGAGTTGTGCCTAAGCTTTTTCAATTAAAAATATTCAAATCTGGGCCTTCCTCGTGGCCTAGGTATTAAGTCTCAGCATTATCACTACAATGGTCTGATTAGATCCTGGCCAGGGAGTTGACCCACATATGGCACAGCAGACCTCTCCCGTCTCACCTGCTGCTCCCTTCAGCAGTGTATTTCAGTAGATCTCCCTGTTCTGCTCCTGCTCTGCCTATGGTGAATCCTCACACCCTTCTCCTGGTACCTCCTGCCTTAACCCTAGATCTTCTGTGCAAAAAGTAAAACCAAATCAAATCTAGTTCCTACCTAATCTGCAGAGTTTGGTATTGGATAGCTTTGGCTTCTTAGTGAAGCTAGTCCTCTGTGAAGTTAAAATACATCTATGAAAATTTTAAACTTAATAATTGACTTTATGGCATGACCAATCTTAAGACAGAAGTTGTTAAACTACAGTTTGTTTAGGCAATGTAAACAAGCAAAAAATGAATAGTTTGATAATTGTCTAGTCCTGCTGTGACTACTTGTTCTTATTTCATTTTTAGCTGTGATATATAGAGTGGATTGGTTTAGATCTAAGTGGTGTTTGTTGCTAGCAGCTATCAATTATGATTCAGAAGGTGAAATAGAAATTCCTCATCAGACCAGCTCAGTTAAGACTTAGTTACTTTTAGATTAGTTGTAGGTTTTTTTTTTTTTTAATCATTTGGTTCATAGTCTTTTGTTTTTGCTTTGAGAAGAGCGAGTTTTCCATGTATGCCACCATGTGGGTTTGGTGGCATACCATGATGCTTGATCTGTCCTATAAATTGATGACTTGTATTTATGTTGCCTGGTTTGGTCACAGACCTAACTACTTTCTTCCTTTGTCCTTAGTGTTCATAATGATGAAAACTTGTTTAAAACTGGGTATAAACACTGGTTTAATTTGCTATCTTATACTAATGTATACAGTATACATACTAAATATAAGTCATCAATGTACATACACCCATAAATAAGCTTCAGATCTTGGAATTTCCATGTTGCCAGTAGTATAAAGAAATCCTGAAGAAATTCTAATCTGTGCTTTCCAGGAGGTAAAGTGGAGCTGCAGCAAGAATCCCTAACATTCCCATGGTCATGAGAACCACTAAAAGGAGACATGATAAACATGTTCCTAGTCCTTGAGACTTGCTCAAAACATTGGACTTCACTGAGTATGTTTTTGCCCTTTTTTTCCAGTCTCCCAAGAGTGCTAGTAAGAAACCACATCCTGGGATAAGATGAGAAATGCATCTGTTCAGTACTGACAACTCTGGGCAGTTTCATTTCTGCCCTGTCTCTAAACAGAAATCCCTGTGAGTCAAAGTAGTTAACTATGTCTATTAGCTTCCCAAAGACACCATTCATCCGAAAATTCAGACAGAACGATAAGAACATTTTGATACAAATTTTAAGTGCTGGTGAAATAGCAGAGAGATCGCTCCCTTCACTTGACAAGAGCCTAGGCCAGCTATCTTTATAAAGGGCCATGCCTCATCTCTCCTTAGGGATGTGATGTCAAGACCTCAGACATGAGGGAATCATTTCTATGCCTTGGGAGTCACATGAGTCATTTTCCATTCCCCACATCTACTCAGAGATCAGCATCCTCTTTTTGAGGAAGGCATTCTTCTGACTTTCTTTACACTGTTTCCCACTGAGGATAATTTTATGATTGCATGTACTTTGGTTCTGAATGAATGGGGTCCCTCAGTATGTCCTTGGAAGATGTATTGCCCACTTCTATACTGGGCAGAGACAGCATCCTCACCATTCATGGTGTAGAACTGTGACCTAGAAGTAACCTCATACCAAAAGACTTCCTCCTCAAAGTCCCTTACAAGTTACATGTAGTCACTATACCGGTTCTAGACTATGGGATATAAGAGAAAATGATACGCAGCCTTTACCAGGCCTGGTCTGCCAAAACCTTTTTTGGTTCTTCCTCTTCCATGTCACTTTCCCTTCCCACCCAGTGGAGTGGAGATGATTCCCCCAAGGCAAACTTGGAAGTGATGCACTGTAAGTGGCAAAGTCTGGAATTGTTACATGGAAGATAACCCTGCCAACTTTCTCCCCATTCAGTTTATCATGGGAGCAAATAAAAAGAACAAAACAAAAACAAGTCTTATGTTGGAGTAATGCACATTCTTAGGTCTATGTAGTTTATTCAATCTAGTTAATATATAAACAGTTTCTGAGTTGTTGCTTTGAGTTGTTAATTACACTGAGTGAGAGATTTGTAGGTTGTGTGACTGAGTATATAGAACAGGATTATGAATTCACTTCACAGAAGGTAAAACTAAGTGGTCAGGCCCATCAGAAATCCGGAGGGACCAAAAGCAGAGACTTTTCCTCAGCTACTTATATAAAAGGACAATTCAACATCTTACTCTATTAAGTTTAAATTCTTTTTAAAAAATGACAATGTACCACAGATTATTGATTTTTTTTTTTTTTTTTTGGTTGTTGAAAAAAACAAAACAAAACAAAAATACTGATAGCCCCCACCCTGCATGGGCTGTTCCAGAAGTAAATCCTTCTTCATGCTTAGGAGTTGGTACCAGTTAAATATCACAAAGTGCTCTCATGGCTGAAGAGGGCAAAACAAGAGGCTCAGAATAGAAATCAAAATGCTAATTGAGATTCACTGTTCTTTCTGTGGCATTTTAATTTCCATTGCTGTGTTTCCTCCATTTTAGTGTTTAATAAATTAGAAACTGACCATCAGCATCTAGGAACTTTATTTTAAAACATGCCTGTGAAAAGCCAAGGAAATGCAGAGGTGAGGCAGCACCAAAGTCTTCTGAGCCGAGGTAGAAGCACCTCTGGTTTTTTCCAGAAATTCTCACTGGTGTTACCGTGAATCAACAGTCTGTTGCAATCACTTGTGGGAAAGGGTGGAGTGACAGCTGGAATGCACAGACGTGTGCACAGCCTGTACCATCTCAGCTTTTCCAGAACCCAACTGCCCCCATGGGAGTGTCTTGCAACATAGGTTCTGCTGAGCAAAAAGGTGGCAAACCAGGGGGGTTACCGCAATAAACACCACCAGGGATGAACAAGAGCTGTAAGTTTAAATTTCTTTCTTTTAATGTTGTTATCTTCACTAGACAATCAACTTTTTGAGGGCAAAAACTATGTCACCACTGTACCCCAGCATATGGCACACAGTAGGCACTCAATAAATATATGTTGAATGGATGGATGGATGGATGGGCAGATGAGTGGACAAATGAATGGGAGGAAGAATGGATTCTACCCAAATGTGAGTAGGGATGTTCTCTGCTATAGGGAGAGAGAATGTATGTTGTGTGTGTGAGAGAGAGTAAATGAGAGAGAGAAAGAGAAAGTGAGAGAGACACGGATACATGTAATATTGGTATTTGAATTGTGCAATTGAATTAGGACGACTAGATCTTCTAATTGTACCTCTTTCAATGTCCAGGCTATCTTTTTTTCCCTAACAGTTTGAAACCCAAAAGTAATTATGTTCCCAAGACTGATGGTTACCCATGTTCAATTAAAAATGTAGTCTCTACATTAGCAAGGCCAAGGACGTTACTCCCAGGTCCAGCAGGACTGGGAGATGCAGGCACCTTTACTCCAATGGGTCAGACTTGCAGCTTCTTGCACCTTGAAAGTAGAGAATGTGTTTACCAACAGGTTGGTAAGAGGGAGGGGCCTGGTCAACAGAAGAGTAAAAGGGACACTACGAGGCAATAGTATTTTACTGGCCACAGTAAGGCTGGACCTCACTCTGTTCTGACATTAGGAAGAATTTTATGTCTGGGCAAAGTAAAAAAAAAAAACAAAAAACTTTCCTTTGGTCACATTTCTTGTCCACACTCCAAGACTCAGTTTCTGACTTTCTGAGGCAAACATATGCTGTGCAGTTTGTTCTTCAATCCAATCTACCCTTTGGGATCCTGACCCTTGAACAGTTTGACACTCAATGCATTTGCCTCACTGCCCAGCACCAGAAAGCAAAGAGCATCACTCTGATGCAATAAGACATTTATCTGGCCAGGGTTTCAGGGATGGGATCAGCTTCCACTCACCTGAGCATGCCCCCTCATTATGTTCAATGTCCCACCCCACCCCACCCATGTGAGATGGCTTCTGAGTCCTGAGGTCTGTATCCCAAGAACCTCCACTGAGAAGTTGCCATAACTGCTTCAGTGTTGCTCAAGAACCTGGGTGTTGTAGCAGCCTGGGGGCAGGTTGTCCCTAATGTTCTCTAGATTCTTCACATCAGCCAGGATGCCATCTATGTTCGTCTCTAGCAAATGGAGGTGGTCCCTCTGCCGACGTGCTCGCTCTTCCAGCTCTGACATTAAGGGCCGCAGTTGGCTGTTGATCTGGGCTTTGGCATGGAAAAGCTTCTGTTCCAACAGGATCAGCCTGTTTTCATCCACGTTGCCAGGCTGATCTATTTTAGGGAAGGAGATAGGAGTTAACAGAAAAACTATGGTTGGATGTTGGGACACATTACGGGCCTTTCGGTTCCTTAGCTAATTCCTCTTTCCACATGCTTGGAGAAAATAGTATGCCATGCATTTGAAAGGCTTACACTAAATTGGAAGTAATCTAGAAAAAAAATCTCACTAGACTAATGACTGGGTTATTAGCAGACCAGTTCAGCCTCCAGGCAATATAGTTAAGCAATATGGAAGTTTGGATTTCTGCTTTCATGTTAGGGCCAACAGTTAGTGTTCTGGAAAATGAAGATGGAAGTCATTGGGACAGAGTACTGTCCAAGGTGTCTGCCCAACACAGCTCACCCTAGGATCAGAATCAAGTACAAAGTATGCTTTTTAAACCACCCTTGGGAAATATCTTGCTGTTATCCATTAGAAGACCTTAGAATCTGGCAGGGTCTCAGGTCTTATAGAGGCCAAGGTACGCCTTGCTATTTGAGAGATGGATTCCAGCTGTTAGTAAATGATGTAAGTCTTCATTCAGGCTTGAGACCGTGGGGATCTGGCTAGATGTAAGTCTATTTCCAATATGAAATGTACTTATATTGGTTCAGGTATGTTTTATCCATTAGTGATCTAAAATGAATGTCAGTATGAAGGGGCCCTGGTTAGATCTGTGTGGTGAGATTAAATTTAATGGGCCCTTGGTCAATTCAAACTGAAGGTCAGATTTCTTCGCATAGCTAAGCTGCAGAACAAGCACTCAACAGCGTTGGTTTATATTATACCCACAGTCATCAAACTGTTATTGTTCCATGACTCAAGAGAACAAATAGTGGAGAAACTTCAGCGGGACAAAAATGTTGATGCAGTGAGTCAGTCCTTCATCTGGGGGTGAGGCAGAACCCCAGAATTTAGAGTTTTAAGACATGCAGCAAAAGTTAACTGACCCTCGGGACAAACTCACCATGGGAGGCAGAAGGAGTTACACCCAAATAGTAGGTGTGCTGGAGACTGAGCCCACAGTTTGAATCTTGCCTCCACAATCATGCTGACATATATGTATTATGAAGCTCTCAGTGGACCTTGCTAAGAGTGAAATAATACACCACGAACACAGCCAGCATAACGCCCAACACACAGTAAACACTTAGTAGTTCCCACTCACCCTCTCATCTCCCTACACGCTCATTTTCTCTTTACAGGCCCTATTAGTTTCATTACCCGCTTACGACTACTAAACAAAGCTGCTAAAATCTCACCCAGGGACCTGTGCTTTTTATCCTTAGAGGGTATGCTACTCCTTGGGGCTCATTGTTAAAACCAACCCATTAGTAAAAACCACACAGACTATATTGGCCTCTGAGGGGACAATGATACTCCCACAGAAAAATCGGTTTTAAATTTGTCTACTAAAAAGGAGAATTAAACTCTCCCTGGATGTTGCTGGAATCTGTGAGTTAACCCCTAGTTCCATACCTGCTATAGCCCATGTTTGAAAAAACAGGCCAAATGTGGGCTGGATGTCAGTTTACTCAAAAGCCAGAATCTTAACACAAATCTGTTTTCCTTTCAGTGTGACTCTAAGGGGAGGAGGGGACCTGGTTCACGGCCACTCAGTACCATCGGCTCCATTTTATCCTAAAATTTTACAAGTTGTCTAGATTAGCTACTCAGGCATCTCAAGTTACCACAGCTGACTAAAGCAAGGGCTAAGTGTGGTCTGGGGCAGAACATACAGCAGCCTCAGAAAGTGACTCCAGATACCAGAGAGGGAGAATCTCTCCCCTCACCACTTCACTCTCTTTGAGCAGATTCTTTTGCCTCCATCCCCTACATCAACAATCGGAGTGGGCTCACTAACCTTCATGCTCTCCTTCACTCAGCCACCAGTGACCTCTCTGAAATATGTGGAGATATTACTTGTCTGCTTAAAAGGACTTTACAGGATTGAGGCCAGAATCCTTAGTGGGACTCTCAAGCCGTCCAGTCTTCTCTTTGGCTCTAAATTTCCTAATTATATCCAGTTCTTGACCAGTCGGCTGACACTTTCAAGAGCACTGCTTCCAGTGACCCACCTGAAAGCTGGCAAAATAGAGCCCAGGTAACTAGAACCTCCCTGAAATATTGAAGCCTGGAAACAAAGCAAAGGTCGAGATACCCAGTAGGGAAGCTGGGATTGCCACTCATCAGGGCTAGGTCTAGTGAGTGTTCCAGGGAAGCCCTGAAGCGTGGGGTAGACAGGTGTGGCTACTTCACGTACCTATTAGGTGTAGGATGCTGTCCAGAGCACTGAGTGTGTCTTGAATTGTTACTCCAGCACTCTTCGCTCGGGTATCAACTCTTTGGGCTTCTGTAATTACCTAAGGAAGAGGAAATATGAACCAGTCTGAGAAGCCATTTCCCACAGGGGCACATTTCAAAGGGTCTCCCCTAGAAAGTAAGGGCGACTCACTGTCTGCACCATGTCCATATCCAGGTCAAATTCCTGCTCCTTCCTTGCCAGCTCTCCTTCCACTTCCCTTACGTCGCTCTTCAGCATAGCCAGTCCCTTCTCCATGGCCAAGGCTCCATCTGCTGTCACATTGGCTTCCAAGTTCAGACTCCCTATCTCCTGGGAGAAGACAAGGAGCCAGGGACGGAAGGGGAGAGAGAGGGGTGAGGCACAAAAACAACCCAAGGACAGCTGCAGAAAAAAATACAGCTGCAGCCGGCTCCTGATGGATGGAGTAAGATGAACAAGAGAGAGAGAGTCAGTCTGGGGGACACACCCTTCCAAGCTCTGCCTCAAACAAGCTAGTTTTGGGCTATGTCTCTGGGGACTGGGAGGGTAAGGAGTGAGACTGTTTCCCTCTCAGGTCATTCTCTCACCATGGGATGAGTGCACCAGGAACCAGTCAGGAAGACTCAGGGAGAAGCAAGTTCTGGTGTTCTCTGCCCTGATTCTTTGCTGTCAGTCTGTTAACATCCCTGAGACAGCTGAGTTGGGGGTGCAGACAAATGAGCTATAAGCATTGAGCTTTGTTTTCCTTAACACAAAGTGCATTACTCTCTTTATCGATAAGCTGTTAATAAACATCAAATGGCGGGTGTCTCTGTGTAAAGAGAGGTACCCTGAAATTGGTTTCTGCTCTCAAGGGACTTCAAATGAGAAGTTGTTTTTGCAAGCCTCTAAGAATGAAGCTAATCAATCCAGATACCGAGAGTTCCCACCGGGCTTTCTAGAGTTGCATACTCCTTTTAGAAGTCATGCTTACATAAGAACTTGGATGTTCTCTTCCAACTAAAAGGCACTCCTTCTCCTGGAGCATTTAACACATGGGTTTGTAATCTGGTTATCTGTCTCTTCCCCTTACACTGAATATTCCTTGGAGAGAAGGACTGGTTTTTCTCAACTCCACATCCCCAGGACCAAGCACGGAGTGGGAGGAGAGAGAAGAATGAATAAGTAGAGCTTAGACATGGAATACAGGCATGGGCGTGGGATCTAGGAAGCCACAACTTCATCACTTTGAATTGAAACATGAATGACAGTTGTTACAGGTAGAACTTTACCCCCAGAAAGATACGCTAACCCCCAGTACCTGAGAGTGTGAGCTTATTTGGAAACAGGCATGTTGCAGAGGTAATTAGTTAAGACAAGGTCACACTGGAGTAGAGTGAGCCCCTCATCCAATATGACTAGTGTCCTGGGAGATCCCTAGGAGAAGACCCCTATGCCAAGCTACAGGCAGAGACGGGAGCTGTGGCTCTGCAAGTTAAAGAGCACCAGGGGTTGAGAGCCAGGCCAGAAGCTAGGAAAAGGCAGAGAAACATTCTCTCCTCAGTCTCAGGGGGCCGCAGCTCTGTTGACATTTTCATTTCAGATTTCTAACCTCCAGACTGTAAGAACAAATTTCTGTTTTAAACACCCCAGCCTATGGTACTTTGTGGTAGCAGCTCTAAGACTGATATAATAGAGTAAAAAACAGTCTTAGATGGTTCTCATGGTGTTGTCCAGAAAGGGAGGTGAAAATGGTGTCCGGGTGAGTTCCAGCACTGTCTCAATGACATCTCTTGAATTATTCACCAAAAGGGGTGCCCGAGTGTCTCTGGGGCTACACAGAGCAAAACAGGATTCTGAGTTATAGGGGATGAAATGGACCCCAGGTTCTCTCTCCTCATACTGCCCCCCCATGTGTTTGGGGCTGCTCCTAACAATCCACATCTAGAATTCTCTTTACCTGTTCTATCTTGCCTGTGATCTCCAGGGCCTCACTGGCTGAGTTCTTTGCCCTCTGGGCATCAGCAGTAGCACCGCCCAGGGCGGTTTCCGCTTGCTTGGTCTTGTCACTGGCATCTGCAACTTTCTGGCTGATGTAGGAGAGTCTCTTCATGGCCTCTTCAGCTTCTGCTTTTCTGCCTTCAACCTGCAGGTCAAATTCTGAAGTGAAGATAAAAAAAAAAAAAACTGCTATGAAGATGAAAAATAACTTACAAATAAAGATAAAAGGACCTGAAGGTTTCTGCTTTTTCTTTCTTTTTTTTTTTAAAGTTTTATTTATTTATTCATACAGAACTGGGGTACAGGCCAGAGATGCGGAGGGTGAGAGGATTCACCAGAGACAGAGTGGGTAGCAGAACAGGCAGATGACGAAGTACACTGCTGAGGGGAGCAGCGGGCGGGTCAGGAGAGGTCTGCCTCGCCATGTGGATCTCCTCCGGGGCAGGCGGGAATCGAACTCATGCGGAAGTGGCTTAAGCTTCTTAGTGCAGTGCTTTAACCCGCTGCGCCACCAGGGAGGGCCCGGACCTGAAGTTTTTAACAAAAATCCCAGCAGGAGACATTGAAAGGACCATAACTAGCCCTTTGCTTAGAGAAACTGACAATCAGCCTGCCAGGGGCCACTACTGTATAAGAGTTAAGACTCCAAAATGGATCAGAAGCAGGTGGAATCTTAGAAGCTCAAAGTTTCAAGCCAGAGCCTTACACGCTAAGTTGACAATGATAGTCATGAAGGCTTGGATAGAATGGGTAGAGGCACTTGTCACAAAGACAATCCCAAAACATAGAGGAACATCTTTTTTGTTTTTAGCCTAAAACTTTAACCAAATCTCTGCAAGTTATAAGCCCAAATTTCCTGGACTCTGCATGCTGTGACAAAGCTTGCTCCATCATCACCACAAAGGAAGCACATTAATTCTATATTGGAGCCAAGCAGGCTACAAAAGAAAAGGAAAAATATCTAAATAGTTGAAAACTACCAGGCTGTAAGAGCATTAGCAATCACTTCATTTGCAATCCTCCCTTTCAGGGAGGAAACTAGGATCTAAAAGGGCCATGCGACTTGCTTGTGCTCACAAAGCCAGATCAGACTGGCCATGTACCTCAGCAGACTAGAACTTGACTTTTCAGACATCGAGTTCCATTCTTTTCACTACATCAAATGTTAATGAATAGTTTTTCTTTGGCAAGATGTTTACTGAACATGTACTAATTGGTTGAACCCAATATACCTATCACTTAGAGAGTTATATGAGGATTCAAAATAAATAAAAGTCATGCTTACACCTTTAAAACACTCAAGTGACTGAACCATAAAATACACACCTCTGAGATTCTTTAAGATGTTTTCAACTTCATAAAAAGTGGCATTGCCCATACTTAGTGCTTCTTGGGCTCTACTTTTAGCAAGGTTGGCACGGGAGAGCAACTGATCTGATTTCTGTAAATAGGAAGACAGAGTAAGATCAGAGTAAATGAAACATATACCAAGGAAACATATTCCTGCCAGGATAATCACTCCAACACATTTCTCTACATGACAACAGTGTGGTGATTCATGGAATAATCTAAGTGTGCTATAACAAACCCCTCATAATCAGAGACAGAGAAAACTTTGGAACTCAAGGACACCTTCCATACAGAGAAACCTTAAACTCTAGTCCATTACCAGCGACAAGAACAGTTCTGCAAATCATGTGAAACTATAGACCTCCTGAAGATAAGTTAGTAGACAGAATTAAACCAAAATTGGACCCAGGAAGCCTGAGTCCTGTTCCAAGATTTGTGGACTGAATCATGGGTGGAAATGAGCTAATTACATCTGTGTATTCAGCAGCTTCCTCAATAAGCAGCAGTATCGTGACCTTTAAAGTTCCTCTTAGCATATTTATTCACATGGTAGGCACTCAATACATGTTTGTTAAGATTAACAAAAGGGTACCTGCTTCTCATTCTTTCCATTCTCTAAGAGCTGCTGGATTTCTTCTTCCCAGTTGCCCAGATTGCTTTGCACGCGTTTGAACTCATCCATATGCCTCGTCACCAGACTTGAGAGAGAATCGGCTTTTTGTCTGATCCTCTTCAGGTCTACCTGTAAGGTGAAGAAATGGATGAATCTGGCCTTTTGCTCACCAGTGACCGCAGCAGCCTTCTTAGTGCTTGACATCATTGTTTGAAAACAAAAACCCAGGCTCCAAGTCTAATAGGAAGAGGCAATGTTCCCTCTGAAAGTCAGTAAGCAGTTCCCTCAAGCCTCTAGCAGGTTTTATGTTTGCTGTCTTTCTTAACATGTTAGTTTTTACATAGATGGCAACAATTTTTGTGGGAATCATTGTGAGTGTGTTTAGCTGTAGGCAGAAGACAGACTAATAAATCTGGGATAGTCAAAGGATGGCAGGAACAATGCAAAACTTGTGAGAATGAAGGTCTTTAAGTGTCTTTTGAGAGATGTACTATGTTGAACTCAAACGGAAATATCAATCTTTATCTATAATAATTTCCTACAGGTTTCAACAGTCCCCAGAACTAAGGAAGAGATATAAAACTCTTAT
Organism: Condylura cristata; assembly: GCF_000260355.1. NCBI lineage: Eukaryota > Metazoa > Chordata > Mammalia > Eulipotyphla > Talpidae > Condylura > Condylura cristata. The sequence continues at coordinate 25,573,018 of NW_004567125.1, read as the reverse complement.
CCACTAATAGGTTTGGGATGTGAGCCAATGCCTATTCAAAGGCTAATGCTGAGATTTAAGTACAAGAGAATGGGTCAAGAGAAGGATAAGTATTCTTCCCAGTAGAAAGCAAGAAAGGTCAACATGGACACATAATGATAAGAGAACATTTATGCTCCTTCTCTGTCATCAACATATGAGTGCGATGGCCTCACCTGAAAGGACTGGTCGCTCACTCCCTGAAGCTGAGACACCGAGTTGAGGAGGTGGAGACTCTGCTGATAAGACCCATCAGCTTCAATGTCAGCCTGTGTGGCCTCCCTGGACAACTGCTGGGCCAGGGACCTAGTTTTCTCCAGTCTGCGGAGAAGCCAGGAGGAGGAGGGGCAGACTTTGAGGATTTATTCTTTTTATAAAAGCAGCTATTCCTCCCTTTATTTTAAAAATAATAATACATACATTTAAACACCTACATTTTATAAACTGTAAAAAAAAAATAAGGATATAGTTGGACTCATCGGAAGAAACAAAGGAGGTTTGTGTCAGATACAATCCTCTCAGCAATCTAAACATAAACCTTAAAGTTTATACAGATTGGGTCAGAAAATTTCAAGCCAAGTTTCCCAAGTCTTGATAATATAAATACATTATTTTTATATCCTCCATGCCATCCGATGAGATTACTCAGGTCCTCAGCCACCACAGGAGGTGACTGGATCGCCAAATATTTAAATCTCTCAGTCAAAACACAAACTTTACTTAGATGGAGCCACGTATTAACCACTCTTCTCTTCTTCCAGCTTTGACGACACCTGCTTTCAAAGTCACCCAATCTCCTGTCCCTCTGAGTATTACTATATTTTAAACAACATGGTGCCCCCCAACCTCAGTTTGCATAGTACACCAGGAGGCTACAGAGTATATTGGTCCAGGTGAGACCCGCTGGAACATACTTTCCCACAAGTCCTTGCACGACGGAGCCCTCCAGGCCGCCGCTCCCGCCTCCCTCAGTCAGAGCCTTGCGTGCCAGCGCCACGGCCTGCTTGGAATACTCCTCTGTTTCCCTTACCAGCTGCTCCACGTTACTGGCCGACTCAACGTGGCTAAAAGGATTAAAAACAAAGAATTTGAGTTTTCATAGCAAAGGATGTCTTTATTCTAAATGACGGGACAAGAGTAAAGGAACTTAGTCTACAAAGCTAAACAGAAGATTCCAGATTAGATGGAGTCAGGGGAACTCTCAGGAGCAGGTGTTTTGGAGAAGGAGCCCAGGTCACAGACTTATTAGTCATTTGGGAGGTGTGGTGGGGCATGATTCCAGGATTGGGGGTGCAGATGGGTGGGAGCAATCTCTGGGTGATAAAATACTCTAGTTCTTAGGTTATTTTCTTTTCTTAAGAAAACCTCCCTAGGTTTTATATCATCCAGGGTCCCCCACTCAATGTTGTCGCAACTCTAGACAGAGGCTGTCATTACAACACCCCTAGATGCTTTTGGCTTTTCCTGGTTTTAGAAAGTGATAGAAGCTTGAGACAGCTCATACTACAAAAAACACAAGCCAACCCCCTTCTGCTGACTGAATTCCATTTGGGATTAACAGAGCTTGCTGTCCTGCTGAGCATGCTGCTTCCAGAAAACTCTGCAACATGGAAAGACTTACAGTCAGGCGAGGACAAGGGAGCTGCCTGATAATGGAGCCTGCAGAGCTGGTTTTCAGGAGGGAGTCTCTCCCATCTGCACACTTGGTCCCTGAAGGCTAGCAAAAACTTGTTGCTACTTGTTCCCAGGCTTGAGGTGGGAGCCTGGGAGTCCCTCAGAGCTGTAGAGCCTTGTTTTTCAAGGACTGATTCATTTCATGGGGCTGGAGGAATTACATCTGACATATACAATGAGTCATAGAGAAATCTGGAAAAGAACCCCACCTCCCACCCCAATTCTTGCCAAATGACGGTGCCTAGTAGCCACCTACATACACTAACAGCCAGTGTATGTAGTGATTTAAAAAAATGGCTTCAAGGCAAAATGGCTCCCACTGCAAAGATGCCTGCAGGTAACAAGTAGGGCATGTGCGTGGGACCACATTTCCTGCCGTGTGGTTCGTGTCAGCCTTGTAGGGTGAAGCAGAGATGCCTCTGATGGTGCTCACCTGTCTGCCAGTCTTGTGGCTTCCTGAGCCAGACTTTTAAAACCATTTTGCCCCACATAGTGCTCTGAGGGAGGAATGTTCTGTGGAAAAAGGAGAATTGGTTAAGGCTTTGCACTGACAGGTGTCTTGTAGTCAGCCACACAACATTCCACACTCTTGAGACTGATGTCGCTAGGCACCGAGGTGGTGCCATTAAAAAATGAATAGACAAGAGAAAGCAGCAGTCCAAGTTCAAAAAACAGTCCGCATATAGATATAGATGCACTAAAATAATACATACATGTCCAGATTTTCATATGTATTTAAAGTCCAGTAGAATGCCTACTAAGTTTTGATGATATTCCTTAATCATGAGATCAAAGGAGATTTATATTTCTTTCTGCAATATTTATTTTTATAATAAGGGGAAAAATCAATACATACTTCTTAAATCCTTCATTTCCTTGGCATAATGTCTTAGCATCTTCCAATTTCCTTTATCCATCTCCCACCCTCCATTACCTTTTTTATTCAGAAATAGCAGAGTGCGCTCATGAGCTCCTCCTACAACATGACAAGCTACATCATTAAAATAAGTGATATTAGCAACAACTTCCTCCCTATTTTTAGGACCATGTCTTCCTTGGACTCTTTCTTTTCTTCTTCCTCCCCACCCTATTTTCCTCCCCTTTACATTTGTTCATTCATTTGTCCCTTTATAAACCTGTTCACTTACTCAGGCAGCTAAGCCACGCGCTGCAGGCTCAGAATGCAATCAGGAACTGGACTAAATCCTGCCCCCTTCACCCCGCTGTGAGCTAACAAACTAGAAGACACAGACCCAACATGAGGCTATGGTTAGAAAAAAAATGAACCAGGGAGAGGGACATAAAATGGAAATTGCAGACAGCCAAAGAACAGAAGCAGTGAGCCTGACCATTACAGGGAAGGGCTGTGTAGTCCATGTAGACAGAACGCCTGAGAGGGGAAGTGAGCAGTGATGTGCGCCTCTAGGTCTCCCCACATAGCACAGATACTCCGCACCCTGACCCGCAACACCTACAGTGTTTTGCAGGGAAGCTTCGCTTTCTTCCAGGCTCTGGTACATCTCAGTGATGAGCCTGCGAGTGTCCTGAACTCGGTTCTGGTACTGGCTGCCCAGGGCCCGAACTCTTTCTGCAGCCACCTTGAGGTCGTCCAGGCGACTCCGGTAGCTACTCTCTTGGCTCCTTGCTTTGGTCAGCTGGTGATTGAGAGCTCTCACAGCACCTTTACACCAACAAGGAAAGGGAGCATGAGCACATCTGGGGTCAGCATAGCATAATCAAACACAGTGGAGAGTTGAAAAGGTGTCTTTGGTTTATGGCCAGTGAGAAACACCCTGTATATAGGTGCATGTGGGCATGCCTATGCCATTGTTCATGTCGCAGGGGAAGGTCACAGATGGTCTTCCCACCTCTGCAAGGATTTGGCAGGGAAATCTGCTGAAGTGACACCTGCAGAAGAGGTGGCGACCTCATGTGACTAGGAGTGCACTCTGTTCTCTGGTGGAAATTGGCCTTCATCACCTTCTGAAATCTGGGCTTCTAGAAGAATGTCCCGAAGGGTCTGCTCAGCCTGCTGCATCCTGCCTTCCAGCTCCGAGTCAGGCACTGATCCACCAATACTCTGAGCGTTTGAAACCAGGGTCTCAAGGCTCTGAAGCTGCTGTTTAAATTGATCCATCTGAAACCACACAGGAAAGAGGGTTCAAACAGAATGGAGATGACCACTATCAGATACCAGGCACCCGGGAAATAACAGCTAACAGCCCAGAACAGCTCAGCATGTCACACTAGGGAAAAGTTTAGACTCTAGAGCCTGGAGAATTTGAGCTGGAATCCTGGCCCACTACTCACTTAGTGTGACCTTGGATGAGTCATTTTGTTTATCCATAAGATGGGGCTAATCATAGTATCTTATAGTTATTACATGAACTAAAGGAGTTAATATTTGTGCAATGCTACAACAGAACCTGGAGAAAGTGCTATAGAGTTTAAATAGGTAAGTTGAAAAAAACAAGGGGAGTGATGATTTCACTCATATGTGGAATATAAAGAAACAATGCAAAGGAAGAGACACAGCAAATCCTAGAAATCTGACTGTAGAATTGAGGCTTCTAGAGGCGGATTATGGGAGGAAGGGAGTCAAGTGGGGGGAGGGCCCAATGGGCTAGGGGGGAGCCTCAGGGTGCCTTTCAATCACCTGGTCAGGAGAAATGAGACCCACCCACCTTCTCTGATTTCTGCCTTAGCACTTTTCCACTATACTATACCACTTTCTAGCTGAAATTTCCCCCCTCCAAGATGTCTTTATAAAACAAATTAAGGAAATGGTGGGGGTGTATATGCTGACATACATCTGAGAAGGTGTGAACCTGTACATGTGTGAACCTAAATCATACACAGAGCTGAAATCAATGTTACCTTAGTAAAAAAAAAGAATTTAGGGCCCTCCCTTATGGTGCAATGGGTTAAAGCACAGCACTATGAAGCCATCAAAGCCACTGCAACACAAGTTTGATCCCCGGCTAGGGGGGTGACCCACATAGTGTGACAGACCTCTCCTGACCTGCCCACTGCTCCCCTCAGCAATGTATTCCAGTCTCTGCTCCCTACTCTGTCTCTGGTGAATTCTTTCACCCCCCACACCTCTGGCCTGTACCACAGTTCTGTATGTATAAATAAATAAATCTTTAAAAAGATTAAACAATTTAAAAAGACAGAAAAATGTTCTGCATTTGGGGTTCTGTCCAGGCCTTTTTCTCCCCAACTCCTCACTCTAGCAAAATAGTAATTAATAATTAACAGCAACATCACTTCCATTCCTCTCTGGAATATGAACCAGACATTTCTGGAGTCCTTCCCTGTTTAAACAGTCCTGATGTTGTCTGAACTCCTGTCTTTTATATGTTTACATTTTCCTTAATTTGTTTTATAAGGACATCTCTGAGAGGGGAAATTCAGCTAGATAGTGGTATAGTATAGTGGAAAATGTGCTGAGGCCAGAGTCAGGGGAGGCGGCTGAGAGTCTTAGTTCTCAGCAGACCTCTCCTGTCTTGGCCACTGCTCCCCTCAGCAGTGTATTTCAGTGGATCTGCCTGTTCTGCTTCCCACTCTGTCTCTGGGGAATCCTCTCAACCCCCCTCCATACCTCTGGACTATACCCCAGTTCTTGTATGCACAAATAAATAAATAAATCTTTTTTAAAAAGAGGTGTTGAAAAATCATACTTATAAGAGCAGAGACCTGAAGTATTAGTCAATTTTTTGTTTAACACAAAAATTTTTAACAAAAGAAATAGCAATCCCTACCCCCAAGGAACTAGGAGACCCCCAGATCTGTGACAGAACCACCCAATAGACACTTAAAGATCTTCCTGGTGGGCATGAGGTGGACAGGGCACCATGAGCACAGACCTGGGTCTTCACTTGGTCATAGCAAGCTGGACAGCTGTTTAACGCCGCATGCTCACAGTGGGGGCCACCGTATCCTGGTTTACAAACACAGCTGCCATCACCTCGACACTCCACAGGATCAGAGCCCACTGGGTTGCAGGTGCAAGCTAGAGAAAAAGGGCAGACCGACAGGGAGCATTCCTATCAAGCTAATTCCAGAAACTGCAGGAATAGTAGAGCTAAAAGAAGAGACAATCATCCATGGCAAAGATTCATATTGTAGTAGATTCATCTATTGGTTATGCCTACAGACATATTCCTAATACAGAGAGGCCTTAGAAATCATCTGGAAGTTCATTTGGTATGTGTGGATAAAAAGCTATTGCAACTCTCCGTCCTTTCTGGTGGTGTTTATTTTCTCCCTCCTGTTAAGATCTAAGCCTGCTGGATATTCTGTAGGCACTCTGGCTTTGCTCACAAGAGGAGTCACATTTCTTCTGGTCTTATTATGTGTCAGATGTAGACATCTCCCTGAATCAAACTAATGACGATTACAAGTTCAGAGAAGGCGAGCAGCTTGTCCAGTTTGCAGGGAAATGGCAAACTGGAATGAGACTTGTGAAGAGCCAAAGCTTTCCCCTTTCTGCTTACTGCCTTTGACATCAGAAATACAGAAAGAAGGCCATACCATTGTTCGTTCAGTCCAATGATGGAGCCCCGACTATAGGTCATGCTCTGGCCTAAAAGCTGAGGATGTAGCTAACAGTGGGTAAGACTCTGCTCTAAGGGTGTTCGAGTGATTCTTTGGCTTGCTCTATCTTCAGTGCAACCCACTGCTATCACAGAGTATCGTGACTGCATATCTAAGTGCACTGACATTATGTGCTTATATATTTGTGCATTCTACTTATTGGTATATGAGTTCTTGGGAGTTGAGACTGACTTATTCATCACTATAATGTCAGCATCTTGCTCTACATCTGGTTCACGCTTAGGTGCTTAACAACAGATAGTTGAATGAACAAAATGGATGATCAAAAGTCAGTGAAATCTCTATGAACAGCACCCGCTAGTTAGAATTATGTATTTTACAGTATATTTTTGCACATTGAGTTAAGTATTATTCATCTAGATGAGAACACTGAGCCCAGAGAGATGAATTGGCATAACCAGTGTAAGGCAATAGGTTTGTATGTTAAAAAGATGTACCTGACATATACACGGTGGAATATTACTCAGCAATTAAAAAGATAAACTCATGCCTTTTGCAGCAACATGGATGGAGCTGGAAGGGATCATGCTTAGTGAAATAAGCCAGAAAGAAAAAGAAAAATACTGGGTGGTTTCACTCATAACAGGAGTATAAAGGACTGGGGGGGATAATAATATTGAGCAACTATATACCAGAGACATTTTATGGAGGTGGAGTGGGGAGTAGGATCAAAATGCTGGGGGAGGGAGAAAGTACACTGGACTATGGTGTTGGCACAGGGTGATTTGGCAATGGGAAGCCCACGAGGATTACAACTGAGATGGAAAGAGGCACAAAATGATGTAAAAACAAGCTATTATCTTATTTAAAAAAAAAAAAAAAAGATGGACCTGGGCTCAGGACTGCTGACAGTGCATGGGTGCTACCAGTGTGAGTAGCTTGCACATGACAGCTAACCCATGTTTGTGGTCCAGGCAGATGGGATTTGGACCCCAGGGGTGTACAGGGCATCTATGCTATTTCCAGGGGTGGAGACACTGGTCCAGCCTGGGCTGGGGATGGGGCAGGCTCCCTGCAGACCTCCTGGGGGTACCAGGAGCCTTCTAATGTCTGTCCTCAGAGACACTCCAGGTCTAAAATAAATAAGCTCCTGAGTTCTGCACACCAGGACTGGCCTGAGGCTGTAGGTGCTAAGAGGTGAGGCTAGGGGCAGACCAGCACCCAGAACTGAAGCTTCCTCTAGAATGTAACAAGATCAGGAGTTTGCAAGATGGGCAGGGTGAGGAGACCCAGCTGCACTTTCATATTTTGGGCTGAAGCAGCCCTTAGGAATAGCGGCTCCCTTGAGTTCCTGTCTTGGGGACAAGTTGACTGTGACCTTTCTATACCTCTGACTTCCAGAGAGGGGCGCTGCATCTTCAGAGCCTCCACTGTCCCACTTCAGTCTGTCCTGGCTTGGTCTCCAGGGACTTAGCCCTCCTCAGAAGTGAGCTTGGGAGCTACTTCCTGCCTGCAGCTCAGGGCATTAGGATGTGGCCCACTTGATTGCTGCCTGGACTCCAGCCTAACACTGTTGATGTCCTCCAGTGCTGTCTTCCGGAGTCTGGCTGTGGCAGCAACTCACCACTGACAGGTGAAAGGTCCAGGCTGTTCGTGGGCCAATGGGTCAGAGAAACCAAACTAACCTCATACGACTAACTGTTGTCGGCCTTGTTGGTTTGTTTTCTCTCACCTGTGTTCACACTAGAACATCTGCACACACACACACACACACACAGTCTGTCTAGGGCACAGTCCTACCTCGACACTTGTCCGCTGGGTTGGGAGCCAAGGGATCCCCAAAGTAGCCTGCTTTGCACTGGTCACAGTGGACGCCCGCTGTGTTGTGGATGCACTTCAGGCACCTGCCTGTCAGGCGGTCACAGTTCCCAGAGACACTGGGGTCCACGTTGTTGTTGCACTCACAGGGCTGACAAGACCTCACTGGACCCTGCTCCCCAAAGGGGTCCCCAAAGTAGCCATCGGCACAGAGCTCACAGCGGGCACCTGGGAAAAACAACCAGACCCCAGTGACCACCCATTGGCAGCAAGACCAGCTGCAGGGGCCCCACCCCACAAAAGTCGCCTGCAGAGCGGGAGCCAGGGGAAGGGGCTGGCACTCTGGCTCCTCAGCTTTATGAGGTGACAGTGCCCCCCAAAGGCACCTCCTGCAGCTTGCCCAGCTGGCTGGGGAAGTCCACAGAGGTGGCAAGGCTCTGCCGACACACCAACCAGAAGAGAGAGGTGGCGTTTCTAAGGTAACTGCAGTCATCTACTTTATCGTCGCTCCTTCTTGAAATTGTTAAACCTTGTTTTCGCTTCAACAGTCCATTCTCTAATTCCCACCCTCCTAAAAACAGCGTCAGATGTTTCCTTCCCTGGCTGTACTCTGCTCTTCTTCAACCCAACTACTCCCAGGTATCAGGAAATTCTTGTCTTTAGAATTATCTTCATAATTCCCGAGAGACTGGAACAGAGGCTAGGGCTGGAGAGGCGAGGCCCCAGGACAGGGCGTGCTGGCCGAAGCCTTACCAGTAACCCCAGGGGGACAGTTGTTGCACACCACCTCCTCCGTCTCGGGCATCACTGAGCAGCTGAATCCATTGCGACACGGGCACGGTTTGCAGCTGCGGGGGTCGTGGGGGTCGTTGTAGAAGCCGATGGGGCAGTCGGCACACTCAATGATGTCAGGATTTTCATCCCCTGAATAGCAATCTCCTGGGAGGCCGAGCAAGAGGAGAAAGGCAGAGAATCAGAAGGGTAAACAACTCCCTTCCTTTAACATGGATGGCGAGTGCTTGGTAACACAAAACCTTCCTTTCTGGGGCCTCCTCAGAGGTGGCAGAGCGCTGGCATTCACCTTGGCCCTGCACCCACTCTACAACAGACAGGACCCTGACACCCTCTTCTCCCCACCAAGCGGACACCCCGCTGCCTTTAGGGTCCACAACCTAACAAGCTCCCTCTGCCGTCCTCCCCCACAGGGCCTGACACCATTTGTCAGCACGACCTATTCAGGTCCTGAAGTTGCCTTTGATCTCCCTATTCAATGCTTGCAACATGACACCAGCTCCCCCATTCAGCACTGAACCGTGACAGTCATTTCCTGTAACCCAGCACCTTCCTTACCACCTGTGGCATTTCCACAAAGAAAGGGCTTGAGTGTCACAAAGCGCCAGGTCCAGGTCCCTCTTCCCCACTCCAGCCCATGTCCCTTAATCCTTTCCCATCTCCAAAATGAGTTCAGGCACAGTCTCTTTTACACAGCTCGGGTGCTTCCTTGAGAGACCCCTGGCACCTGGCTGCACCCCACCCCCCTTCACTGGGTTCAGGTGTCATTTCACTCACCTGTGTCTGGGTCACAGGCCCCTCCCCCTTGGCAGTTACATGGAACACAGGTGCCAAAAGGTCCCAGCTTGGCTGAATCTCTTTTGTAGCCAGGAGCACAATCCTGGCAGAACTGTCCCTTGTACCCAATGGGACACACACACTGTTCAACCCAGGGGGCAGGGGCTCCAGAGACCGGGCGGGCTGAAATCAGAGTCACGTTGTCTAGGTACCCGGTACCTGCATCAGAAAGAACAGGTCAGAAGCAGTGGTCAGAATGTCAAAACGCTACAAAAACAAACAGACAATGATACACCAGAAAGATTCTCCAGGGAAGGGGGGCAGAGAGGGGTCAGAAAGAGGGAGGAATGGGGGGGCTATGGCGATGAGGGGAGGGGGAGAGGGGAAGTAAACATTGTTATAAAATGAACAATAACGTAAATAGATTTTTTTTAAAAAAGAATGTCTAATGCTCTAAAGTCAGGCCTCTGTTTGGATTGCATTTCTGTTTTTGTCAAAGGCAGGTGCTGCCCAACTCCAGAGGAGCGCCCTCCCTCATGCCTGAGCCCACAGCTCTGGGGGCAAATCCTTGCTCCATCTGCCTAACCCTGTTGCGGGACATATCACCCTCCATGATTGTGTTTCCTCAGCAATAGACATGAGTGGTGTCTACCTCCTGTACCTGTGAAAACCACACGAGACAATGCATACGTGGTCATGTGCTGGCACACAGCAAAGGTTCAGGGCCTTGTTAATAAGACCTTTTCCAGTTCCTGCTTTTTTTGCTGCATTGATGCCATGGAAACATGGCCTGCCAGCCCTGCTTCCTCTTGACATAGGTTTTTGCAAACTTAAGGAACTCTCACGGAGATAATTCCTGGTAAATAACAGGAGTATTCCACTTGTCAATAAGTGGAGCTCACAGAGTTTACAGACAAAAGGGATGTGCAGAATACTCAGTGATGTCTGAATGTGGCAACATGGAGAATAATCCAAGAAGCAAAGCTACTGGGGAGAAACAAGACTTTTACAGATGCCACTTCTGCTTCCAGAGCTCATCCCATTCAATTCATCAGCTCCAGTCGAAATGAGGAGATTCTTTTAACAAGATAGTATCGTTTAGTTTTCATTGGTGCTGACCTCTTTTTAGAGACACATTCCTTTCACTATTATTATTATAAGTTCTCCTTCCTAACCCTTTTTGGCTTCTACTTTTTATTGAGGTACCATTAATTTACATCACTGTTTGTATTTTGGAAGTACAGGGGCCCCCCTCTTCAGGTGCACCTACCACCATAGTTCCCTGTGTCCCTCCCCACTTTGTTCTCACCCTCCCTGGGGCCCCTCCAGATTCCTCACTTCAGTCAGTTTTCAAGGATTAATCATTAAGTTTGGCTTTATCTGGCCCTTAGTTTGGCTTCTCTATATTCCACATTTGAGGACACTATCGGGTATTTATCTTTCTCCTTCTGAGTTATTTCTCTTAGCATATCGTTTCTAGCTCCATCCATGTGGCCACACATGGTATGAATTTATCTTTTTTGATCGCTGAATGATATTCCAGCTTGTATCTATACCATATTTTCCCGATCCACTCATCTGCTCTGGGAATTGAGGTGAAACATTCCTTTTTAACAACTTTTAGAATGCAAAAATGTAGACTCGATAAGAGCCATGAAAAGATGTACCTACTTGCTTGGAGACTGTTACCACCTAAAACAATTGAAAGTAAAGCCCAAGGAGAGACTCACTGCTCTCCACCACTCACTGTATTCTCCATAGGTAGCTCTGATCCGCAGGGCCGTGAGGTTCCGCAGCAACCTCCGAAACTCGAAGTAACTCAGCTGGGGGCTCCAATTACTGCTTGGGTGTTCATTTAATCTGCATGATTAAAAGCACCAGTTTTAAAAACCTAAAGCTTATAAAATCTTAGCACTTGTATACCTGATACAAATTATGACCAAGGACTGCCCCTTGGCAATCCTACTGAGAGAGAGCGAAGGGCCAGCACCCTACACAAACTCGGGGCTTCCTCACTCTGTGCGGAGGACAAGCTTCACAGGGCGTGATGGAGAGCGGAGTGTGGGGGCCCCAGTGGCAGGGTCACAGCCGCTGTGCTGGTCACCAGAGACCACTTTCTCTTTGGGGCTGTGGAAAAGCTAATGTTACAAAGACCTCTAAGTTTTAGGAGAGGTTGTATTGCTTCAATGATTTGCTCTTTGAGCATGTTTGCTCTTCCAAAGATCAGTGTCTACCATCCACATTGTCTCTATCATAATTCTTCATTTGTCATCTCTGCCTCTTGTCACCAGCTTGAGCTATTATTATTTTAAAAAAGATTTTTATGTATTTATGCATACAGAACTGGGGTACAGGCCACAGGTGTGGTGGGTGAGAGGATTCATCAGAGACAGAGTGGGGAGCAGAACAAGCTGACTGACAACGTACACTGCTGAGGGGAGCAGCGGGCGGGTCAGGAGAGGTTTGCGGCACCGTGTGTGTCACCTCCAGGGTGGGGATCGAACTCATGCGGAAGTGGCTTTAGCTCCTTAGTGCTGTGCTTTAACCTGCTGCGCAGGGCCCTGAGCTATTATTTTTAACTGTGTTTGGTTTTTCACTGGAATCTTCCCAGGCACCCCTTTGACTTCATTCATTGATTTGTTAGCCAGCAGCTGACAGTGCCCTTGGTTGGGGCTTCCTGACTGGAGGATACAAAGACAGCAAAGGTGATCAGCCCACAGCAGCGAGAACTGTAGAGGGGGAGAGTCAGTTGCATAATCAGGACTCAGTATCTCTAGTACTATGCAATGTTGTGCAGGCTGTCACAGCACCTCCCAGGACCTTTCCCTAAGGCAAAGGAAGACCCCGTAGTAAACTCAACTCAGAAGTTCACTCACCAACCTGAGAAGGTGGGAAGGCACAGTAGGAGAGCAGGGCGTGTGTCCTGAGAATGAGTTGCTGGCGAGACTTCCAGTTCACAATGTGTGTGCTGGGGCTCTCCCAGTCTCCGTTCCTACTACCCCAGTGCTCGGCGAGGCCCCCACCATCCTCACTTCAACCCCCAGAATGCTTTCTGATGCAAGCAAGGCCCGGAATATCCTGTCCACGGCATTTACACCCAGTCTCCATAGCTGGCCATACCACCTACCTACTTCCCCCTCCCAAGTCCTTTCCACCCTCCACAGACACAGACAAGATCTCAGGCCTGGACATGACAGACGAAGTCTGCCCACCAAGCGGGCCCTTTCCAGTCCTTTCACCCTCATTGGCCTATCTGCCCAGTAAACGCTCTGTTCCCGCCATGCCGCCGCTTGCCAGGTCCCCTGTGACGTCATCCCCCTTTCCCTGTCTGCACGTGCCTTCGCGTGTGCGCACTGCCCGCTAGTTTTCTCCTGGGCAAAGACCTGCCCTGCTTTCTGTCCTCAGACCACGTTCTGCCTCCTCCACGAAGCTTCCCCTGACTCCTCGGGCAGAATCAGACACTCTTTCCTCTCCTCCCAAGCCCCCTGAGCATGCACCACTGCTGAAGCAATTATTGGTCTGAACAGTACTGTACTTTGCTTTTGACATGTTTTTTTTTAACACCATGTTATCTTTCCAGCCTCAAATGTTAAGTACTAAGCACTCGAGTCAGATTTCCTTTCCCTGAACACTTTTTTTTTAAAGATTTATTTATTTATTCATATAGAACTGGGGTACAGACCAGAGATGTGGAGGGTGAGAGGATTCACCAGAGACAGAGTGGGGAGCAGAACAGGCAGATAGATGAAGTACACTGCTGAGGGGAGCAGCGGGCGGGTCAGGAGAGGTCTGCTGCGCCATGTGGTCACCTCTGGGGCAGGTGGGAATCAAACTCATGCGGAAGTGGCTTTAGCTTCTTAGTGCTGTGCTTTAACCCTCTGCGCTACCAGGGAGGGCCTCCCTGAACACTTTTATAGCAGCTTTTCCAAATTCCCATTGTACAGGATAACTGTAACCTCCTAAGACAACACAGGGCCACCCATGACCTTCGCCCCCTCAGGACTTCTCAGTGGAATCTCTTCCCAGGAGTATCCTCACCTACTCCATGCTCCACGCATGTTTAACTACTTAGAATTTCCTATATGCACAAAAATTCCTTGTGTGTGATAGTGCCTCCGTGTTGTTAACCTTTCTCCCCTTTCCTTTTCTTAGAGAGCTGTTCTTTAAGAAAGGGACTTGTCCAGGATCATGTCCTCAATCACCCCAGTGTGGGTGATGCATCTCTGTGTGTGCAGGGTGAGTCTCCCACAGTGGCATGTAGTCACCTGTTTATTTTCTCTCCTGTCAGCCTATCTGGGCCTTGGGAGCTGGAATCATGTCCCCCATGACTGGTATGTAAGATGCTGAATGAATGAATGATACTTGAGTGTACTTGACCCATTTGCGGTCAGTCTGTCTTTTTACCTGAATGTGTAAGTCTTGCTGATCCCACAAGGTAGCGTCTTGCTCAGTGGCATCAAGGGAGCTGTGATCCGCAGACCAGCACCTTCCAAGATCACATCATGGGGAGATGGGTGTCTGCCGCCCCTGTCCACACGGTAGTCAAATGACAGGCTTTGCCCGTAGCTCACCTGCTGATTCCCAAGAAATTTGGCTGTGAAATAGAAGTGGACAAGGTTGGGTCAGTCATAAATCAGTAGCAAACAAGTGAGCAAATTTGAATTCATGTTGGTATTGCTGTTTCTCTATTGTCCAGTCACCACCCTGCCCTAAGCCAGCCTCCCAGGAGAGCCCTCTGTCCAAGAGTCATGGCTTTGGACATGATTGTGCTATTGAATACTGAGATCTGAGATGCTGGAATGGCCTCACTATAATCCAGTTCCATCTATGAGGCCATTCACAGTATGGCCCTTATCATAACATGGCCTTGGGTAGCCATGGCAAACATGGCCTTGGGTTCCATATTCTTTATGGCATTTACAAAATGCTTCCACAAACATCATCACATTAGATGACAATCATTCTTGGAGGCAAGCATTCTTATTCTCATGTAATAGCTAAAGTTCAGAAAGGTTAAAAAAAAACAATGTTTAGGCCCTCCGTCTCTGGTGAATCTTCTCACTTCCCATGTGTCTCTGGTCTGTACCTCAGTTCTGTATGCATAAATAAATAAATCTTTTTTAAAAATGTTCATAGGAGTCACAAATTCACTAAATATGTGAACTAAGACTCGAATTCTAGCAAGAGCTTTTCCACCCAGGATTTTTGTACCATGGAATAGGTATACTCCATGAATATATGTATATTCATATATACTTGACATGCTATATAGCCTATCAAAACACATATGCACACACATATATCTTACATAGCATACACATGTCTTACATATATAGCCTATCAAAACACATATGCACACACATATCTTACATAGCATACACATGTCTTACATACATACATAATTTTATTTTATCTTTTTATAAGATTTATTTATTTATGCATACAGAACTAGGGTACAGGCCAGAGGTATGGGGGGTGGTGAGAGGATTCACCCTAGACAGAGTGGGGAGAGAACAGGCAGATAAACAAAATACAGTGCTGAGGGGAGCAGTGGGCAGGTCAGGAGAGGTCTGCTGCACCATGTGGGTCACCTCCCTAGCCAGAGATCAAACTCATGTTGCAGTGTCTGCTATAGCTTCATAGTGCTGTGCTTTAACCTGTTGTGCTACCAGGGAGGGCCCTTAATTTTAAATAATTAAATATAATTTCAAAATACAAGTGCATATACACATATATTTAACTTACAAGTGTGCGAAGCTGTAAGATATATATTGTTTTCATTTTTTTATTTGCCTTTTAGTAGACACAGACATCTGACCACAGGCTTTTGGCAGAAAAACCTCCTAACAATTAAAGTAGGAACCTCCAGCCAAGGTCTGGCCTCTTGGGTGCCCAGTTCTACTCTGTTGCCCATGTTTTGGTGACTTAGTCAGTCAGGGCTTAGCCCCACTGCCATCTGGGGGTACTGCTGCCCTGAACACTGAGGATATGTTTTCCACATGTCCCCATGCCATCTCGTGATCCTAACTTCTTAGTCTAAAAACTTGGTTTCTATGGAACAAAAGTGCACATACCAGGAGCCACAAAGTAGACAGGGTCTGATCGCCGTGCTGAGCTAAACACGTCACGATGACGGTGTGACCACTGGAGCTTTGCAGGGGACCCGTTCCTCTGGACAGCTTTCCAGCCATCAACATCTGGAACACAAATGGAAACACTCTGCATTTGCAACAAACTGTTGAGCAAAACACACTTGTAATGAGTAGCAAGTAACGCTCTGTAACATTTCCACCTTCAAATACAGTACCCCAAATCCTAGGCACCATCTGCCTTGGCCTTCACCCACTCCCCTCTGCAGCTCCTTTGAGTCTGACTCTTGTAATGACATAACATGTTCTCATCTGTCTGTCAATTGCATTAGACTGGCCAAGGTCAATAAATATGCCCTTGATTAAATCAGAGTTTGACGTTGGTGGAATAAGAAGATCCAGTAGGCTCATAGAGAAACTGGATGGGAAGTCATATCGTCTCCCACATTTTGTAGTGCTTTGTGGCTCAGTCACTAACTTCGCATACATTCATAGATTTAGTATTTGTAAAACATGAAGTTACTGGGGAATGTGAGCCCCAGGAAGATGCTCATGAATGTACCAGTCCACATGAATTGTTCCTTTGTGGTTTTGGAATTGATGGGAATGGGAAATGCAAAGAAATGGAAATTGGGTCTCTCTTTAGTTTTCCTTTTAAAGGTTAGTTATGCACTGGTCTGAGTACACAGTTCAGCTATAACTTTAGCACCCTAAAAAAAAAAAAAACAGTGTGGGGGAAGTGCACTGGACTATGGTGATGGCACACGGGTGATTTGGTGATGGGAAGCCCATGGGGATTACAACTGAGATGGAAAAGGGCACAAAATGATGTAAAAATAAACTATTATATTATTAAAAACAAAAACAAAAATAGTGTGCCTTTAAAGCCAGAAAGGAGTTGCTAAAGATGACTTGGGAGCCCACCTCTGGATGGGGATGTAGCTGGGAACACCTGCTCTACAATGTTAGCGGCAAATTCCTAGGAGACCAAGCACTTTACCTTGATGAAAGGTAGAGATGATTCTGTGGACACTGTAGTCCCCGGAGCTTTGGCAGCTGGCTGAATGCCCGTAACAAAAGCACTGGGTACAGCCCTCAGGGTTTCCCCTATCCAGATGATAGTAACCTGGTCGACACCTGCAGTGGCGTTTTAGAAATAAAGATATATAAGTGAACTTTTATTCCATATAGGGAATATGATGACTGATCTTTTCTGCTTTATCTCCTACCCAGCCCTATTCATTCCTGGAAGCTGGAAGTGCCAACTTACACCTCCCATCTCTTCCCTGGGACACATGACGGATCATGACAGCTGCCGTGGACAGAAGCTGAGGAATATCCCTGGTCTCTCCCTCTGGTAAAGCAGAATCATGTTTTACTTGGTGGTTTGGAAACTTGGTGGTTTTCCTCTTTGTAGTGAGGAATTGAGTGGTGGTCATGTGGGCATGGCTGACCCTGTCCAGAGGCTACTGTTTAATGGGAGCAAAAGAGTTGGAGTGGGATGGGCAAAGGTAGCCTCCCAACTGTATCCTCTTCACAGGACTACTAGGTATTGTCTGCCACCCTGGCCCTTGTATCTGGGCGCTAGCCACAGGGGTAGGGGTATGTGAGACTGTCGTAAGAAGAGGGATGATGGGTGACTCTGAAAGCAGAGTGCAGACTGGCCTTTACTTCTACGTCCAGTTCAAGCCCTCCAGGGGTTTCCTGAGGACCACAGCTGTCAGACAAGTCCCTGATGTTGGGTCATAGAAGGCAAGCCAGAAGAAGCTGGAAAGACTTATTTTTCCCCCACTCTTCCATTTAACCTCTTTCTACATGAAAATTTAGGTAGCGTCAATGGTCACTTACTTAGCACTTACGACATACCAGATACCTGGTAAAGGCTCTCTCATTTAATTCTTACTACAACCTTGTGAGAGAGGAATTGCTATTTCCAGTTTCCCTAGATGAAGACACCAAGACCAGAGAGGTTAAGAAACTTGTTTAAAGGTCATATAGCTGGTAAGTGACTGAGACAAAGTCAAACACGGTTCCATCTGCCTCTGCGTCAGGTGGTCTCAGCCACATAACCATGTCAGGGGATGTTCATTGTGCAAAATAACAGAGAAGCAGGTTAGCTCAACAGCAATGCATCAGAAAACAACTGTGAATAATTATTGTTTTTCCTTTTTTTGAGCAAGGGTTTAAAATATTTTTATAGTCAAAACATGGCTTCAAAAAGACAACTGAACCCCTATAGCTTCTTTATTTACAATAGGAAAGACATGGAAACAACCCAAATGCCCAAAAGTAGATGACTGGATTAAAAAGATGTGGTACATATACACAGTGGAATATTACTCAGCAATCAAAAAAGACAAACACATGCCTTTTGTGGTAACATGGATGGAGCTGAAAGGGATCATGCTTAGTGAAATAAGCCAGAAAGAAAAAGAAAAATGCCAGTTGTTTTCACGTAGCAGGAGCATAAAGGACCGGGAGGAAATATAATAATGAACAACTATACACCAGAGACATTTTACAGGGGTGGAGTGGGGAATGGGATAAAAAAAAAAGTGGTGGGAAGAAGTGCACAGGACTATGGTGATGGCACATGGGTGATTTGGTGATGGGAAGTCCATGGAGATTACACCTGAGATGGAAAAAGGCATAAAATGATGTAAAAATAAACTATTATAATAATTTTAAAAAATCCTTGTAGTCTTTGTAGAAAAGCCTAGAGATTAAAAAACAAGGGGAAAAGGAGGGAAGAAGGAAGAGGGAGGGAGAGAGGAGAAAAGAAGGCAGGCAGGCAGG
>NW_004567125.1:25543649-25554394 GCF_000260355.1 Condylura cristata | reverse complement strand
GGGAGGGGAAGGAAGGAGATGGATGCACAGAGGGGTCAGGGCACAGAAAGGGTTGAGAGGAGGGAAGGGGAAGGACGGGGTGGGAGGGGAGGGGCAGGGAAAGAATTTGGATAAACTAAAGGATGAAGACATCAAGCTTGGAGCTACACTTGGGCAATGAATTACGAAGAAAAGCAAGGAAGCTATTTCCATGGAAGGCAGAAGAGTGCTCACTTCTAGGGAGGAGAGAGGGGTATTTTTAGCAAAGGTCAATGTCATATAATTAGTGGTGACATTTGTTTTATTCATCTTCTAGGGCTGCTATGTTTTGAAACTAAAAACATTTTTTAAAAAGTGACTCTTCTTGTAACCCTTAAGCTCTGTTCCCACCACACCTCACCAGCAAAGAGCTCCCTGGGAACACGGCTGGGATTATGTTGGGCCTTTCTCTGCCCAGGTATGAGTGATTGGCAGGATGCCAAAGGGCTGCTTTCTTACTGAAGGAAGTGGGGAGGAAGCCTTGATCTCTGGACTCCCTCACAGCTCTAGGCCCACGACAGCCTGAGGCAGGAAGAACTGTAGGTCTGAGCATGATTTGTGCCAGAGAACAAACCTAGAAATCTAACTGTAGGACGGAGGCTACCCAGGGGGAGGGGAGGGTCAGTGGTCTATGGCTTGGGGTCCACAGGGCTCCCTCATCCTCCTGGGTGGCAGGTGTCCATGGGACCACCTGCGTGGCTCCTTTTCTGGGCACCATGTTACTAAGGACCATCCCCTGCACGCTTCCTCTTACAGCATTTTCTCTGAGATGTTTAACTAGGCCGAGATTGTCCTGAGAGCAGTGTGGGCCACATAACCTCATTACTGCACTCCACCTAGTATGGCACACTCAGGACTCCCAGTCAGCTGGTGAGGGGAGTCCTCCCCGGGGCCCCGCGTCTCTGCCTTGTGTGAACTAAGAGAAGGGGCCTGCAGATAAGTCAGTAAGCCTGGGAGCCTCCGTTGTGCCAAAATAAAGAACCCCAAAAGCCTGGTTTTAAGGATAGGAGGCAAGAAGAAGGCGTCAGCATTTGTCAGTCTCTTTCTGTCAGTGTGCTGAGGATGAATTCTCAGGCTGGCGCCCAAGGGGACCCCTGCATTGCTCGCGGGGGCACAGTACAGTACACACAGACCTGTCACAGCGCTCTCCTGTGACGCCAGACTTGCAGACACAGCGGCCTGAGTCGCAGGGCCCCTTGATGCCAGCTGGGTCACAGTCACATCTGGTGTCTCTGGGAAAGGAGAGAAAGAAATTAGGGGTGTGTTTCCAAGTGTTCTGGAATGCTACACAGAAAGACCAACCACCCATCAGCCGATGTCAGCTGCTGGAGCCCATCTCCCGCCTCCAGCAGGATTCTCTCAGCGGGCCTGGCCTGGGCGAATGTCTCAGACCTCGTGGCCTCCTCTGTCTAGGCACCACTCAGTGTGGTTTGTGGCCGGTGGCCAGGCCGTGAACTGTGTGCTCCTCAAGACAGGAGCGGTTTGCTCCAGAAAGTAAACCAAGTGTATTACTGAGCTGTTTACTTCAGTCTGTTTGACTGGCTGGGTTGACATTCTTTTAAAAGTTACCAGTTGTCTTGTTATTTAATTCATTGATGTCTGTTTTATCGTGGTCTGTTTTGTTTTGGAAGCGCTTCTCCTGGGATCCCATTGACAGGCCAGGCCATTTACCCATTTGACAGACACGATTCAGTGGTTTTCAGTAGCATTTCAGACTTGTACAACCATTACCACAATCAATTTTCGAGCATTTTTAGCATTTCCGAAACTCTGTGTCCGCTAGCAGTTATACCCGTTGCCCTCATCCCAGCCCTAGTCAGTCTCCACTGATTCGCTTTTGTGCAGCTTTCCTGAGACACGGCATCATACATGATGTCTGTGGTTGGCTTCTTTCTCTTAGTGTGTTTTCAGGGTTCATTCATGTTGGAGTATGCATTAGAATTTTCTTCCTCTTATAGCAAAATAAAATTCCATATTCTGTTTCTCCACTCACCAGCAGGTGGACAATCAGGTCGTTTCCACCTTTTTCTTTTCTTAAAGTAATTTTTTTTTTTAGATTTATTTATTTATGCGTACAGAACTGGGGTACAGGCCAGAGGTACAGGGGTGGTGAGAGGATTCACCAGGGACAGAGTGGGGAGCAGAACAGGCAGATCGACGAAGTACACTGCTGAGGGGAGCAGCGGGCGGGTCAGCAGAGGTCTGCCACGCCATGTGGTCACCTCCGGGGCAGGCGGGGATCAAACTCATGTGGAAGCGGCTTAAGCTTCTTTGTGCTGTGCTTTAACCCACTGCGCCACCAGGGAGGGCCCGTTTCCACTTTTTAACTGCTAGGAATAATGTCACTGCTAGGAAGATGTCAGGACATCTTTTTGTGCAGACATAGAGGTTTTCAGGTTGAGTGTCTGCTACCAATTGAACTTCTGAGTTTGGCTGATATTTTTTGTTTTTTGTAGCAGACTTTCTGAATGCAGGAATCAGTGCTTTTGTCTAACTCAGCATAATCTCCTCACCACGTGCAGGCTGCTCTTTGAGAAGCACTAGACTTGCTGCTCGGCTGGGCGTGCAAACCTATGTTGCCACCTCATGGGTCTAGAGTCATGTGTGTTGACACCCCCTGACTGCTCCATGCCCCTATCCCGTCCTGCCGAAACCTGGACTGAGCTCCTCCCTCTCACTCCCACTCATCATGCACTTACATCCTTCAGGCTTTCTGAAGATTCTTCCCTTGTGTCCATCTTTCAATTCCCCAGTTCTCCTCCCCTGTCTTGGCCTCTCTATACACTATCTGGTCCTCTGATGACTTGGATTCAGCATGTCCTAGCTGCTAAAATTGAGGCCAGGAGAATGAGGAGGAACCCCTGTCTGGGTACCTCAAGGGAAGAAGAGAAGTGGACACGATGGCAATAATGGCTGAAGTGGAAACGAAGCACGAACACCCCTACGTGCTTCTGCCCACACTGGGCACTGGGGATTTAGCCACAAACAAGACCAAGCAGAAGGGGGCTTCTCGGCATGCAGTGGAAACAAACAAATGCGTGCAGAAA
Source organism: Condylura cristata (assembly GCF_000260355.1). Lineage (NCBI taxonomy): Eukaryota > Metazoa > Chordata > Mammalia > Eulipotyphla > Talpidae > Condylura > Condylura cristata. The sequence continues at coordinate 25,551,329 of NW_004567125.1, read as the reverse complement.
GGAAGACATGGGGAGTACACCAATGGTGCCCAGGCGTGGGGAGATGGGCACTGCCCAGGGGAGACCTCTGGTGCCTGAGGGGGACGGAGCCATGATGCTCCGCCTGGCTCAGCTGCCAGGACAAGGGCCCAGCCCAAGACAACATCATGCAGGCTCCGTGCCTTCAAAGAAGGGAAGGCAGGTTGTTGTTGGGGGTTCAGGGAGCTGGGGAGAGTGCCGAGCTGTCGCGGAGCTGCAGCTGAGGGTGTGATGGCGAGAGGATGCTCCGCTAGCCTGAGTAAGCAGTTGCGGCTCATTCTGAGTAGAAAACAGGACTAAATTAAGTTGTGAGCAGAGCAGTAATAGACTCTGTTTCATTTTAAAGGGCACAAAAGGTGGCTGGGCCCAGGGAGGGTTTAAATTGAAGACCACCTGAAAGGGGGCAGGGAAAGATAGAGATGAGCAATCATCGCGCAGGTTGGAGGGCCAGAGACCTTGGTCCTGAGGATAACTGACAGGGCAAGCGTGGCTGGGCAAGGGCCTGGAGAAGGGGGCCTGGCTGAGGCCCCTTGGTTCGTCTTCCAGCTCCCCCTCCTCGGTGCCTCCAGGGCCCACGCGCCACTACCTTTCTGCAGAGTGCTCATGTGATTTATATTCCACCCTCTTCTGAAAAAGAATTTGAAGAAGGCTAGAAGGATGCTTCAAACCAAAGGGAGCTAAAACTAGCCAGAAAAGTTCTCCTATCCCAAATTCAATAAGGTTGAAGAGGACCCAGGTTTGAATCTGCAGGCCTCTTAACCTAGTTCATCTAAAGAGTGAGGGTGGGGGTGTGGGTAGTCAGGGTGAAGAACATGTTTCCAGAGCCAAAACTCTCGCTTGAATACTAGGCCCACCCTCACTAGTAAGAGTAGGTCCACTCTTATCCACACTGGGGGGTACTTAAGCTCTTGTGGCCTGTGTTTCTTATCTTTAACACGAGCATCCTGCTAAGCCCATCTCCTTAGGTTATTGTGAAGGTAACCCCCACAAAGTCCTTCCAACAGAGCTCGGCACACAGAGGGAGCCCAGACACAGGGTCACTCATGTCAACCTAATTGCTGCCACTCACAAGACGCAGCAGTGGTGGGTAGAGGTGCTTACAGAAGCCTGTGGTCGTGGGAGCACCCAGTGTCGGTCAGGGTGTGGAAGCCGGGCTGGCATCGGTCACACTGGTCTCCTGTCACGCCTGGTTTACAGCTGCACCGACCAGAGCTGTTGCATCTAGGGCTAAGAGAACCTATAGCCAGTGAGGTAGGAAAGAGGGAAGAAGAGGACATGTTAAATCTAAACGGCATTCTAAGCGACTGTCCCCCTGTCCAGTAAGTACCAAATAATGACCACTCTCTCTGACAGTTCTTTGAGTGCATATTTACTCAGCACACCAAGGAAAGTTCTAGAGGCCTGGGAATCCTCTTTGGGGGAATAGAATGGAAATGACTCCTGAAAGTATTTTCATATCTATCACCACTCTGATTTTTTTTTAAGATTTATTTATTTATTCATACAGAACTGGGGTACAGGCCACAGATGCAGAGGGTGAGAGGCTTCACCAGAGACAGAGTGGGGAGCAGAACAGGCAGATCGACAAAGTACACTGCTGAGGGGAGCAGCGGGCCGGTCAGGAGAGGAGAGGTCTGCGGGGCCATGTGGTCACCTCTGGGGCAGGCAGGGATCGAACTCATGCGGAAGTGGCTTTACCTTCTCAGTGCAGTGCTTTAACCCGCTGCACACCAGGGAGGGCCTCACCACTCTGATTTTAACACTAAGTTGTGTGTGACTGCTGCTTCTTCAAAGAAATTTGTCTAATCTTTGAGATCTCAAGCAGGAGGGAAACTCATGACGTGCACAGGGGTCTCCTACATATAAGTGCAAGAAAATGAGCAGCATATTCCTTTAGTTTTGGTAGACAAAAGCCAATTTTTAAGGGTCAATGCTCATATACTGTAATTTTTTTGTTTAAGAGTATGAAAAACCTCTTAACTAAAAATACAGTTAATAGGAAGGGTAGAAAGTCTTCTCCTTGGCACATGAGCCATGTGAGGGATCTCAGGGTTCTCTCCTGGTTTACATGTTAGAATAATTGTCAGGTGACTTTTATGGGTATGCTCTTCAGGCAAGTGGGTCCCCTAAGATTAAGTGTGATGAAAGGTCAGAGATGCTCAGATAACACAATGTGCTGGACTCAGCAGCTTCTACCATCTGCCCAGCCTCCCTCTTGTCTCTCCTGGACCCTGCCTCACCCTCCCCTCCTGGCTCTGTCCCTGCCTCCTGTGCTCCACTCTCTGCACAGAAGCCAGGGTGTGCTTCTAAAATTGTGATTAAACTCATATGGCTCCTCTGTTTAAGTCCTGCTGGTTCCCCTCTGAAACAGAATGAAATGCAAATTTTGTAGCCTAAGAGAGACTTATCTCTCTTAACTCTTCTGCTATCCTTCACATTAAGTCCCAGCTCCCCAGCACTCATTCTGTTCCCAGAAAGTGCAAAGCTTCTATCCTCCCCTGGAATCTGCACTTACTGCACTCGCAGCCTAGAATATTCTCTCCCCTAACTCCTACTTGGCCCAACCTCTGTAGAGTAGTCTTGATTAAATATGACTTCTCTAGAATAATTCTTTCTGACTCCCACGTCTTACTATCCATTCCACTAGGACTCCAATCCTTAGTCCTGCTTACTTGCGATTTCCCTGGCTTATGTACCCACTGTGCCCAGCACAGAGCCCCGCACAATGAAGATACCAAAAAATCTGTTTGGATTAATGTTGCCAGCCAAAAAAAGAGGGTGGGGCTATTGCGTGAGGAGTTAAGAGGGATCCAAAGAGGGGTGTGCCTCTCCTCCTCCATATTCCCCCTGCAGTGGGCAGGATCTGAACTATGTCTCAAACGACTGATAAAATTAAGTTCTCCATGATCCAAGAAGCCAACAGAACAATCGTTATTTATTTCCTAATTTCATCCTTTATTCCCTAATCTGTATATCTTATGAACTTTAATCCACTGGTAGATAAAATTCAAATCAGTAAAGTTGATGGCTCTGTGCCTATATTTTGATGTCCCATGTGGTAAGTGAAATAACTCACAGTCCATTAAAGTCTCCCCAAGTCAGTTTTGCAAGTGATAGTCAGTGATAGTCGCATGAACCCCATTTTGTGTGCACCTGTGACATGTGAGACACTGAAGTAGGCACTTTAGAGATGTGCAAATATATACACAGACAAATATAATTTATTTTCTCTCATGCTGTCTACTAGTGAATGAAAAGTTGGCAGGAAGATAGAAGTCCATTTGCAGTTGAGCAGCACAGCTATAGAGCAGCTCTGGATGACAGGGTGGGGAGCCCCATTGGGAAAACTCTCAGCCACGGGTCTGGAAGAATCTGGGTGATGAAGGGAGGCAGGAGAAGCACTGTGAGTGTCTTCACGGTGAATGCAGAGTGAGCCAAGTTAGGCTATGGATTGATTGTACGGGGCAGGGAGGTGACAGAGATGACACCCCAGTCCTCAGAGTGCACTATTAATCATCAGGCTACTGACCAATCGCAGAAGGCAAAAAAGAGGAGCAGGGTCTCAAGTTGAAGCTGCCAAAGAAGTTAAGAAGTTTTGCTTTGGACATAGTGCATTGGAGTCAATAACACATGTCAAGATGGAGTCAAGATGGAGGTGTTAACTGGGAGCTCATGAAAGAGACGGCAGGTGAAGACCTGAAAGCTCTCAGCAAGGCTGAATGGGAAGCCACAGCAAGAGGGTATCTGGGGACAGATGGAGAGAAGAGGCACCAGTATTTTGGACCAAAATGGAACCTTGTAGGGAAGATGGGCTATCAGGGAAAATGTCTCAGAATAGCAGAAGCCACGGGAGGTGAGTTCTTAGGATGGTTAAGTGCAGAGAAGGGTGGGTAGTTTTCAGGATCTCAGGTAAGAGTATTTCACAAGAGGAAAAGGAAAAAAGGCACTTCTCTCCATTCAGCAAACAGAGTTGAAAATGACAATTTCTTTTCAAAGTTATGCTCTGATGTGTAACATTCAATAGAATAAATTTATCCTTAATATAATTTAATTAATATATATATCATTTAATTTTTTAAACATAAAAGGGTTAAATATGGAATGCAGAAACACTTTTTTCCCCCATTCAACTAATGGAAATTATACGTTGACTTAAGAAAGCTCTCCCTACCATCTTTTTCAGCAATTAATTATTTTTTTTAAAGATTTATTTATTTTATTCATACAGAACTGGGGTACAGGCCAGAGATGCGGAGGGTGAGAGGATTCACCAGAGACAGAGTGAGGAGCAGAACAGGCAGATCAACGAAGCACACTGCTGAGGGGAGCAGCAGGCGGGTCAGGAGAGGTCTGCCACGCCATGTGGTCACCTCGGGGGCAGGCAGGGATCGAACTCATGCGGAAGTGGCTTAAGCCTCTCAGTGCAGTGCTTTAACTCGCTGAGCCACCAGGGAGGGCCAGCAATGAATTATTCTTCTAAAGTGACACTATACTTTACTTTGAGTTTGCCCCCAAATAGCGCAGAATAGTAGTCTATAAAATATTCTTGAGGTTTATTAGCAGTCACCTCATAAAAATAGACATCCTGTGTTCGAAAAGATATGGGAAGTGGAATAGACAAAGTCTTTCAGAGATTTGTGACCTAAACAGTCCACTCAAGAAGCATAAGCTTGTTTAAGTTTTTAATGCCAGAGTCTCCAAACATTATTTGACATTCTTAGAGGCAGCGCCTATTATTATCTTAAAGAACACAGTGTTCCACAGGATGTCGTCAAGAGAATACAGCTCTAGAAACTGGAGGACATGAAAAGAGCCCAGGCTTTGAAGTCCAATAGATCTCACTTCAAATACCGGCTCAGCCACTTACCAGCCTGGTGTTCTGCATTTGAGATTGAATATACAACAAATTCCCTGGGTGACTTATTATTTGAAAATGAAAGATAGACTCTGGCTGATTGGGAGGCTGAAACATGATGCAGAGACTTGGACTTGAACCACTGGTTCAGGGACCTGTTGGACATGGTGTTATGGTGGAAACAGTCTCTGGCACTCAGCTGGGCAGCTTGGGTTCTTGGCAGTTGGTTTGCTTGTTGGGGGGTGGTGAGCCAAGTTGATATACATAGGTTGTCAGGGTGTTAAGAGAAGGAAAGATGACAGAGCACATGAGAGTGTTCTGGAAAAATACAAAGCATGACCCAGATCTTAGGAAACAGTATCCGTGAAATTTCTCCCAGACATCTAATGATCTGACATTAGGGATAAAAGTACGACATTCTGAAGCTTTCTCTTTCATACGGTGAGAATAAGAGGGAACAGCTCTTTACCAGAACCCCTTGATTATAATGTTGGCTCTTATATGTTACTTTAAGAGTTCACTGCTGATTTTCAGTATGTTAATGACAAAATGTTAATAAACTGTTTTCTAGCAAACATGGTGTCTACAAGGCTTTTTTTTTTTTTAAGGCAGAGTGTCATTTTTTTTTTACTTGTCTGGTTTTTTATTTTATATTCCTTTGCAAAACTTTTTATTGAAGTGATATTACATTATAATATTATCTAAGATCCAGGTATGGATCACATAAATCAATCTCTGTATATGCTATGTTAAGTTAACCACTAAAGTCCAATCTATCCTTCACCATACAACTGACAATGATTATACCTGATTAATCTTACCTTCCCCCTTCCCTTCTGGTCACCACTAATTTCATCTTATAGTCTAAAAGTTTATTTTTGTTTTAATCATGTGTTTATTTTACTATGTACACAAATGAGGGAAATGGTAGGGTGTTTATTGTTCTCCATATGACTTATTTCACAAAGCATAATATCCTCAAAGTCCATCTACATTGTTACAAATGGCAGGATTTTGCCTTTTCTATAGCTGAGTAGTTTCTATTTTGGTATGTATACCACATCTTCTTTATCTGCTTGATGGGTTATTAAATTGTTTCCAACTTTTGGTGATTGAAAACAATGTAGTGAAGAATACAGGGTTGCATATAGCTTTCCAAATTAGTACTTCTGTATTTTCCTAGTAAAAACCAAAAAGTAGGATAACTAGGTTGTATAGAATATTTATTTTTAAATTTGTCGAGCAATTGCCATACTGATTTCCATAATGGCTGCACCAATTTATATGAAATAGCATTTTTTGTAAGTCACTATACCAGGAGATTGGGACACACACACACACACACACACACACACACTGTCTTAAATAGAAAAGAGTCACATCAATGACAGTGTATTGAGTTGTCAACTGTAGGCTTAATAAACATCAGTTTATCTTCCTATGACTATGACATAAACAGCACAATCACCCTCTCACGGGACGACATTGGTGCACAAAAGGTTAGAGAGCGACACGGGAGTAGTGTTCATGGCAAGCTTGGCACCCAGCCTATTCAGAAGTCCACCCCTCCCCTCTTCCATCTTTGGCATCAGCATACCAGAGGCTGGAACACTTGGTCTGCCGCAGAGCTCTCTGAGACTCCTCATCTCCCTCCCTAAGCCTCTATCACTATCACCTCACTTGAAAAATGGTGATTATAACAAAGTCCTCTTCCCCTAACGCTGTTTGTGAAGACTGAATTAATGACTGGATAAATCTAGAAACGCCTGGCACAGAGCGCATGTCAACACATGTGAGCAGCATACAGGACGTAAGTCATGCACAGCTCCAGCAGCTCCTCCCAGGCTGTTCACACAGAGTTTGGGGTCTCTAGCCCTCCAGAGGAAAGAAAGAGCCACTTCACAGTTGCTGGGGAAACAATGGCTCCACAGTGAAAAGAAAGAGCCCAGGTCTTGTACCTTCACTACCACCTCTCCTGGCTCCTTGCCTACTGGAGGCCAGGGCCCTTGCCCGCAGGCCCGGCTTTCCAGCTGAGCCAATTAACTTTCTCATTTCATTCCCGCAGATCATTTCGCCAGATGACCCAACACCAATGACTCATGATGAAGCTGCATCACCTAAGGGATTATGGGCTCTTCAGAGAGGTTAAGTGCCTAATAAAATGAACACATTTGTCTCAAGGTATCTTGATTCACAGGGAGAATTTCTATAACAGAAAGGTTCTGAACACTGATTCTGGGCCACGAAGCCTAGCAAATCTAACTCAAACCACGCTGGAACAGCAGCACTAGTGAACTTAGGAGTGTCTGCTGGGCACAGCTATGCACAGCATGGGTTTTGTCATTTTCCAGAAGTCTCCCACATGCTCATGGCTGCACCAAAATCTGCCCCTCTTTTGGGATTTTTCCCCTTTGTTGCCATCAGTTGGTTTCCTAGAGCCACACCACGTCGTTATCATGTACTACAGCGATGCCCTTCAGTTGGATTAATATTAATGTATTATAGTATGAAAAACTTTTTTTTTTTAATTTTTGTGCAGAAGAACTGGGGTGTAGGCCAGAGGTGCAGAGGCGGGGGCATTAGAGGATTCACCAGAGACAGGAGAGGGGAGCCGAATAGGCAGATCTACTGAAATATACTGCTGGGGGTGGGGGCAGCAAGAGGGATAGGCGAGGTCTGCTGCCACATAAACACTTTCTAGCAAAGAAAGAGATAATGCCAAGGAAGAGAACCGTGGACATGCAGGTAGTGTTTGTTGTTGTTGTTTTTAATAAGATTTAGTTATTGGCCCTCCCTGGTGGCGCAGC
>NW_004567125.1:25541750-25542789 GCF_000260355.1 Condylura cristata | reverse complement strand
GAATTTTTGAGAGGTTGGCGGGAGAGTTGCTATGGATGTGAAGACTGTCATGGTTTGGAAAGAGTAGCCGTGCGAGGCCTCCTGGTATGGACGCTAACCAGCCTGCCCCTGACCCCAGCTGGCTCCCATTACCCAGGCTTGAGGAGAACATGTTCGCTTTCAGACTGAAATTGTTACAATGGACCCACATGTAGTAGATTCCCCATCCTTCTAGAAGTCGAACAGCACCTCTCGTCCTGCTTGCTTCTCCCTCCTTCCCCATCCTCTCCCTTTCCATTTCCTCCCAACCCCAATACCTTTGGCGTTACAGTTGCAGGGTAAGCAGCGGTCTGTCGCTCCCTGCCGGTAGAAACCCTCCTTGCACCTCTCACAGCGGACACCCTCGGTGTTGTCGATGCAGTTGAGGCAGCGGAATCCATTTCCTGTCTGACTGTGAAGTTCCCAATCAAAGATGCATTGCTTGGACTTTCCACTGCAATCACAGACTAAGGGGCAGGACAAAACAGATATTGTCATTGGGGGGTTGGGGGGGACCGAAAAACAAAATTCAGGGACAACTCTCCCAGGTGTTTTATTATTACTAATACATATGACTCACACATTACATGCTGTACCATATGCTAATGACAACTGTGGGGTGGAGTAGAGTGAGGGTCCTTGGCTCACCTGTGGGAAGCATGGTTAGGCTAAGCTGGAGTCATGAAATAGATTAGATTGCCATGCTGTCCAATCTTTCAAAACCTTATAATATGTATTTGCATGGAAAATTTCCTGATCAAAATATTTGGAAAAGATTGATTTTTTATTATAATTATATAATAATTTATTATAATTTGCACTGCAAATGATTCATTTTGAAAAAGGTTGTGCAAGCCCACAGAACAGGTCTATGGGCTGGGGAAACCCTGCAGGCTTCAAATTTGTGCACCCGGGCACCACCCTCCAACTGCAGGTGGTGTGATCTGTTCATGATACAGATCACACTTCTGGGCCCTCCCTGGTGGTGCACGGGGTTAAGTCTCAGCAATATGAAGTGATC
>NW_004567125.1:25537644-25541488 GCF_000260355.1 Condylura cristata | reverse complement strand
GTCCATCCCCAAGCCAGGTGCCAGGAGAAGCAGTCCCATGAAGAATAACCTTTTCCATGTGTCTCGGAAAGTTCACACCAGTGGTGTCCCCAGGAGATTCTTGGCATGGCTGACATCTCCGTGTGGCACCGCAATAGCCAATGAGGGAATAATTAGAAGTCCTATGCATAGTACTTGGCAGACATGGCAGACACTCGAAAAATGAAGGATGATGAGCCTTGCAGATAAAGAACTGGATCAAATATCAGTTTTGCTGTTTCCTCAGGCAAATCGCTTCAACACTCTGAATCTTGTTTCTTCTCTTCTAAGTGTAGCAAGCATCATCTGCCTCCCTGGATAGCTGAGAGGATCCCACTGAAAGCTGACTATCAAATCCTTTGTGGTTGCTACTTACCCTCACTCTGGTGAGATAAGCATTGTCTAGGATGAGAAAAATGCAGGCAACTGGACCCAGTGGACACCGAAGTTTGCCTGACATCCAAACTCACCTCCTTTCATTAGATATGTGGTCTCCACTGGCCATGCAGTCTCAGGGAATACCTAGGTACTTTGAATACCTAGGGCCATGACACCAGAGCACTGAAAACTAAGTCTGCAAATAGGCCTGAACAGACTCTGGGGGTGAGGGAGACCCATGCAGGCTCTGAGTCAGGAGGTGCACCAGTGACCCCTAAGTTGGATGTACCCCTAAGTGATTTCTGACAGCAGCTCCAGGAATTCACTTTCTTGTTACTTCAAAAGCCATCAAATCTAGAAAAAGTCAACTAACATCTATCCAGAGTCCACTTGATTACTAGGACTTTACGCTCATCATCTCAGCTCATTCTCACATCCCGCTTAATGGAGAAAGAAAGAAATGCTTAGGGGGCCGCGTATCTTGCCTAAAGTCACTCAGCTGAGCAGCAAAGGTCCCATCTCCAAGCCCTTGCCTTCCATTTTTCTCTGCGGTAGGAACCTGATTCTCCACTACAGGTCACCATCTCTTCTACAGCGCTCTTCTAAGGATTAGGCAGCTCCTTCTCAAATCTTTCCTAATCAAGCTCCACGTCCTGTGACTGCTTAGGCAGCACGGGCTGTTGTAAATTACTTTTTATGGCACTTTAAAGCTCTCTCCCTTCCTGTAAAATTTGCCATGTGTTCCCGTTCTTGGAAAACAATGCACACACGCACATATGCATGTTCTGTTCATCTACTCATTCACCGGATATTTATTTCTGACATTGTTTTACCAAGTATTGTTTTGCATCAGCCAAGACGTCAAATATCCGAAGGTAACCCATAGCGGCTCCCTCCTTTATTTCTGTTTCTTCAGGCTAAATTGGAGACTTCTCACCTTTGGGTCTTTCAGTTATTCCCCATGTCATGATTTCTAGATTCTTCCTGACTACTTTTCTAGGAACAAGCCCTAATTTTCCAAATCTTTCTTAAAATGATCAAAATTATGACAGTGCTTTGAGTGTGGTTTGAACAGCTCAGCTTACGACAGGACTAGATATTAGCATTCCATGCACAGCCTAACATTTCATTAAATTTGCAGCATATTAAATTTGCACCCAATTCAAACTTGCAAGGGTTTTTCCAGAGTGCTGGTGCCAAGCTTAATTTTTCCCAACAATGCTATAGAGCTGATTTTTTTTTTTTTTTTGGATTCTGAACAGATGTGCCTTACAGCTGTCTTGTGCTATGAAATTTCACTGAGACCATTGCTAAGCACATATGAAAGCAAAATCCACAGTTCATGATGCTCGTGAGGTTACTCAGCTAGCTCACACAGTGAGGAATGGCTTTTTGCCTTGGATGGCTTTTGGGAGAATCTCAAAATAATTGTAAATTATTTGCTGTGTCTTTTTTATTCAGAACATACTGTTGCTGGTCATAATTAAATTCATAAGGACAGTAGGTGATAAGAGGAACAGTTTAAAAATACACAACCATTTTTTTTAAAGACTTATTTATCTGTGTATACAGAACTGGGGTACAGGCAAGAGGCTCAAGGGCGGTGAGAGGGTTCACCAGAAACAGAGTGGGGAGCAGAACAGGCAGATCGACAAAGTACACTGCTGAGAGGAGCAGCGGGCGGGTCAGGAGAGGTCTGCCGCACCATGTGGATCACCTCCAGGGTGGGGGTCGAACTCATGTGGAAGTGGCTTTAGCTTCTTAGTGCTGTGCTTTAACCTGCTGCACCACCAGGGAGGGCCCAAAATAGAAAACCTTGTTTTAACCTTATTTTTCTCCACCACCACTCTCCCCTTCTTTCCTATCTCCTTTAAAGCCCTACTTTGAGTTAATAGATATTTCTCCCTTAAGTTCACAGCCTTGATATAGAGTTCCAGCAAGAGAGGCCTTTACCTGACACCTCCACCCTGGAACTAGCCCAGTTAGTTATGAACCTAGTGCCAAACTGCCATCCCCGTCTCTCAGGTAGGTTTCCTTAAAGCCCAGGGCTCAGCAGACTCAGGTTGCATGGTCCTCCAGTATCTGCAGTATCCAACGACTTCAGAAACACTCTCAGTCTTGCCTGCAGGACTTCACCCCACCATACCACACTGAGCTCTGTCATTTAACTGCACTGCCCTTAGCATAACATGGGCTTTTCTGAACATTTACACTCCAAAAAAGAGAGTAGAGAGTTTGTTCCCTGGGCTAGCATTATCCTTTTTGTCACTGATGCATTAGAAACAAGTTCTTTCTGAAATGTAGATTAAATTTCCTCAAACTATTTATTAAAATCATTCTCACTACCAGACCAAAAAAATTCCAGAATGTTCCTGCATCTGGGTTTAATAAGTGGGTCTTATACAGCTGGTGGCTGCTCTTTTTTATGCTGTCACTGATTTCTGTCCACCCACCACACAGGCAGCAGGTTGCCTGAGGACACCACCAGGCTAGGAATAAGGTGACAGGGGACAGTGGAGACTGTGCCAAAGGGCTAAAGAGAGAAGTGGCATTTCACCTCCGGCCAACTGTAGCCACATGGGAATAAAGCCTGTAGTAGTCAGCATTTCCACTGTTTTTTTAAAGAAGGCTGACATCTGGCTTTGTCTATGAAAAGTTATGTCCAGAGACAAATCTCTGTTCTTGGTTCGTCTCTTCTAACAGTCAGAAAACACTTCATGCTTAAGAAAATGAAATAACAAAGTCTATGGCACAGTGCTGGTCTATAGTAGTTTGGTTTTTTGTTTTTAATGAATCAATGAATGAACATTCTCTTGAACTTGAGGAAAATCTTAGGTGAAACTCAACAGATATAAAGTGAACAACCCCATCAAAAAATGGGCAGATGAGCTACAAAGACACTTCTCCAAAGGGGAAATGGAGACGGTCAACAGGCATATGAAAAAAAATGTTCAGCAACACTTGTAATAAGGGAAATGCAATCAAAACCACAATGAGATACCATCTCACACCAGTGAGAATGGCACATATTAAAAAAAAACAAGCAACAGTAAATGTTGGCAAGGATGTGGAGAAAAAAGAACTTTCCTACACAGCTGGTGGGAATTCAAACTGGTACAACCACTGTGGAAAGCTGTATGGAGGTTTCTCAAATTGCTAAAAATGGAGCTTCCATATGATGCAGCAATTCACTCCTAGGTATCCACCCAAAAGACACAGAAGCAATAATTCAAAGGATTATTCAATAATTCAATAATTCAAAGGATGCAGGTGCATCCCTATGTTTATTGCTGCCCTAATTGCAATCAGAAAGATGTGGAATTGACCCAAATGCCTAAAAACAAATGACTGTATCAAGAAGATGTGGTATATATACACAATGGAATATTACTCAGAAATCAAAAAAGATAAACTTATGCTATTTGCAGCAACATGGATGGAACTGGAA
>NW_004567125.1:25462848-25537418 GCF_000260355.1 Condylura cristata | reverse complement strand
CGGGGATTACAGCTGAGATGAAAAATATACAAAATGAAGAATAATGTAAAAAATGTATTTATAAGATGAAAAAAATTAAAGTGCTCCATGCATATATGGACATATGGAGAAATTTAAATACTCCCTCTCTCCCCTGCACACTCTCTCTTCTATGGTCCTTGAGGGGCTGCTTTTCTCCAGAGAACCCAATTTAGAAAACAGTCTTGGTTAATAATTTTTAACACAATTATATATTTATTTAGGTTAGTAACACTTAAATGCAAGCCAAGAATACATTTGAAAACAAGAGGCAATTCTAAAGATGTTTTTATTTTACTTTTTCCCTATGTTTAACCATTTTAATTTTATGTCTAAAATTTTTTTCTTTTTCCTTTTCTTTTTTTCATGATACACTTGATACTCTTCAAAATTTGAGGCCAGCGGCAAATTTAATAAGTAGTTTCTACCAGGAGACTTGACACAATATGAATGATGGAAATATATAGATCCAGGTCATGGACATGTCTTGAATGAACCAGGAACCAGTGATCAACTGTACATTCATTCATCCAATCATCCATTCATTTATTCATTCATTGAAGACATTCACATTGGGCATCTAATGCAGGCCAGGCCCTGTTTACAGCACTGGGAACACAACAGTGAATAAAACCAATGGAGGCTTCAGCTCCCAGTGGGTTTACAGTCAAGTATGAGGTAAGGAAAATAAACAACCTAAGTAATACATAGAGGCTCTTGATAGTTCTCTTTCAATCCCAAAGCAGTAAATAGGGAGTCAGGGGGTAGGTGAGTAGGAAAGGAAGGATGAGAGATGCCAATGTGATGGTTTACTTTATTTCTGTTTTGATATTAATCTGCTCATCAATTTGTCATTTTTCTATCAAGTATATTGTTTTTCCTGTAAATTACCATGAATTATTTACATAACAGATATATGAAACTATTTGCCTCTTTTTTTTTTTTTGAAGATTTTCCTTTGCCCCTCCTGATAAATCAAATCTCCTTTCTCTCCAGACTATCTCCTTGAAAGAATCTTGTTTTACTAATTTTTAGTGCTTTTCCCTCCATGTTCTTCTGTCCTCACTGCATGAGGTGGACATCTACCCCACTCATTTCATCTATACACTTCAAGCCTAGTAGGAAACCATACTGGCTCTTTGGATTTTGCAAGTCAGCAAGAGTTCAAAGAAAAGGAAGTTGCCAAAGTTTTACTTTGTCAAATAATATATTAACACCTAACATGTGTAAAATTATGTCAAACACTCATCACATTATCCTTGTTTTTCTCATTTTGCTACAGACAGCCATGGGTCTGGCATTAAAATACAATGACATCTGAAAATAAAGAAACAAATCAAACTTGGGCCTGAACAGACTGAAGCATGATAGGCTTTCAGAAGGCAAGTTCTGGAATATCTCTTCAAGTTTTGTCCAATGTGCTTTCTGTCCCCTCACTCTAACACCCCAAAATACTCACTCTTGGTTCTTTCCACAGGTAAAGGAACAGGATTCTTTAAGTTCACCTCAGCACCACATAAACACATCTGAAATGCACTCAATTTACTCATCCTCACACCTGTTTCATTAAGTCAAGTAAAGCCCGGGTGGTAATTGTGTCTGCTGCACCATATGCTGCCTCTTGGGCTCTTAACTATTTATTATAATAATAACTATAATAGCACGCCGGCACTGACCCTCAAGGTGCCTCTTAGGAGAGCCCAGCAGGTAGCCCACAGCAGAATGGGCCGCCCACCATGGCTGGTGCTCCTGGGAGAAACAGATCCAAGGTGCTGGAACCCTCTGCAGACAATGGAGCAAGCGCCCGAGGGCTCACTTCCCAACACTCCTACCCCCACTCAGACACAACCCCAACAGGTCAGGACAGGATGCACAGGGGCAAAGGCTGTTTCCAAGCTGTATCCTTGGGAGAATGAAAGGAAACTGAAAATATTTCCTAGGGTTGTTCTCAGAACAAGCCCTCCAAATAACCAGTATCAATGGCTGCAGTTCATCAAGAACTTATGTTTCCGATAGGAAACATAAGCTGTTACGAGAAATTCTAGTAATTTGGCATGAATGTGATTATTTGTGTATAAACAGATACAAATGGCTCTAAACTTAAACACGAGCTCCAACTTTTCACCAGAATGATCTAATCTCCATTTTTACACCAACTATGAACTCATCATACTTTTTGGTGTTTCAAAAGTAAGAACAAAATTAAAATCCCAACTCCTTTCAAAGTCTACCAGGTATAGTCATACTGACCTCTCCACCTTTATCTCACTTCTTTTCCTCTTTTGTTCCCTGGACTCCAACACACAGATCCTTGCACAAGTTCTGGGATGTGGGCCCTGCCTAGTGGTGCAGCAGGTTAAAGCACAGCACTAAGAAGCTAAAGCCACATCAGCATGAGTTCAATCCCCGCCCCAGAGGTGACCAACATGGCACGGCAGACCTCTCCTTGCCTGCCCACTGCTCCCCTCAGCAGCGTACTTCATCAGTCAGCCTGTTCTGCTCCCCACTCTGTCTCTGGTGAATCCTCTCACCACTCCTACACCTCTGACCTGTACCACAGTTCTGTATGCATACGTAAATAAATTAAAAAAAAAATTCTGGGATGCACCAGGATCTTCCCCAAGGTGTTAAGACTTGCTATTTATTTTTTGCGGGAAGCCTGCTCCCCCCCACCCCACAAGTCCCCATAGCAGCCAGCACTATCTCTCTGGGAAGCACATCAGATCCTATGTACAGCCCCAGCACTAGCCCTTCAACAGCTTCTCCCTTCCTGAATGCCCACCGGGCTGATCCTCACCACTATCCTGGCATGTGTCATGTTTGTCTTGGGTCATCACTGTCTGTATACACAACTTGTTTCCTCTATGGGATTTCTTACCTGTGGATTCCCAAGTACTCAATACAAGGTTTGGGACTGGGTGGGTGGGTGGATGGATGGATGGATGGATGGATGAATGGATGGATGGATGGATATAGGGACTGATGAAAGAAAAGAATAGACAGGAAAGTGGTCAGAAAGAGGAAGGAATAACTGGTAGATGGAAAACTAGGAGAAGACAGGGAGGGAGGGAGGGAAGGGAAAAGGAAGAGCAGAACGGGGGGGGGAGAAGGGGGAAAGGTAGACTTATAATAAGAAAAGTCAAACAAGACCCTAAATATCCAGGGACCTAATTTAAAATTGCCTCAACACAATACTGAATATTTTCATTGTTTCCATATATGGAATTCAGTGAAAAAAGCCAAAATGTTTCAATCAAGATAGAAAAAAAAAAGATCCATGATGAGAAAGGGACAGTAGGAATTGTGAGAGGAACATGATACCTGCAGTTAGGAGTGTCTGGTACTTTCTTTCAGGCTGCGCTCACACAGATGACTCTGTGAGACCTATGGTCCATGGTCTGTGACCTGCAACCTGCCACCTGCCACTCAAAGGGTGAGAGCCTGTGGGCCGTGTGGGAGGGACAAGCCCTCAAGGGACAGCGGGCTTGAGACCACGAAATCAGTGCACAGCAGTCAGGCAGCCTGGACAGGCAGTGTACTTTGGCTGGCGCGCAGGGCTACCTCAGCAGCCAGGAATGTGAGCATCGTGTTTGAGCCTGACAGAGCGTGCTGGTTGCTATTACGTAGAGCTTTGCTTCTCTTTCTACCATTTCAGCTGCTCGGTGAACTGATGCAGTGAAACAGTGGCACGTTTATACAGCACTTAGGTGTAATCTCCCATGGACAGTCCAAGTTTAAACCACCTAGATGGTTTAAATTCTCTTCCTTATTTCAAGGGAGGGTGTGTCCCTGTACCCTTCCTGGCACTTTGTGCCTCTTATTCCCTTTCTGAGACGTGGCGTCTTTTTCTCTTCTTCCCCCTTGGAACTTTCCCTTGGATACTATGACAGCGTGTTGTCGTCCTTCCTCTTGCACCTTACTCGTGGCCTCGGCCCTTCTCACAAGCTTTCACTGGCTCCTCTCCTTACCCCAGCTCCAAAGGTGATGCTCCTCAAACCTTATTCCTGAACTTCCATGACTGGCACTTTCGAACTCCTCAACTCATCCAACCCAAGGGCTTCTATGACATCCCAAGAACCTTCTCTGGCCCGGTTTTATATGCTTGTGACCAGTCATCAACTTCATATCTCCAACTGACTGTCTGAAAAGCTCTTAACACAAAATGTTTCAGACCAAATTGGGGATTGTCATCCTCTAAGTAGAAAGCCAGAAGCTACACTGGCAAGTTCTGCCATCTTTCTCACCTGCCCATATCTAATTCAACACAGAAATTTTATTGCTAGAACCCACTAAATAGCTCAAGTTCATCCAAGTCGATCCTCTTTCTGGCCACTCAAATCCCAATCACCTCTTGCCTACAAAGTCTTCCTAATTGAATTTCTGGCAAATTCTCTTGCCTCCCTTCACTCAGCAGCAGAAGATATTTTCAAAATACAGATTCAATCATTTCCTCTCTGCTTAAAACTCTGATGTCTCCACTTTTTGGGGTTAAAGATCAGGGTTTCTTAGCACTGCATAGAAGCACCCTGTGACCTAATCCTTGCTATTTTTACAGCCTGATTTTTTAAAAAGATCTATTTATTTATGCATACGGAACTGGGGTACAAGTCAGAGGTGCAGGACCAGAGACAGAGTGAGGAACAGA
This sequence comes from Condylura cristata, assembly GCF_000260355.1. NCBI lineage: Eukaryota > Metazoa > Chordata > Mammalia > Eulipotyphla > Talpidae > Condylura > Condylura cristata. The sequence continues at coordinate 25,532,755 of NW_004567125.1, read as the reverse complement.
ACAGGCAGTAGAGGAAGTACACTGCTGAGGGGAGCAGCAGGCAGGTCAGGAGAGGTCTGCTGCTCCATGTGGGTCACCTTCAGGGCCTGGGATTGAACTCACACCAAAGTGGCTGTGGCTCTCTTGCACTGCTGCTTCCTAACCCATTGTGCCACCAGTGAGGATTATTTCCAGCCTGATTTTATATAACACCCACTATGGGACAAGTCCTTCCCCATTCATTTCATTTATACTTCATCTTGTATCTTCACTTCTTTGGTTCTTAAAATTCTTATATTATAAAGGAAAAGCGTGGTGGGAAGAGGTGACTTGGGACTAACAATCCCAGCTACCCTCCTCCCTTTTGTTTTCTCAGAGAAGTTACACTAAAAGTGAAACCTTAATTTATGTTATCAGATACCATTCCCTTCTGCTGAGTCAAGTAACTGGCCTTATGCAAACTAATGACTGTTTTATCCTCAAAGATAGCAACCATCACCTCCACAAAATTAGTTGTAATATGGTCCTTTTATAGTAAATCAAAGTAAACAACTAGACTGCTTTAAAAACACTGGCAAATATATATTCTCAGAACAGAAGCAATTATTGAAAATTTCTTTAAATAATTGAATCTATTTTTTATAATTTTTACAAATATTCAAAGTGCACGTTAGTTACATTTAAAGCAAGAAGCCTCTGCCATCTACCCTTCAGGCATCAAAGGCACTGGAAGCTGTCATCCTATTTGCAAAATCAAAGTCTCCAAATGGAGATACTCAAGATGACAAGATGAAGATTTTTTTATATATTACCCTTACCTGTGATGATGAAAATGTTCGTAAGTATTTTTTGGTTTTAAAAGCTCGTAGGTGGGATTTTTCTTTCTGACCTCTAATGTTTCTCATCTTGGGTGAATACTGTCAAACAAAATATGAAGTGCCATCATTGGAACTGATACTGAATTTTATGGTTGCATGTGTGTGTCCATGTCCAGTTTTCTCTTTTTAAGAGATATCACAATATGCCTTCTCATTAGAAAACTGAAATGGCTCTTCCCTTGCTAAGTCTGTTACTGAGTTCAGTCCTCTGACTCTTAGCTTGCTACATCCATTTGTTAAGTGGAGGCAGCCAGAACCATGGAGCCATAGCCTGCCTGGCCAGCTCACTTCAGGACTCATCCCTGGACAGCTGAAGCAGGGCTGTGCCTCAAAGTCTCCAGGAAGACAAGCAGAGAGATCGGCGTTCTAATCACGTGGGCAATTCTGAATGATAAAATAAGGATAAATCCCTTCAGGTCCAAATTGTCTAAAGTCATCAAGAGTCCACAGATAACCTTTCCCTTTTGAATGTTCATAGGCTAAAAAGATCTAATATTGTCACTAGTGATTCACAGCACGTTCCATTGCAGCCTAGGAATCAGCACCTGTGAGGGTAGAGAGTTGGTGAAGCCTTCCCCAGCACCCCACTGGGCCCAGGTGGACAATCGGAGAGGGAAAGAAAGTACTGCTTAACAGAGAAGTGGGTTAGAGATGCCCAGTTTTGCCTGAAAAGTCAGAGTTCAGGGTAAAAGAAGAGGCAGAGGGTTTAGCTTGAGTGAGTTCAAAGGTGAACGGGCAGAGAAGGTTAGGACCCAAGAGACACCAGAGTTCCCCTTCTCTTACACCTGGCACCTTTAAGGCTCTGCCGGTGCTAGCTATACTATGAAGACTCAATAACTGATTGTGGTAAAGAGTAAATGAAAGTATTCACCCACCCCCACCGCCCTGGAACCCTCAGCCTCTGACCACAAAAATTGCAATTTCTATATTTCCATGAGATCATTCATAAAGAAGTATCTTCAAATATAGAAAGGGCACTTGACTATTGTTCAGAAAACAGAGGGTTCTTTGAGCAGTTCTTATAGGGCCCAGCAAAAGGTGTCAACTGTCCCTTTAAGAAGCAGCTGAAATAAAGGAAGTCAGAGACTCCAGGTGACCTGGAGGTCTTCTGAAGAATGAGGACCCAAAGGAGAGAAATCAGTATGAAGAGCCTCAATTAAGAAAAGTTAAAAATCTAAAATGATATTCTGATTTGTACTGTGGTTTTTATTTTATTTTTATTTTATTTGTATTTATTTATGCATACAGAACTGGGGTCTAGGCCAGAGGTGCAGGGGCAGTGAGAGGATTCACCAGGGACAGAGTGGGGAGCAGAGCAGGCTGACGGATGAAGTATATGGCTGAGGGAGGCAGTGGGCAGGTCAGGAGAGGTCTGCTGCACCATGTGGGTCACCTCCAGGGCAGGATCGAACTCATGCTAAAGTGGCTTTAGCTTTTTGGTGCTGTGCTTTAACCTGCTGCGCCACCAGGGAGAGCCCTATTGGCATGTTTTCTGTAGCTAATTGAAGTGTACATTAAATGTGGTTTTCAGTTAGTTAAATTTGTGCTTCCTCCCCTGTAAAACTTTCACTGCTTTTTGAATAATACATCTCTGTAAAAGGAGATGAGCATAGATCTCTTGCTACATCTCTTCAAAAAGGGAAAAAACATCGAGGTGTGTACCTGCTTGCTATACATCATAGTTCTCCGTTTTGACAAAAGAACAATAGTGATTCATGTATATTTATGATGTTGGGAACATATTCATGCGGTGCATTTATAGCATCTTCCTTCAAGATTCTTTTCTGAAAAACATCACTTGAAAAGGCTTTATGAAAATTGCACTGCTTGAAGTTAGATGAATGAATTACATGGGCTTATTGGAGCCCAATCATTTTTACCTATACAGACAAGAGTTACATATTCCAGAGGACACTAGGTCATGAAGCCTCCACCAGGGAGAAGCAGCGGGGGATCCTGCCCTCACATGGACAAATGCACTACTACTGCTCTATTCTCCTTCCCACAGCAGGCCAGGGTGGCCTCATCACCGGTCCTTGAGGAGCTGAGTATGTGAAGATCCCCTTCTAACACACACAACCCTGAGGTGGGGCCAGAACACAGCTTTGGGCTTCTGTCTTACTTGAGATGACAGCAATAGGAACCCCCTGTTACACCAAAAGCAAAATGATAGTGATTCGTTGTTTACATTTTATTTTTTTAAGATTTACTTATTTATGCATACAAGAACTGGGGTACAGACCAGAGGTGTGGGGAATGAGTGGATTCACCAGAGACAGAATGGGAGCCGAACAGGCAGATTGACTGAAATACACTGTTGAGGGGAGCAGTGAGCAACACAGGAGAAGACTGCTGTGCCATGTGGGTCAGCTCCCTGGCCAGGGATTGAACTTGTACTTCAGTGGCTGTGGATAGCTTCATAGTTCTGTGTTTTAACCCACTGCACCACCAGGGAGGGCCCAAAATGGTAGTGATTTGAAATAGCAAAAGTAGAGATAAAGTCTATGTGGTTCCAACTGTGACATTCACCCGATCCTGAGAGACCCCAAAATTTATACCAGTAGTCTTCAGCAGGGAGAAAAAAAATAACCCCTGGACACAGCTCTGTACACACTGATTCAAAATGTTAACAGTCACTGAAGAGCAATGGTTGATAAAACATTATTTCTCAACTATCTTTGTTTTCTAATCTATCACAGGTCAATTCCAAGTTGTATGAAAATCTGATAGAACTGATCAAAAATGACTTGGGTCATTTAAAATCTATTTTCTTTTCAATGTACATGAGCTAGTGTGTGTATTTGGTGTTAACCTGTTGTTTCTGATCTTTTTTAAAGAAAAGGTCACTTTATTCCCTTACACATACAAATAGACAAGACACAGTTTTACCAGTTAAAGACATAGGAATGTTTTTATAAAAGATCAAGATCCTGAGCTCTCCCTTGTGGCACAAGGGGTTACGTCTCAGCAGAATGAAGCTATCTGAGCCACTGCAGCATGAGTTCGATCCCAGGCCAGGAAGCTGAACTCCCTGACCCACATGGAGCAGCAGACCTCTCCTGTCTCACCTGCTGCTCCCCTCAGCATTGTATTTTAGTATATCCACCTGTTCTGCTCCCCATTCTGTCTCTGGTGAATCCTCTCACCCCCATACCTGGGGTTTACACCCCAGTTCTTGTATGCATAAATAAATAATCTTTTTTTTCTAAAAGTCAAGATTTTATCAAGTCTGATAATTAATCTAAATGAAAATTCTTAGTAAGAATTAGAAATAAGCCCAGAAAATTTTCTGTTAAAAACACCAAGCTAGCCATTGAAATCGGATCCTGCTACTAACTGTTGAACCTTGGTCAAGGTAATCACTCCTCTGTGTCTCAATGTTCCCATCATCAATGAGGATAACACAGGTTGGACCCCAGCCCTGCTATCACCACACCGGGGGCCTGGTGTCAATAAATGAGAGGCTCCTGAGGACATCCCTAAGATATATGCTCTAAAAATAGAGCTGAAATATGTACACCTTTCTGTAAGAATGCCTCATAGAGGCTGAAAATTTGAGTAATTATTCAAGTTTTTAAGTGAGTTGTGGAGAATGAATTGGCTGCAGTTTTATTTTTCTAGAATGTGAAGATACATCTTTACATAATAAAAGTGAACTTTGGTAAGGAAACAGCTGGAATTATGTAAATGGTCTACAAGCTTGAAGAAGTCCAGGCCATGTATAGCTTTGACTAGTCAATCTGCACCTCTCCTCCAACATAGCAGAAGGGGAAGACTCCATCCTTGTATTAGTTAATCAATATAGGAAAAGCATCATTCTTTTCTTCCTTAATCATGGTGACACAAGACAGTACTGTTTGTTGGGGAGACACATAGACAGCCTTACAGTTACCCACCAATACAGAAAAGACCTAGCTTTAGGCTTTGGATATGAGTCAAGTATTACCTCACATACCTGGTGCTTATATTAGGACGCAGCCCAGCAATGACTCAGTAATCTACTAGGTCTGACTTGTGACTAAGTTAGAATATTCCAGAGTCTATGGAATCCCCATTTCCATACTCTAATAGATGGTTCAGATCTTGTCATCAAATCTTTCCGGGGAAAAAAAAAAAAGGTCAATATAATCGAGCCACTAAATGACACAAATATTCCCAGGGAGGCCACAGTTGTTCAGTTTCATGCTCTGACTTCCAGAAGCACTGATCACATATCAACATTCTTCCTTAGTTTTGGGCCAGTGGAACTAAACCAGTGGCTTCTCCCAGTTCAAGACACCCTGAATTTAAGATAACATGGGATCTTTAGCTTATACTCAAACCCAATTCTATATCCCTGTTTATTTTATATACCTGAGTAGAAGATGGAGATTTTCATTTTTGCAATTTTTCCCCATAGGGGGAAATAAAGCTCACATTTAAATGCTTTTAGAAGTTCTCCAGTTCTCTACTTTATTTTAAAAATTAAGCATTATTTTGGGGATGATATGTTATTTCCATGTTCTGGATGCTTGTAAGTAAGAAGGAGGTCAAGCTACCCAACATAGTTCTCATAATTGTTCATTATTTTGCAATTATGAGTGCTGAAGTTCTCATAAGTCTTTCAAGATGATTATGAAATCACAATGTGCGTTTAAGGAGAATTTTTAAGACTTTTAAATGTTTTGAAAATGGTGTACTTTCCAATAGCAGCATCAAAAGCAGACTCAAACAGGACCACATTTCAAGCTACTTCACAGAAGTGAAGAAACTCTATTAAGTTGGCTTCAGCAATGTTAAAAGAGAATGGAGAGCCTTTGAAAATAATTAAGCTATGTGAATAAGCAGATGAATACTTCTAAGTTCTCTTACAAGAGATGAGAATTTCAATATGGTGGGTAACTAATTTCCTAAGTTAAATGTAGGAGACATGACCACTGTATCTCTATCACTAAATGCTCTCATACTCATTTATCCTTTTAATTTATTATTTGTGTATGTGTATGTATGTGGTGTCAGGCATTCCCATTTAGAGGTGCAAGTCTATCTTATATGAATCACTTTACACTTGGCATGTTCCAGTGACCAACAGACTGATGGTGATGAGGTCTGCTTGTGGACCAAAAGCAAGAAGAGCGGACATGAAATCCAATCTTGAAAACCCATCTGCAGCCCTCCCTGGTGTCATAACGGGTTAAAGCACAGCACTATGAAGCTGTCCACAGCCACTGCAGCACGAGTTTGATTCCTTCAAGCCCCAGCCAGCGAGGTGACCCACATGGCACAACAGACCTCTCCTCACCCACCTCCTGCTCCCCTCAGCAGTATATTTCAGTAGATCTCCCTGTTCTGTGCCCTACTCTGTTTCTGGTGACCCTCTCATCCCCGCACCTCTGGCCTGTACCCCAATTCTTGTATGCATAAATAAATCTTAAAAAAAAATCTGCTATGGGTTTTGTGTCATGTATGCTATCTGTTGCGTTAGGTAAAATTTGGGGTTCACTTCAGTCTGAGCAGAAGGACTCCTCATCACCTTTTGTGGGTGGCAAAAGAAGTATCTGAGGATTCCACCATTCAGAACAATTGCTTCAAAACATACCTAATGGCTGAAATAAAAAAAAAAACCAACAACAACATACCTGATGGCTGAACCCAACAGAGTCAGTTTGGTCTTAATTCTTTGTATATTAATATTTGATATCTGAATGTCAGGTACCACATCTACATTGTTGAAACTCTTTCTTTGGCTAACAAAATACTCTGCTTTAGGGTTTCTCCTCTATCCTCAATGCACATTCTTTCCTATTCTCCTTTCCATCTCCTTGCTAAGTTTTGAGGCTTAACTTTCCACCTTTGGGTTCCCAATTTTATATATCAAACTTTCTTTGACACCTCAAAATCATAGTTTCAGCTATTCACTGGGACGGGTGGATGTCTATTCAACATGTCAGGTTCAATAAGTCCCCATCAGCACACTCCCTCCCCCATCACTCACCACCCCATTCAATTGCTCCCAAATCTTCCCTTCCTCATTGACTTTAATGGCATCAGTTGTCCAAACAATCACACAAAACTGAATCCTTGAATGTGTCTTAGATTTCTCCATATTTCTCCCTCATGTGTATGTCTGCAAACTCACCCCACACCAAACTCTTTTGCTTTTACCTTTTAAATGTCTCCAACATCTATTGGTTTCTTCTTTATTGTTTCCAAGACCTTGATAGAAGGCGTCATCATTTTTCATGTGGATTATCACATGGCAATAATCCTCTCCTAGCCAAACTGTACCCTCTAAGCTGAGTGATCTCTTGGAAACCTGAATCTGACCATGTTCACTGCTGCTTGGAAACCATTTCCAACTCTTTTTTTTGCCTCCAGGACACCATCTTCACAGCACAGCCGGGCTTTTCACACCCAAATTTTTGTCTTTATTTCTAGTTTCATTTCCACTGCCTTCTCACACCATTTCCAGTTATACCTTCCCTTGTAAACTATGGCCCAGATCTTTGGTGCAATTTGCCACACTCTAACATATCAAACTGTGGGCTCCAGAAGTCCTTAGCTTTCTTATAGATCTCTGGGCATCCAAGTTTATTAGAACTGGAATGTTGGCTTCCTGCTTTTACAGGAAGTGTGGTTCCAGGCATATTAAGGCACTTACAATCATCTCATTCTTTAAATCACTTTCCAAGTTTTCACAGTACCACTGTCTCTGCTAAACAGGTGAAGAAGCAGATTTCAAGTAGTGAGGAGTGAGTCAGCCATATATTCAAAGTCAGGTCAACTTAATTGAGACCATCCCCCAAAACCTTGCAGACTAGATCTAACATCATAATCTCCCCTGCAAGGAAACCACCAGGAAGTAGAGCCATTGCTTTAGGCTCTCATAACACAGCCCCTGGACACACACATGAAAGGTGACCACTTTCACTCCTACCACAATTTCACTTCTACTTCCACCTTTCCCCAGCCTCTCATGAAAGGAAAAAAATGTGTGTTCCATCCCGACACTAAGCTTTTCACATTTTCATTGAGCTCTCACATGGAGGCCTTCAAGGAAGGAGCCTCCATGAAGCAGCTCATCTCCAAGGACGGGGAGAGTCCGCAAATGAAATGAAACGCTGCTTCTGAATTAACGGTCTGGATGGAATGCTCAGAGCTGGTCCAACCTTGAAACGTGAGAGTCCAAGCTCTGTCCTCTGGAGTCTGATTTTGTTAAACAATTGATCGCATCCTCCACATCCAATGAGAACACACACATATACACTCATATACAGTGCATGGGGAAATTGTTTCAATCATTACTCTTCATATTAAACATAGGGACCTCGTTTCCTTACTATCTTTATTAGATATTCCCCAAAACTCCAAGGTCTAAGAGCCCCTGGATCAACTAATAGTTTTGTCTTTGCCAATAGTTGTTTGAGTGGTTTTGCACAAATCATTTATATTTTTTGGAAGCCAAGGGATTCTTTTAAGACAAGTTGACCCATAAATAGCTTCCTTTGTATTTTCATAGTCACAGGGATCTTTGAAGACAATTTTTACTTGGTTAAAGCTATTTATTTTAACTGTAATGACACCTAACCTACATGATCATTTTCATAAGTGATTTTTAAAGTGGTAGTAAAGGATGATGGAGTGGAAATTAATCCTAATATTAGTTTAAGAAAAAAAGAGAATGGACTCAATGCATTCAGACTCATGCCAAAATCTTATTCAGGTCATTCAAAGACAATCCAGGCCAGCATCGCCCAGATTGTGCAGGAATAAATGGAATGTTAAGCTAATTCCATATACAAGTGAACACTGGCTCGGGCTCACAATTTGCTCTTGTGTGACAATGGCTCTTGGATCTACTGAAAGGATTACTGAAATGCCTTCAGGTGGGCATCAATACCAATATTAAAATTCGGGGTAGTTATAAGGACAAGTGCTAGCAAAAACTAAGTGACAAGGAAAACACCCGCTACATGTTGTCACAGCTGACACCAGCATACAGTAAACAGTTGCTAGGTGCGAGTTGCTCAGCATGAGCATGAACTGAATTTCTCACAAAATGACAGCCGCTGGGTGCCTTAAATAAGATTAAGTGAGCCGACATAGATGCCCAATAAATGCCTGTTGGATGAATCTTAGGTGAAAGTACTCTAAAAAATGGCATTACACAAAAGTAGGCTAATTTTCCATCCCAAAGATGAAACAGGAATTCCAGAAGGATTATTGAAGAGGTGCCTTTACCATCTTTGTGGTGTTCACTATCACAGAAAGCGTTCCCATGCAAATCCCGTCAGTAAAAACACACAGGAGGGAGAGAAATTATCTGCTAACACTTGAATGATTCAAGAGAAGCGCCTTGATCCAAAAAAAGTAATCAAGAAGGAACTTTTTGGAAGTCAGGAAAACTCTTACTGGGAAGCAAGAAAAGTTCTGATTCGGCACAGCCGATTGGCTGCACACTGAAAAAAGTCAGACAGCTTTATATAATGTTAGTCTTATTTGAGAACGGATCTCTGGAGAAGCGCCAGGTGGGAGAGGAGGAGGGGGCCGAAAAGAGGTCAGAACAAAGCCAGAATCCTCAGAGGTGATTTCAGCCCTCAAGGTCTGCAGAGAAAGGCCGGTTCCCAGCCTGGGGCTGCGAGGCTCCCTCCAAGAGGCCGACTCACCTTCGCTCATGAAAGTGGCCTGAGCTGCAAACAGCAGGAGCGAGAAGCAGAGGCAGCGGCTGAGCCAGGGCGTGGGCATGGCCGGGCCGGGCGCCTCTGCGCTGCAGGGTCGCTGCCCGGCGGCGCCTTGCGCTGGAGTTCTCACTGCGCTCGCTGTGCCTTCCTTTTCCTTGATCAGGTGGTTTTATCGACTCTTCAACCTGACTCAATCCTGACAGGAAGAGAGACTGTGTTTCAGGGTGTGACTCACCTGTGAATAAGGAGGACCCAGCCCTCGGGAGGCAGACAAACATAGCACACACAGAGCCGTAAAGCGCTCACCACCGCCGCCGCCGGGCTCCCCACTCGCCTCACGGAGGGCACACACCTGGCCAGGCCAGGGCGTGGTGCCGACGCTGCGGCCCTGGAAACCTTTTGGAGAAAAGTGCCTGTCAGGTTCTCCCAGAGCCCTCCTTCACTCCCTGGGTGGTCCGGGGCAGAATAACAGAGGTAGGCAGCAGCCCGCCCCTTCCTCAAACTGGGAGGCCCAGTCTCAAGTGCGCAAACTCAGAAATGATTCGTTAGCCCTTATGCGCTCTCCTCTGAGAGAAGTAAGGAAAAAGAGGTCCCCCGGAGAAGGGCAACAGGGTCCTCTCCTCTCCACCCTCTGGCGGAGGCTCAATCTTTCCCTGAAATCCAGCAGCCTTACCCCAGCCCATCCACTCAGCGGGTGCTTCCTTCTTTTTCCCCAGCATCACCAGGCTGAAACCAAGGGTCTCCTGGGTCCTCAAAACTTCCTGATCCCCTGCTGCTATTTACTAAGTGGCCAGTTGACTGGCGGGGTCTCCCTATAAGTTTACCTAACAACCAGTGCAGCTCTCACTCACAATCATGGTTGGTGCTCAAAAAATGTTCTGAGTTAAATAAGAAAGAGGATCCAGATTTCACACTCCTTTTTTGATCGGAGAGTATGCTTCCCATGCATTACCTATGGGTCCATTAGAAAATGATGAGACCAACCGTGTCATCTAAGACCACTGTGCTAAGTGAAGTGAGTAATACCTGCAAATCTTGGTATATTTTCCATGTTCTCTTTCCCTAAGAAGGTTGGTGGCAAAATTCAGAAAGTTACTGTCAAAAAGAAGATTTTGGCTCCTAATAGAGAAGTTAAAATGACACACACACACACACACACACACACAATTTATATAGTCTAGCAGAAACAGCCAAGGTACTCTTTATCATCAAGGCCTGCAAAAGTTCCCAATAAATTGTTGTTTACTGAACTTTCTCTGGATAATTCTATTGATAATATTAAGCACAACAAAATAAGATAAGACAGTACAGTTGACCCTTGGTCAGTGCTGTGGCTGGAGGGGCCAGCTCCATCATGGCTGAAAATCCACATGTAATTGTTGGCTCCCCCAAAACTTAACCAAAGTCATCCCTGATTTCTGTGGGGGATTTCACAGTTACTGAAATCCAGGGATTCTGCAAATCCCTTATCATCAGCCCTCTATATCAGCAGATTCAACCAACCAAATCTGTGTCTGGAGGGCCAACTGTATTTATTGGGGAGGAAAACACATAGATAAGTAGATACTTGGAGTTCAAGATCATATTGTTCAAGAGTCATGTGTACATGATTGTCAATTGTATAAGAACATCAGTTTATACCTACAGTGGAGACTAAGGAGGGCTGACTGGGATAGCTGAGGAAAGTTTTATATAGAACTTGGAGCATGAGTGAGAAGTTCAGGAACGACCCATATCTGATAGTGGCATCAAAGAACAAGAGGGGTGAGGGAGGTTACTGGAAAAGGCTAACACCCTCTCTAAAGTCTTTAGCAACAACCCATGAGGAATAGAAAGGAAACTCCAATTTTCTCATTCCAAATTTGATTCTGTTCTGCTTCTTCCAGAATTCAAACACCATAGTCTTCTCTGTCAACATTCATAGTGTCTGATTACTGCTACAGGGACTAGGGATTTAGAATTTTCTCTCCTAGTAGGTGGCATATTAAAGAGGCTGCAATATGTCACAAGTCCTTACGTTCTTACCCATTGGTATAATTGTACTGCAGGAACAAGGAATAGGATGTGGACAAAATAAAGTCTTGAAGGTGAAACTGCATTTTAGCACAAGTTGCTGCCATGTATTATATCTCAAAACATGGGACAGAGGTTTTCATCTATCATTATCATCATCTATTATTAGCAATATATTATAGCTAGAACATACGTAGTATGTACTCTTTGTTATTGCCTTTCTACACAGTTACACTTTAGTCTTTTAAACAATACTAAGAAATAGGTGTACTCTTAATTTTCCCATTTACAGATGAGAAAACAGAAGTACAGAAAAGTTAAGTAACATGCTCAAAATCTCCATCTTAGTAAGTGGCAAAGTCAAGATTCAAAACCAGTGATCTATTCCAGGGTCCATAAGCTCAATGGTAGGTCAGATTTTAAAGTATATAAATAAGCAAAGTCACAAAATGGAGTGAATTCAACCTGTAGCAAATGATTATTTATCAACACCCATTACAACTTGACCCACATCACATCAGACTCTGAGCAAATATTTCTGATTTTCTAACATGTTAGGACTGAAAGGCCTCTCAGAGGTCACCAGACCTGAAGTAGAAAACAGGCCCTGGACACCAGGTCAACCCTGCAGCCTCTCGTAGGTGAACACCTCTTCCTGGTTTTCTCAGTTCCCACCCAGACTTGCCCTGGGCCTCTTCACACACTGAAGCAACCCCTCTGGCTCAGCTGGAGCTCCAGCTTTATTTCCTACCTTGCTCAGGGAGGTATCAACCCCAGTAGAAGTTTGAAAATTTCTCTCCAGTGCATTGTTGGATGAAAAACACTCTGGGAAATTACAGGCCAGAGAGCATATTCCCAGGTCCAAACCCTGGCTTCATCTCTGCTCCAGGCTTTTTAGTTTCCTCTGGCCCTGTTTCCTCATCTGTAAAATGGGACAACAGAAACTCACCTGGTTTTTGGGAAAACTAATGAGCTGATGATGAAGCTAGTGCTCACATCATAAGCACTGTACAAGTCAGCTGTAACAATCTCTAGCGGTGTTCCTATTTAGGGCATTAGCAGCATTGGTTTTTTTTCTTCTTATAACCATTAATTCAACTCCTCTACTGACTATTCAGTTGTAATTTTAAACTTCTGTTGAACTCTTAGTCTAATCCAGATTCATGTCCTTATTAACTTTTACTTGGAATTATTCATTTTGCTTTTGCTAAATATCTGAAAATTTCCTCACATTCAGATTTGTCCACCTGATGGTACAAGTGTTTTGTTTTGTTTTGTTTGCACTTGAAATTTTAAATGAAGGGGTAATGGACCTTTTATTTCAGGGAAAATCTAAAAGTAAAATAAATTTAAAGAGATATTGATGATTAACTTCAATCAACACATGCTTCTCAGAAAAGCAACAAAAACCTATGTGCTTTTCCACGTGACCCAAATTAATACTTTCCCCTAAAATTCAGACAAAAATCAACTCAACATTGTCCAGCAATAAAAAGGAATGAAGAGATACACACAGAACATGGAAGAAGCCAGATATGAAAGACCAGCTCCTATGTGGTTTTCTTGAAGGAAAGAAAACAGATCAGTAGTTACTAGGAGTAGAAGAAAGATTGTAGTGGGGCATAAGGGTAATTTTGGAGGAAGAAATATTCTGAAATATCACTGGTCCAAAGTAATCAAACTAAACGCTTAAAACAGGTCAATTCAGGCCCTCCCTGGTGGCACAGCGGGTTGAAGCACAGCACCAAGAATCTGAAACCACTTCCGCATGAGTTCGATTCCTGCCTGCCCCGGAGGTGACCACATGGTGCGGCAGACCTCTCCTGACCCGCCCACTGCTCCCCTCAGCAGTGTACTTCGTAGATCTGCCTGTTCTGTTCCCCACTCTGTCTCTGGTGAAGCCTCTCGCCGCCCCTGCACCTCTGGCCTGTACTCCAGTTCTGTATGCACAAATAAATAAATCTTTAAAAAAAAAAACAAAACCAGGTCAATTATATTATCTTTAAATTATAGCACCCGAAATAAATTGTACCTAAATAAAAATGGTATTTAAAAAAAGAGGAAATCTCCAAAACTCAATGTAGCCCACAATTAAGATTGGATGTAAATTCTGTCTGCATGTGTTGTGACAAAATCACAGCAGAGTCCAGGCCTGAAATCCCTGTTGGGCCTGATAAACTCTGAGGAGCTTCAAGCCAAAGGCCACCTCAGGCCTTTGGGCAGAAAGGCCACGCTTCTGAAATTCTGTCTGCTGTGCTCATTTACAAAAAGTAAGAGTGTCTTTTCGAACTATTTGCTTAGAGGCAGGAATGCCAACCCTGGAAGTAACTGTGTGCCCCGGCAGCTCCAAGCTTTTCATCTTCACTTCCCCCTCGAGTGTGATCCTGGTGTCCAAGGGAACCAGTTCATTGCAGTTTTCCTGACGCAAGCTGGACGGTCCTAAGGCACTTCCAGGGGTGGGGTCCGGAAGGTTGTGGCCCTGGAAGTCCCCTCAGCCCATTGTTTCATTTTCAGGTCTTCCTCACCCAGGGGACTTTCCTTTTCACAATGCTGGGCAGATCCCTTCACTGTCATGTCTCCACCTCAACCTCCCAAATAGAATTGTAGGTGACATGCTGATTTGTGCCTGGAGTTCTGTCATTACCTTAGTTAACTCTCGAGAGGAATGTCTGGTATGCCACCTCCTTTCCAACGCACTTGTGATAAAGTTGAAGCACTAGCTGTTAACATGCCAGCAATGGATAGGGTGATTGGTCTCCATTCCCTGCTCTTGATCTAAGTACAGAGACGTTTGCCTAAAAATGTTCAATGTAAAATATAGCGATCAGTGGGGAGAGAGCCAACAACTCCCCTTTGTTCTTAATTGGTAAAGGAAAATGTCCATACATGGAAATGGTTGTGTTTCCTGGATCGCCTGGGTAAATTCTCTGAGGTTGGCAGGGCTCCAGAAAGCACTGTTCTCTAAGCAAGCGCCCTGGCTGAATGGCACGCTTCCATTTACTGCAGAAACGGGTAGAGTGCTCCCACAGCTAGGTTTCAGGGGGCAGGAGAGCCAGGTCAGAATTCAAGCCCATGTACTTATGAAGCCAGATGATCCTTTTTCTGTGATTGCTGGAGGAATCAACAGCTATTCACAAAGAGCAATGTGGGGGTGATTGCAGCTGGAAATATTCAAGTCAATTATTTACCAACACAATAAGTGGGGATGAGTGGTGAGAAGAAGGATACATGCTCAGAAGAGACAAAATAGTCATGAAAATAAGACCAAGAGAGGGTGAAATAGTCCAAGGGAGAGCATCAGTAACTGGGGGCCACCATGGTGAGAGATCTTCCCTGGGTTGCAAAGGTGGCGGTTAGGGGGTGCAGGCTTGCCCAGATAACTGAAAGCAGCAGGGGGCATCCTGAGATCAGACATCCCTATCCACCCTGCCTTTCACAAAGAAGAAATCAGTTCAAGAAACAGTGGCTATAAATGTGCTCTTAATTTCTTTTTTTTTTTATAAAGATTTTATTTTATTTGTGCATACAGAACTGGGATACAGGCCAGAGATGTGGAGGGTGAGAGAATTCACCAGAGACAGAGTGGGGTGCAGAACAGGCAGATCAACGAAATACATTGCTGAGGGGAGCAGCGGGCTGGTCAGGAGAGGTCTGCCACGCCATGTGGTCACCTCCGGGGCAGGCGGGAATCGAACTCATGAGGAAGCGGCTTTAGATTCTCAGTGCTGTGCTTTAACCCGCTGCGCCACCAGGGAGGGCCGAATGTGCTCTTAATTTCAACCTGGAACTCTGTACCCTAAAAATTTAAATGATAAAGTCTGAAAAATTCCATACCATTTAGAGCCTACATCTCGGGTGCGCCTTCCAATACTAATTTGGACAAGTACACTGACAGTGAAGCTGTGTGTGCCCAGCTCAGAGCTTAGAGCCCTGCAGGGTTCTGGAGTTCATCCCTCACCACCGCCAAAGAAACTGGTGCTGTAATAGTCCCCATTCTGGGGTTCCCCAGGATCCTTCACAAACCCATGCCAATGCCTCCCATATAGTTATTATTCAACTATGACATAAAAACAGATTAAGTCTCTCGCTGCATATAAGCATACTGTCCTTCAATTTAAAGTGGGTTGGTCCTTCACATAAAACATGCAATACCTCGTCCTCATAACATACACCACACTCTCCAGTGACTCCTGAAGATTGCTGTGAGGTGCATTCCTTTTCACATTACCTTTTGTGATTCTTCAGTACAATGACTTCAGATTCTTATGCAACATCCTTTTACATCGTCCGATCAGGTCTTGATGGTTTCTCCTGGTCTGATACTTTAATCCATGTGTAAGAGCACTTTATTAAGTAATTCAATCCTGAGCCTCTTTCAATAATTGGAAGTTACTTTCAGCATAGTATAAAAAGTCTGAACAGTCTGAAAGAATTCCAAAATTTAAAAGTTATCTCCCTTGTTCAGCTTTTCTAGGCTGATTACAGAGAAATCCCCAAACATTCCTGGGTGGTTCTTTTGCAGGAAGCCTGCAGATTGGATTCGACTTTGGTTAAAACGTGGAACTGGTGACCTCTGCAATTATGGAGAGAGCTATAAATAATCATAGAAAAATTTAGAACCGCTCTACACTAACCTAAAAATTTCATACAGCCTCAACTTGTCTGAAAAAAATAGGGAGAATGAATGTAGGCATTCTGACAGCTTAAGTTAAACTGGCACACTGGCTCCCTCAGCTCTCTGGCTATTTTAGGTGATTATATTTTAGATCTGAATTGTTTGGACCATTGTCTCAGTGTTCTACTTTTTATTGCATGAATATAAGCAAAGCCAGATGTAATTGTTACGCTTTATCAAAGGCACGAATGCCTTTGCTATTTTCTTATCTTGGTTTCTCTCTTAATACAACCTTTGGAATAACTCAGAAAATCTCAGCTATGACAGAATACAACTGTCTGGCTTTACAGCAGGTTGTTTATACAGAAGTGGCTGCATGGGAAATGCAGTGTCGCAGGGAAATTTAAAATGGTTATGCCTAAGCTAAAAATCACACATACATGGAAATTTATTATTTGAACTCTAGGTGGAAATTCTTCTTTTAAATAAAAAACTGTGGGTTTTTGTTTTCTTGGGTTGATTTGTAGGTTTGAATCTGATATCCATGTTTTCTAAGGAAGGATCAATTCCAAGTCTTCTTATCTTTGGTGTAGATGGAAAGCCCTTTTTATCTCCATTGTAATCTTTTCTGTTGAAATATTCTGAAGACTTTTTATTAACTCTGTAAGCAAATTTGTACAGATAAAGATATATGTAATCCATTTCCTCTTAGAAGCAGATCTCTTCTAGTCAAGCAACCAAATATGGATTTTCTCTCTGGAACACAGACAGAGCAAAAAGAAAACAGCCTAGAACTGCTATTATAAAATTACTATAAAAATTGACTTAAAATTTTATTAAAAGACGTTCTTCTGGGAAACTACATGCAAAAAAAAATGAAACTAGATCACTGCCTCACTCCAGTCACAAAAATCAACTCAAAGTGGATTAAAGACCTAGACATAAGAATGGAAACCATAAAATACCTAGAAGCAAAGATGGGTCAAACACTACAGGACATACACTTCAGTGACATCTTTAAAGACAGAGCACCCAACGCCACAATAGTGAAGGTAAAGATAAATAGATGGGACTACATCAAGTTAAAGAGCTTCTGTACAGCAAAAGAGACATTACTAAAAACAAACAGACAGCCCACTAATTGGGAAAACATTTTACCACACAAAAATAATGATAAAGGACTGATCACAAAAATATACGGAGAACTGATGAAACTCAACAAAAATAAACAACCCCATCAAAAAATGGGCAGAAGAGCTAAAAAGACACTTCTCCAAAGAGGAAATGCAGATGGCCAACAAGCATATGAAAAAATGTTCAACATCACTCGTAATAAGGGAGATGCAAATTAAAACCACAATGAGATACCACCTCACCCCAGTGAGAATGGCACATCTTCAAACAACTAGCAACAACAAATGTTGGCGAGGATGTGGAGAAAAAGGAACTCTCCTGCACTGCTGGTGGGAACGCAAACTAGTACAACCACTATGGAAAACTGTTTGGAGGTTGCTCAAACTGCTAAACATGGAGCTTCCCTACGACCCAGCAATCCCACTCCTAGGTATCTACCCAAAAGACACAAAAACACTGATTGAAACAGATACCTGCACCCCCATGTTTATTGCTGCTTTATTTACAATTGGAAAAACATGGAAGCAGCCCAAATGCCCAAAAGTAGATGACTGGATTAGAAAGATGTGGTACATATATACAATGGAATATTACTCAGCAACCAAAAAAGAGAGACACATGTCTTTTGCAGCACCTTGGATGGAGCTGGAAAAGATCATGCTTAGTGAGATAAGCCAGAAAGAGAAAGAAAAATACCGGATGGTTTCACTCATAGCTGGAGTATAATGGACCAGGTGAGAAAATAACAAAAATAATGAACAACCATATACCAGAGACATTTTGCAGGGGTGGAGTGGGGAATGGGCTCAAAAACGGGGGAGTGGGGAGGGAAGTGCACGGGATTATGGTGATGGCACACGGGTGACTTGGTGATGGGAAACCCGCGGGGATTACAATTGAGATGGAAAAAAAATGTACAAAATGATGTAAAAATAAACTGTTGTTAAAAAAAAAAAAAGACGTTCTTAACTATCCCTGGTTCTAATATTTCCAGATTTGCCAAGCAAGAGAATAATCCAACTGTAGCTTTCAACTTCATATGTTTTATCTATGTTTCTTTTTGACTTTCTGGTTGAAAAATTACATTTCCAGGCAACTAGTAGCCTGTCCATGATGATTTCTTTGCATGTTTCCAGCTTTCCCATAGATGTCTTCTCAGAGCCCAGGCTGTAAAAGCTTTATTGCTCTGGGTGTTTGTTGCTTTGGGTGAATGCTGATGGGTGGGGGCTTCCTTCAGGTTTCTGCCCAGCACGTAGACCTCTGGCAGGGTAAGTAGGCAGGGGGTGGGGATGTTAGAGCGTTATATCTGGCATAGAACTTCTCCTGCCAACCCAGGCCCCCTGGCACTGGCCTGTAGGCATCTAGAGAAGCAGCTTTTCTCTACTTGGCCAGCCCAAATGACTCCTTTTAGCCATCAGCACAAAATAGAAATGAAAGGATTGGATTTCTAGATTTTGTCCTTGATGTGAAATTAGTAAAGCAGGTACCTCATTTAGCTTTTTTTCTAATTTGGATTAGAAAATTAATTAACATCACTTATCATTGAACTTCACATTCTACCTTTCTGCTTACTCCAGTTCTCATGAGCTTTTCCAAACATTTCTTTTCTCTGCTTAGACTTGATAGCACCAACTTCAGCGAAATAGCATCTGGAAGACTGAATCATGTACATCTTCCAGGTAATTTACAAACACTGTGCCCCTCTGGAGAAGGGTGCTGCTTATGCTGTTTATGCACGTTTTCCTCCATCCCCCAAATTGCCCCTTCTTTCTAAACAAGTTCCCTGTGTTTAACAAAAAATCACTTCTAATTCCAGTTTAAGTTTTAGAACGTTTACCTCTCATCAAAAGCTTTAAAATAATTCCTAGAGTGGAATTACTCCTAGTAACTTCTTAAAACAACCACTATTGCTCCTTCTTGTCTTTAAACCTATTCATGCTCCCCAAGAGCCCCTTGCTGTGAGCAGATGTCCTTTCCCAGACCAGTTTTCCTCTTCCAGAGTACGGTGCTTGTTGACCTTTTTTAAAGGTCCCATTGGCCTGACTCTAGTCTGCTTTTCCAAGGCAGTTTTGTCCGGTGGAAATGCCCTGCACTGGTGCTGCCTCACAGGAGAGCCACTCACCACATGTGTTTATCGAGCATTAGAAATACATTTTTCAGTCCTCCCTGGTGGCACAATGGGTTAGGACGCACCACTGCAAGCTAGCTGCAGCCACTTCAGTGCGACATTGATCCTGGCCCCGGAAGTGACCCACATGGTGCAGCAGACCTCTCCTGACCTGCCCGCTGCTCCCCTCAGCAGTGTACTTGTTTGATCTGCCTGTTCTGCTCCCCACTCTGTCTCTGGTGAAGCCTCTCACTGCCTCTGCACCTCTGGCTTATACTCCAGTTCTGTATGCATAAATAAACACATTTTTTAAAAAAAGAAATATATTTTTCATTATATTCAGAGGATGTTCTGTACTATTTTAGTGTAACAAAATTATTGTTTTCCCTTGAATGTGACAATAATCCCACTTTGATTAATTTTCTTAATTTATTGTTTTCTTATTTCACAAATCACCTCGTTAGACATTTTACCATTGTATAGCGAGCAAAACATAGTAAAAAGGGGAAGCACAGAACTTTTGAAAAAGCTTTATGGAAGACATTGGATAAGAAATGACTTTAAGATAGATTCTGAAAGATGGGAAAGATAAGGGCAAGCCTAAAAGAAGAATTTTGGACAGAATGAGTGCTGTAGGGAACACCCACTGATGTCAAAATCTAAAGCAATAGCTTATTTTCCAGCCTGCCCTTTTTTTGAACACTATCTACAAGTTGTCTTCACAAACTGGCTCCTCGCTGTCATTTAGCTCTCAGTTTAAATATCACCTCACTTCGCAAACAGTGTCTCCTCACAGATCAAGCAAATCTTGATCTCAGCATCCTGTTTTACCCATTTTCTCCTTCCATAGATCACTATTTTACATAGGGTGGACTGGGAATCCATCTAGAACAAATGCTGTTGAGCAGAGAGCTAGATGAGGCAAGTTGATGAGTCCCATAAACATATTGGAGAGAAATGTCTCCTCAATGCAAACAGTGAAGTAGAGACACATCCTAGCTTGAGTGGCCATGGACCACAACAAAGTCAAATCGGCTCATGTGCAGAGTGTAACTTATTAAACTTTAGTGAAATATAAATGACCACCCATTTAGTGGCTGAAGACAGCACAGGTCTTTCACAGTGGGCACTTGTGACTAAGGATTGTGGCTTGTTAGCAGTCTCATGATTTGAGTTCTTGCAAAATTTGTGAGTAGATAGAACCACTTCTGATGAGGGAAAAAAACAATTTTTGATAATAAATACTTAATAATTTCTTGTTGGACTATAACAATTTGACCTAGTAGAAATTTTATCTTGTGTGAATGGATCAAGAGGTAGCATTCAAAAAGATAAACTCATGCCATTTACAGCAACATAGATGGAGTTGGAAGGCATTATGTTCAGTGAAAAAGAAAAAATTGAATGGTTTCATTTATAGGAGAATATAGAGAAGCCATACAAGGGGTCAGGGGAAAAAAAAAAAAAAGAAGAAGAACCATAGATCTGAGGCATCCAGCAAGGGAGGGAAGAGCACAAGGGTCTATGGTGATGGTTCACACGTGTGCTGGTGGTGGAAAAATTATGGGCATTACACTTAGGGGAAATGTCAAATATTTTAAAAGAATGACCAATAATATAAGAAGAAATAAATTCAGAAAAGTTTAATTTTATGTTATTTAAATTTTCCAAGCCTGCATTTTAATAGGCAGCTATCATTTTTATGTTAATAAAACTATGTAAAGTAGGTTTCTGTAGTTGGAGAATAAGTTCCTTGCTCTGATTTTTAGTTTCATCTTCTGGAGTTTAAAATTTGGAATGGTGCATGTATCTTCTTCCCACAACTGTAAACTTATTCACACTGCTTTAGCTGAAGGGTATTCAGTAAGATATGGCCTACGTAGATTCATAAAATGCCAGGAAGATGTAGTTTTAATTGCTTTCCAGAACACTCTCGAAAACTTACTTGGGTATCATATCATCTCTAAATGGGATTTACCTGAAGAAACTGTCATCATAATGCATATTTTTGATGATATGAGTTGAAAATTTTAAAGAAAATAATGATACAAGATTATAAGTACATGTGCTTATAATCTTTTTGTGACCCTAAGTTATATTCCTTTATATTAAAGTCTGAAACATTTATTTTTTGGGGAAAATTTTTATCAAAAATCATAATAACATATTTTGCTTTGCTCATTAGCATGTTCCTTGAATTTTCTTGAGCACCTACTATGAGCTAGACACCATGATAGACAATGGAGAAAGAACAGAGTTGCACCCTGGGTAATATATCTGATAAGCTGGGGTTGCAGAATCACACTCTCCTAGGCATGCAGGGGCCAAAGGAAAAACATCATGACAAAGTACAGTCTCCAAAACAAGTCTGGGTAGAAAAAGTTGTAGTGAGAGAACAATAAATTCATCTCTTCAGTCTACCAAATATGTGACTACATGAGTTCTGAAGGCTATAAGTCAGCTTGAAGGTCAGTAAGAATGTGTACATATACTTACTGTCTTTGAGGTTGCTGGGATATTGGGACTTGTCAGAGAGTCTGTAGGCTGGTGATCCTTGGAGAAATTCCTTTTTTCTCAGAATAAAACCCAAAATTGGTATGTGGCCTCTAGGGCAAATTCAGCCTGCCCACTGTACCACAACAACCCAGTCACTGCAGTTCTCTCACTAATGGTATCCTAGCAGCACACAGCTGTTTTTCAAAGAAGGTGGCGCACCCCACGTGAGAGCCCATCTTACCTAGGATGAGTGTGATCTCTGCCCTTTACTTTGGTCATCCATCTTCTTACCACGTATTAGCACCTGACTCAAGATCTAGGTGCTTATTATCTGTCACTCCATCTAGAATATAATCTCCATAACAGAAGGGACTTTGCTGTAACAACAACAAAAAGTCAAGTGTCTAGCTCGTAAGCCCTCAGTAATATCTTTCTGAATGAATGAATAATGCGTGTTTCATACTTATTTTGCAAGGTTGAACTTACTCACTTTTCTATTCTCGGGTTAAATATTAATATGATGAGGAAAATGACCTTATCTAAATTGCCCCTTAAAAATAATAGGAAGGTGACAATATTACATAGTTTAAAAGAAAAACATTTCTGAAACTCAAATTCTCTTACGTTATTAAAATTAATATTAATTGCACAGAGCGCCAAAGCAATACATTCATACAAGGAAGCGAGATTAAGATTAATCAAAAAGAAGGTCACACAACTCTACAATAGCAGTGGAGTAAGCAGTAGTAAACTTCGAAAATGAGATGCCGTTTATGAATATACTTTATTCCCTTTAGAGTTTGAAGATGAAGCAGGGGAGAGACCTGTGCTGAAGAGCCAGGGTGTCAAGGAAGACAGAAGTCAGGCCTCATATACCTTAGCTTCCACCTTTTTGCTCTCATCACAGAAAAAGTAACATCCTAGTCCAAATATTCCACAGTTTCACAAATTAAAATCATTTCACTAAAACTTCCCTGTCCCCTGGGAAGCCCACATTCACTAACCTTGGCAGTTAAAAAGAGCTAGAGACATTTTTATTCCTGCTATTGACATTTGTGTTTAATGATAGGAAAATTTTTTCAAAACAGATGTTAACTCTTTTGGGGTTTGCAGACTTTGAAAATCATAAACGTTTAAAAATTTTCCATCAGCTAGAGTGTACTTAGCTGCAAGAAACTGAAATCCCAGTTCAGAATGATTTTTTCAATAAGCAAATACACAGGCTCAACATCCAGGGGTTGTTCAGTTATAATTTAATCCTATTTCAACATTCCAGGGGTTGCAATACGATTAAATCATGCTGTGGCCCTGCCTGCACTAAGAGAACCGGGTTCTAGGAGTGGGCAGGAGGCACAGAGCTCTAGAAATCTCCTCAGAACGGCAGCTCCATCTGTGAAAGAAAGGAGCACTTGGTGGGGAGCCCAAGAAGAGCAGGAGAAGTGTGTAGATGAGAACACTGAGGATGTTTCTTAATGCAAGAAGTAAAAAAGCTCATGAGAATCAAGTTGTCCTCAGCAGTACAGAAAATATTTTGATAAGAGCCTACTTAAAATTCAATGGAAAACTTGAAGCAGGACAATTCCAGCCTTCAAAAACAACTGCAAGATCCTTGGGTGTTCCTGCTTTTCAGAAAGGTTGAAATGATTCTGGACATTCAAAAAGGCTCCATTGGCAAACATCAGCACTTGTTCTATCCATATAACTCTTGATGGTTCAAAATGATCAAGTTATTGGCCCTCCCTGGTGGTGCAATGGGTAAGGACACAGCACTGCAAGCTAGCTGCAGCCGCTTCAATGCATGTGAGTTCGATCCCCACCCAGAGGTGACCCACATGGCATGGCAGACCTCTCCTGACCTGCCCACTGCTCCCCTCAGCAGTGTACTTCATCAGTCGGCCTGTTCTGCTCCCCATTCTGTCTCTGGTGAATCCTCTCACCATCACTGTACCTCTGGCCTGTACCCCCATTTCTGTATGCATAAATAAATAAATCCTGAAAAAAGAAATAGTTTTAAAAAAATCAAGTCACAGAAAAGACCTATCATTCATTTTATGAATAGAAAAAGAGGTTGGAATTTAGTAAGAAATCAGATATTTTCAGAAAATTAAAACTTAATAAATAAACAAACTAGCCTGTGGTCAAGAGATACCACCCAGAATTCAAGTTCCATCTTTCTCTTCTGTCACTCAGAGTCTACTTGGTCTGAACACCAGTTGTGTGTTGGCTGGTTGCCAGTAGCCATCAGGGCTGTTTGATGCTTCACTCATGTGGAAGAGAGTATATCAAACTTCAAACAAAATGTTTTTCCCTCCCTGTTTGGGCCAATTTAAGTCATAAAACCTGTCTCTGAGCCAGTAACTATCATTAGAAAAAAGTCTTGTGCTGATTGGCTTATACCAGTGCACAGGCCAGGGTTCAAACCAGGCCCACAGGCTGTTTCTGGAAAGTTTTGCAGAGCACAGTCATGCTCTTCCTTCGTGTACTCATACTCCAATTACTTTTGTATTGCAAGAGCACAGTTCAGGAATTGCAATAGAGAACGCGGGACCCAGAAGTCCTGAAATATTTACTATTTGGCCTTTAATAAAAATAGTTTGCAACCCCTGGCTTGCGTCAACGCTGGCCCCTTTTGGAACCAAATCCAATCCCCTAAGTCGTGATACTCCAAGGAGAGAAATTTAGAATCAATGAGCAATGCAAGTCTGTCAGATGTCAACCAAGGAAATTCTCCCCCCCCCGCCCCGCCCTTGTTCTTTCTTGAGCTGAAAAGAAAGTGAACATACCAGCTTCAGAATGAAAATCTTAGGTTTTGAGGTCCATTCATTTATCCTCATTTCTCTCTTCCATTTTAATTGGTTTCAAAACTACATTAATTCAGTTCCAGTTAATAAGTAATAAATAGATGGCTGGATGGATAAATGGGTGGGTGGATAGATTTCTATATATATTTCTGTTACTTATTAATTCCACAGAATCAGACTGTCCAAACGACCTGCCAGATCTCCACCCACCAGCACTGGGACAAACTGCCCCAGAATTTTGCTGTAATCAAAGAAGAACCAGCCCCCCACGATTTGCCTGGATCATCCCAAGAAGACTCCTCTTGAACACACTCTCATCATGATGTCCCAGGTAAGTGATTTCCTCCCAAACAGCAATCTGACCTTTCTTCTTTTTTTATGTAGCCTTTCTTGTTTATTTCTATTATGATAGGAGCAGTACATAACCACTGAGAACCATTAGGAATATAGATAACCCATGGGGGAAAAAAAAGGAAAAGAAAACTTGTCACCATCCCACACCCCAGGGAACTTAGAAAACAAACAATGTTTTCCGGAGGTTGGTCCTCCCTCCAGTTATCTAAACTCACTTCAACTTTTCCCGCAGGAAGTCATGGTGGAATGTTTTACTTTTTCGTCCCCTATATTTATGAAGTTACTGAATGGGTCTATTCTTTGACTAGCCTTCCTAAGGGTCCCTGTTAAGTTGTAAACTTTTTGGCCATTTAAGGAAACTCATGAGAAAGGGCAGAGTTTGAGAAGCTGCTGCTTCAAATTGCTTTCTCAAAGTCTTATGCACATTTTTTTTTTTTTTGGGGCAAACATGAAAGAATTTACTTCAGTTGGATGGGTATGTATAATTTCATCTTGTTTTGTAAATAAAAGGGAGCCAACTTTTCTGAAATATAGGCTTGGAAGAATATGTTCAACTCATTCAGGCACACCTGTGGTTTACTTCTGCTCATTACAGAAACCACTTGAAAATGCCCCAGTGTTGAATCTTGTTGAGGTCCTCTTTCCAGTACCTCAGCTGGGTGCAATGGCAGGTTTAGGGCTAGAATATACAGTAGGGGGGACTCAGCATCACTCCATGTCCCATGGAGCACGGAGTTAGGGATGGGGCTGACGTCATGAGAAGCAGGCACTGCTCCAGAGAGGACCCTGCCCGACCCTGCTCACAGGACCCCCTCCTTGGATGCCTCTGAGACTATACAGTGCAGTTAAAATGGATCGTCACCATGTTCTAAGGTGAGCTCCTGTTGAAGACAGCTATGTGTCCCTGCCTGTCTCGAAGAGGAGTGAGTGGAGAGGGAAGTTCACAGATCACAGCGGTTGGAAGAACACTGGCTCTAGACCTAGACTGTGTGGATTTGAACCCATTAACTTCACAGTAGAAAAGCCTGGCAAATGCTAGTTTAGCGGGATGATCAAGGTCATCTTCAACAGAAATGGATCATGTTGACAGCAGGTAACCTTGAGAAGATAAAATGAAATGTCTTGTATCTCTATGGTCCACCCTTATACATCTTAGCTCTCTAGATTTTGTTTTGTTTAGTTTTGTTTTTAATGGCTAAATCGTTGATGATAATATCACCTACCTTCTAGATAGTATGGGCCGCCATGAAGGTGAGGGGCAATATCTGGGTTAAAAACTTAGCAAGTTGGCCCTCCCTGGTGGCACCAATATTGTGCCTTTAAGGAGAAGGCCCTTATCTGCACCTCCTTAAGAGCAAAGTACCCACATTAGTTACTTGGAATTCTTTTGTATGAGATATTTTTCTTTTCTTCTCAAATGATTGTTCTAGCCTCATCTTTGCATGAATTATTTTACTTTTACCAAACCCCACTGAAAAATACCTACAGGCAAATTTCCTCAAATTACCATCCTTAAAACTCACCACTTTTTATAATTATTCATATTTGGAGTGTTCATAAGCTGGTCATGAAGGAATTACGACCCAAACAAGATTTCTAAAATCCTGACCAAATCTTCCAGTTGAAAGTCACGAATGGCAACTCCAAAATTAGCAATTTCTTGCTAACCCTATGTGGAGAGGCCTGAAAATGAATAAGGAATTAAAAATAAAATGAGTGGGATGGTCAAAACCAATATGAATGAATAGCTGTGAGCCAACTAGAAAAACATCTTCTGGCATGTTTAAACTGGTTACCTCAACGTGTCCTGAAAATGCACTTTCAGTGTTCCAGGCCATTAGACTTTCTGTAGGCAAGAATCCTGCCCCTCCTCAGAAAGAAAGCCTCTCCTAAAACACACATCTTTAAATTAACTTAAAAACCTACACACCACCATCACCATCACCAAACAACCTGAGAAGAAATTGCATGTCTTAGAATAATTCACCACCTAGTTACAAAGCCCCTAGAACTATTCCTCAGAA
The DNA here is from genome assembly GCF_000260355.1 of Condylura cristata. Lineage (NCBI taxonomy): Eukaryota > Metazoa > Chordata > Mammalia > Eulipotyphla > Talpidae > Condylura > Condylura cristata. The sequence continues at coordinate 25,505,694 of NW_004567125.1, read as the reverse complement.
AGACTTCTTATAAGACTAAAAATTACCTTTGTGGTTGTGCATAAGAAAATGGGGAAGTATTATCAAATATTAGAGTCTTTGTTCTACCCGGATTTTACTTTTCTCTTAAAGCAATTCAGACTTGCTTCCAAAGCATAGGCTTCCAGAAATAGCCTAGTGTTTGCTTATTTCTCCAAAGTTTTACTTCAAGGCAGAAAGACCTCCAGTGTGCCCAGTGTTCCTTCTTCCCCATGGTAGGGCAGAGCCTCCTGGCCACATTCCACAGCTCTGACACATTTCTTTAGGAACCCACTCAGTGGATGGTATAGGTAAAGGGACCCACCCAGTCCACTTCCCAGCAATGGAGACCCTGATTCCGGTCTTAACCTGTTTTGCTGTGCTTTCACACACATTTCCTGATGGACCTTCCTTTTGATCGATTATCTCAGGCCATTAAAATGAACAGAAGAGGAAGCTCTTGACTTGGCCCCATTATAATTGTGGTAAAGAGGTTTTAAAAGAATTATTCTGGCCAGTTTAGAGCCTCCTCAATTTCCTACTTGCTATGAATGAAGCAAATGGAAAATCCTTGATTACAAAGAAAGTTCAGATTAACTGATAATGTGTTATATGCTTGAGATACCTTTCAATGAAATCAATTGCTAAAATAAAATCCAGTCTAATTAAAGATTCTGATTAAGGTTTTCTGGGTACCTAGTTTTCACATTCTTTGCCTGGAAAGATACACTTAAAAGAAGGTCAATTTGGGGCCCTCCCTGGTGGCGCAACGGGTTGAAGCACAACACTAAGAAACTAAAGCCACTTCAGCATGAGTTCGATCTCTGCCCGCCCTGGAGGGCAGTAGACCTCTCCTGACCCACCCGCTGCTCCCCTCAGCAGTGTACTTCGTCAGTCAGCCTGTTAGCTCCCCACTCTGTCTCTGGTGAATTTACTCACTGCCCCTGCACCTCTGGCCTGTACCCCAGTTCTGTATGCATAAATAATCTTTTTTTTTTAAAAAAAGGTCAATTTGTAGGACACACATCGTAAGTATGAAGAGAAATATAGTAATCATAAGTATGAAGAGAAATACTTGATTATAATAAAGCAAATATTCCTATTTAAACCATTGGTTTAACAAAAATTATTCAAGTATACTTCCTCAACCCAAAGTGTTTACCCTAATATTCATTTGAGGCTCAGACCCATTTCATTAAAGGAATCTAATCGAATGTCCTAGTCATGTGTCTAGATTCAAGATGCAGAGAATCAGTGTCTATGAGTCACAACGGGTCACGCATGGCCCGCGGGCTGCAGTGAACAATGATCTCATTTAGCTTTATTTGAGAAATAAAACATTTGGACAATTTCCTAAGGTGTCTTCTACTGGGACAAGATTGAAAACAAGAAAAAGTGATTGCTTACCCAAATAAATTCCCTAGTAAAACACCCCATCTCAAGTACATATTCCTGCAATTATAGCTAGATCTTGCTATTCCAAGAAAGACCCAAGTACCTCTTCCAGACGCTGGTTTAAACACCAAAATCCATCTTCATCTCTGATTTTTGAAATCCAGTCTCTCTGGTTTCCAAACTTAAGGCCTGGACCTGTTACAGGACAGGGAAAGGGTCACCAGAGAACCCCCAAACCTGCCCTCTCCAAATAGGTTCTGCCATCTGCCACATCAATACAAGTCATAAGAGCTTTAATGGAAAGGAACTTTAATACAATAAGTATACAATACAGAAGGCAAAGAATATAATTTCCAAATCAAACATGTGAAGTTACCCACCCCTTCATGGGTAAAAGTCCACCCAAAAGGGATTGGCCCAAAGCAAGGCCTGAAAGCCAGACCCAAGACTAAAGCACCTCATGGCTGGGACCCTTAGAAAAGGGCCAGAAATGGCCAGACAAGTCTGGGAGGAAAAGAGCACAATCAAAATCAAGATAAATGCTGTCAGTCAACCTTCCATGGGTCTCTCACCCACATCTCTTTTAACCAGCACAGGGCCAAGAGACAAGCACAGTTTCTTCATCACATGCTTGCTGCTCCATGTGGCTTCCTCAGGCCTCTCCAGGCTCTGCATCCTACTCCTTCTTTCTCCAGATTCCTTCTCTCCTCTGCTCAGCTCCACCCTCTTTCTGGGTGGGGCAGGGAACCTGGCACTTGCCCTTTTCCTGCGGACCCCCCTGTTACAGAGCTACCGTGGGCTTACCACCTTTGTGCTTCTCGCCTGCCCTCTGCCGTCACAGCCCTCCTTGCCAATTTCAGCGCCATTGTCAGTCATTGGAATCCCTCCCTTAGAATCCTCCACGCAACTTACTGTCACCCACTGAATTCACACTCATCATGGGGGTTCCAAGCTGCCAGACTCCATTTCTCTAGGCCCTGACTTCCGTTCTCCTTGATGAGCTTTTCACAGTTGCCCTTTCTCTCCACATCTCTCACTCCTCTGCCCCATATTACTTTCTGTGCATGTCCTTTACCCAGTGCTCTCATGCCCTGTCCCACTATTCCATGCCCAAAGGTCAACGGGCTCAGGGCATCCTGTGGTCCTGGACAGTACTTCCCCTCAGGAGAGGATTCTTTTTTTCCTGTCATTATACTTTGTCTCTACTAGATTTTTCCTCTGCAAAAGCGAAACCAACTTCCTTGAACCCATGTTACCTGTTTGCTCCTCACCCTATTTTCTCATTGTCTACAAGTAAGGTCCTCTGTTTATCCCTCCTAGTTTTTCTTGAGATCTCACTTAAACTTCCTTATTTCCCTTTACTGTTTTATTTTTCTATAGAAATTTAGACCTTACAAGACATGTGTGTGCTACTCAGAGGCAGTGTCTTGTGGAGGTTGAGATACAAGTCAGTCCTGCAGTCCTTGTGCTTGAGTCCAAGGTTTGGCTCAGTCAATCAAGACAGTCTCTCTGTTCTTTACTTTCCTCAACTATATCATGGGAGTAATAACAGCCCATTCCCTATCAGGTCGCAGACTTGATATTTATAAAGTTCTCAGCACAGCCTCTGGGACATGAGATATGCTACCTATTTCACCCACCTTTTGTTTTTAGGCCTCCCCTGCTAGGGGGAAAGTTCCACAGGGCAGGGGTTTTATCTGTGGCCTACACTGCTCTATCTACGCCTCATGGCACGAGGCCTCACACAGAGCTGGAGCTCAATGTCCAGTTTTCCAATGACTGATCATTAAAGTTTCCTAGCTACTCAAAAGCCAGTAGGAAAACTTGCTTAAAAGGTATTTAATGTGATGATGTGCATGTGACCTAAAATCAGAGACCCCATTGTGGATGGCACTTGGCCCTCAGTTAATTTGTGTTCATCATTTACAGGTGGCAAATCAGACTTTAGAAAGTCACAGACTAAACTGTCAGCATGCTAGGTGGGCCTGCATTGAATTGTTTTAGCGCCAGATCAAAAATGATCAAAAATAATGTTGAATCCCCTCTCAGTGTTTTCTGACCAGAATATTCTTTTCTTAACAGAGCAAATAGCCACAAAGTACACTGTGGTCCCAGGTGAAATAGACTCCCTAAAGGACACAATTATCATTTCAGAGGCACCAGAAAAATAGGCTCAGAAAGGCAAACTTAAGAGTTCAGGTATTTCAACGCACTGAATTAGCTTTATTTCTGTTGATGCTGTTCTGTTTTGTTTTTAATTAAAACAAGCCCAGCAGCGAGGCTGGCTGGAATGGCAGGTGTGGCCTTCCTCAGGGATATAGGTTCTGTTCAGTATGGAGCTGGCTTCAAGCAGGCTTGGGCCTGACAGCAATTCAAACTACTCCAGTGTTGGACGGTTTCTGGTATGCAATTTCCTGAGGATAGGAGTGGAGGGAGTTAGTTCTATTTTAAGAAATGATCTTGAGGAATTGAGCGCGCCTCTTCCATTTCTGAGATAAAAGGTTTCATGCAGAAGATTGCAAAGGCTTTGCCCTGTCAAGTCATGCTGGTTACCTCAGTGAATGTGTGCCTTGGGGAGCCCTTTCTTCCTCTGGCAAAGTCTGGTTCTGTGGCCCTAGGGCATGGTCTGCAGCCAGCACACCCCTCCCAGCCACACCCACAGCCTGTCATGCAGTGAGCACACCAAACAGGTTCACCTGGCTAGACAGGGCTGAGGTGTCCGCAGCAGAAGGAAGCACAGTCATATACACGCCCCATGACACAGTGACATAAAGGAAGCCACAGGTCTGCCTTCGCCCTGGAAACAAATACAGTACAATACAGAGGTGGATCTCCCATATGGAAACGACAAGGTTTGTTGAGCCTGTTCCAGTCCATTGCACTTGTGATCTTACAGGCTTTTGAGAAAACATGGTTTCAGAATTGTAGACGCTACTTTCCTAAACTGGTTTGTTCTTTTAACTAGTATTTCCACGGCTTTTTTAGGGTTCTCTATCTGTATTATCACATCACATGCCAACAATGAATGCTTTACCTCTTCTTTCCCTATATGCATTCTTTGTATGTCTTTCTCTTGCCCAGTTGCTCCAACTAGGACTTCTAATATTATGTTGAAAAGGAGTGATGGGAGCAGCAACCATGTTTTGCTCCAGATCTTAATAAGAAGGTTTTCATTTTTCATCATCAACAATGATGTTTGTGGGGGCCTTCCTGGGGGTTCAGGAGTTATAATCTCAGCGCTATCAAACTATCACCAGCCACTGCAGCATGCGTTCAGCCCCCAGCCAGGGAGTGACCCACATGGCGTGGTAGACCTCTCCTGTCTTGCCCACTGCTCCCCTCAGTAGTGTGTTTCAGTTGATCTGCTTGTTCTGCTCTTCACTCTGTCTCTGGTGAGTCCTCTCACCCCCCATAACTCTGAACTACACCGCAGCTCTCATATGCCTATATAAACAAAAATAAATTTTAAAACAATGATGTTTACTGTGGGTTTGTCATTTAAGGTTTTTATTATGTCTCTTTCCTCCCAAGTTTTTCAGGGGCCTTCATCGTAAATGGATATTGAAGTTTATCAAATGTTTTCATGGCGTCTATTGATATGATTATATGTTTTATTGTTGTTTCTGATGTGTTGAATTATGTTCATTTTTTGGATGTTGAACCATCCTTGTGTCGCTGGAATAACTCCCACTCGCTTTGGTATATAATCCCTTTGAGGTATCATTGGATTCAGTTTGCTAAGACACTTCAGATCCCACAGAATGGCTTACCTGACTGTGCTAAATTTTGTAGAGCTTCACATACTTACCATTTCTGTGAATGGCTCTTGTAAAGGCGGTCTTGTTCTGTCTGTCCAGCGGCATTGAGAGACTTAACTACGTGCACGCAGCTAAACCTCCATAGACTGAGACCACTTGGGAGAGCCTGAGGTTGACCTCAAACTTCTTTGAGGTCTTTAGGTATGTTTATTAGTCACTCTACTTTCGAATGCATCTTCCACCTTAAAGGAATTGGCTCTCTTTTGTTTTATGCTTGTGAACCATTCTGAACAAGATCTCCAGATCTGTCACTTTAGATTGTAATGTTGAATCATGCAGAAGTCTAGTCGGTCTCAGGATCTTTTTTTTTTGACCTGTTCACTTCCAGTTCACTGACTATTTATAAGATTTTATGAAAAGTGAAGAAGTCATCTGGGAACTAAAATATTAATGTTGAAGAAATAGCTTTTAAGGGGCTTTCTGTACTCCATGGGAGGCTGTCTTAATTGATCTACTCAGTATTTATGTAACATATAGAATCTCTTACTAGATTTAGGAAGCACAGAGAGGAGTTAACATGGATCGTCTCTAACACTGTTACTAGCACACACTCATTCTGAACTTCTCTTCCCAAGCCAGAGAGGTAACACAGTTTCCCTTCAAGGGTAGCTGAAAGGGAAGATGGCTGAACGTGACACGCAGGCACAGGTTTCAGCAAAAAGAAAGGTTATGACAAGGGTGGGTGGGGTGGGTGGGGGGCATTGTCAAATCCAGTATGTAGCACACCCTGATCCTGTCAGCATCAGAATCCTCTGGAGGAGACCTGCTAAAGTGCAGATCACCCCCACACCTCTACCCCTTAATTCTGATTCATTTGGTCTGGGATGGTATCTGATCTGCTTTTCTAAGACAACAGCAGGTAAGACAGATCTTTCTGGTCCCAACTAGATGTTCTAATCCTCTATCCTATGTGAATACAAACTGTTTTATCACATATTCAGTCCTCTTAGAATCTAGGACTTCAACAGACACCAATTGTTTGGTAACTACCCCTTTGGGCTTCAACATGAAATACTTCTCCTAGTATGAGAATGAGGAGGCACTTCTTTCAGCCTCAAGTAAGCAGTGAGGGTTTGAAATAAGCATGTAATTTGTTGTGTTGGTCACTGTATGACATGACAGCAACATCAAACTGCAAGAGTAGCCGACAACCATCAATCAAAAACTAGAACATAGCAAACAAGCACGTAGAGCAGAAGAGTTCTCCCTGGTACTAGAGACAATAGGGCTGTGCTCCAGAATATTTTCCATCCACACAGAGCAATGGTGAGAGGAAGATTCAGATGCTCTGTGGCATGTCCTATCTGATGGATATTCCCAGTACCATTTTCTAGATCATATTCTCTCCTGCCAATAAGACAATACCCTTTCATAGAAATATAATTTGCCCTTCAGAGATTTCCCATATTGAACAGTCCTGAATCTTCATTTATCTATATGGGTGTGTGTATGTATGATATGTATTATTGTCTGATGTGTATTATACACACCCATATCTATACCCACTGTTTATCAACATGCTCATATATTTTTACGTTATAGAAATAGATCAGCTTCTATTTTTGTTTGTACTGTTTATGTTTTGGTTGCTTCCCCTACTTAGATAAATATCACAAAACAGGAATAATTGCCATTATCACAGTGTCAAAACCCCTGGGTATCAATAATACGTCAGCTGAAAACAACATCAATAAGGCATAGAAAAATTGAATCTTGTGGCACATGGGTTGTAGTGCAGCACTATGAAGCTATCTACAGCTACTGCAGCACAAGTTCAATTCCCAGCCAGGGAGTTAACTCACATGGCATAGAAGACTTCTCTCTTACCCACTGTTCCCCTCATCAATGTCTTTCAGTACATCTGCCTGCTCTGCTTTCCACTCTGTCTCTGGTGGACCCTTTCAACACTGGCACCCCTGGCCTGCATTCCAGTTCTTGATGGGTAAATAAATCTTAAAAAAAAATAAATTGAATCACATATGGAGAGGTAAGATGCTATGTCCCCTGAAGTCAAGTGACTGGATGAACAATTCACTTTAAATTCAGCACCAGTTTTGGGAGTTTTTGCACAACCTAATTTTGCCCATTAGAGAAGTGGCTGATTCCAGGAAATAGGGCAGGGAAAGTAGAAGATGAAGACTAAATGTCTCGGTGTGCCCAAAGTGGGATGAACTCAAAGAATGAGGGGTGGGACTCCCTGTGCTGCAAGGGGTTAAGCCTCAGCACTAGGAAGCTATGGGCAGCCATTGCACGTCAGTTTGATCTTCAGCCAGCCAGGGAGCTGACCCACATGGCACAGCAGACCTCTTCTGTCTTCCCACTGCTCCCCTCAGCAGTGTATTTCAGTACATTTGCCTGTTCTGCTCCCACTGTCTCTGGTAAATCCTCTTACCTCCCCCCCCCAACACCCTCCTGGCCTGCACCCCTGCTCTTGTATGCATAAATAAATAAAGCTTTAAAAAAATGAGGGGGGGGCCCTCCCTGGTGGCGCAGCAGGTTGAAGCACAGCACTGAGAATCTAAAGCCGCTTCTGCATGAGTTCGATTCCCACCTGCCCTGGAGGTGACCACATGGCGCGGCAGACCTCTCCTGACCCGCCCGCTGCTCCCCTCAGCAGTGTACTTCGTCGATCTGCCTGTTCTGTTCCCCACTCTGTCTCTGGTGAAGCCTCTCACCGCCCCTGAGCCTCTGGCCTGTACCCCAGTTCTGTATACACAAATAAATCTTTAAAAAAAAAAAAATGAGGGGGGGTTATCAAAAGGTCACATGGGCCATCTTTCTCATACACCCACTGGTCAAATAAAGGACAATTAAAAAATAAAATAACCAGAAAAATAGATTGCCATCCATTGAGTAAAATAGGAATCCATGAATCTAAAATAATTTAAAAAAATAAATGAGTGGAGTTCTACCTCATAGTTTAATATGAATTAATAAATATAGAAAGAATGAGGGAATTAGAACATCTCCATTTGGCTACCATCATCAATGGCTCGTGAAAACATATAAAACCGTATCAATGTGTAAGGATTACGTAAAATAAATTAAAAATAAAATAAAAATTATGGATCATGAAAACATCTACTCATAGGATACCTGTTAATTAGAAGAGTAGCAGAGTAACTTGATAATGGAGAAACACAGAAGGCATCATCCCAATGAAACATCAAAGTCAATGTTGTTAGTACTGAGTTAGATGCCTCCTGACTCAATGTATTGGAAAAAAATATATACAGCATCTTTTGTATGATCTCCTGGCAAAAGTACAGTCTGAATCCAATCAAGAGAAAACATCAGGAAAACCAAATTGAAGAATATTCTACAAAATAACGTTAATGTGATGAAATATAAAGATTCAAGAATTGTTTCAGATTAAAGCAAATGAAAGAGGCATGAGAACAGATTTCTGTGTATTGATAGACATTAGTGACATGAAAGTGTGTTTGATTCTTTAACTGTTTAACAAATTATTGGAAAAGTTGTTGGAAAAGTCATGATGTGTTTTTTTCAAGCATCATGACTTATCCAACCCAGTATTTCAATTCAGTGGCCTCAGGTAACATACATTTGCTACTTCCGAGTTCCACAAGTGGGGTGTGATAGTGGTCTCCCTGGGCTGAAAGTCACAGTGAGAACAGGCTGCTCTTCCTTCTGGAGACTTTTGGCGAGAGTCCATTCTGCTTTTTCCAGCTTCTTCAGGTTCCCCATATTCTTTGATTCCTGTGCCCCTACTCCACATTACGTCACTCTGACTTCCTTTCCTGCCTGCCTCTTGCAATTTTAGGAATCTTTATGATTATATTAATAAAGTAATCCAAGATAACATACTTTATGATCAGCTTATTAACCACCTCAATTATATCAGTAACCTTAATTCTTCCTTGTCACGTAACTTAGTATTCACAGGTCTAGGGATCAGCTGTGGCTATATTGTGGAAGTTGTTATTATGCTTACTACGAATGAGGCAATCTGGTGACTGTCTATTAGATGACTGTATTGTATCAAAGGTAATTTTCTGATTTTGATGATTGTAGTATAATCTTTAGTGGGTACATACTCATGTGCTTATATGTAAAGGGGTATTATTTTTGCAATTTGAAATAGTTCCATCTAACCATTCATCCATTTATATCATCTTTCACATCCCCCCAACCCCCAGACAGCAAGCACAAGAAAGCAAATTAAAAGCAGTGAAAAAAGAAAATATAGTAAAATATTAATATTTGGGGAATCTAGGTAATGAATTGAGGAATTTTTGTGTTATTTTTTACTGTCTGAAGTTAAATAATAATTCTAGTGTGATCTTTGTCAGTAAATTTTCTATTTGTTAACAAATACTTAAATTTGTGGAATATGATGAATAACATTCACCCTAATAGATCTTTAAAAATATCTAGAAAAATTTAAAGGTATTTTACCAAATTGGTTAATTTTTTTTGAGATATTGTTTGTGATTAATTAGGAATAAGCTATATATATTAGGACATTTTGAGTATATTATGAACATAACATGAATTATTTTGGACTCCACATCCTTATTGCACACCGACAGGGGACTAATAATGCATATTCTCATTTTCTGTCTTAAAATTCAAAATTGCTTTTAAAACTAAATCTTGAAAAAGGTCTTTAAAAGGAGACAAGAGATTATAGGTTTATGAATAGTATTCTACCAATATTATATAATTTCTTAGTTTTGGTAAACACATCAGATGTCAATGTTGAAGCTAATTAATGCCAGGTGCATTAGCTTTATGAGTGTATCCCTGATCCTAAGTAAGGGGGAAGAAGGGAGGGAGAAATCAAGAGCAGTGAGACGTTGTGGGCTGTGTGGTGTAGGTTACCTAAGTCACTTGCATTTAATCAGATTCCAGGTAATAATTCCCAGTAATGGAATTACTGCTTCCTTAATATTAGGTAAATTTTTAATACATTTAAATTTTGCCTTGATCCCTCCAACATAAGAGATTTTACAAAGCTTACAATAAGGTACATGGATAATAAGGATTTTTAAGAGGAAAATGAGCCAAAATCCAATCCAGAGAATGAGGCATGATATTAAAATAGTGGCTAGGTTAAGAAGCAGGAAACCAGTTTGCTGTTGGCCAAATGGAAATCCTAAACAATTGAGGGGTGAATCAAAGAAAAATAATGGTGAAAGTGTCTTTTAAAGCATAGTGCATAACACACACTATCTTGACTGTGCTAGCCCTGAGTCCCTGCGAAACATACAGAGGGCAGCTGCTCTGAAATCTCCATGGCAACACTCATCTCTGCCCAGCCCTGGGCCTCCAGAGCAGCCTAAGCAAGATAGAGAAGAGCAGACTGTCTGAGCCCCGACAGACAGATCAACAAGCTGTAACAAATGTCTCTGACCACGCTAAATGTGTAATCACCCAAATCACAGCTGTTTCTGTCTGGCTATCTTGGACGCTGGGTCAGCAACCCAGGAACTTGTAATCCACACCAGAAAGCGCAGCTTCCGCAGACATCTCTGCTCATGGCTAGACTTGTGCTTACTTTTGTACGAACCCCAATTCAGAAGCCAGACTCAGGAGGAAAGAAACAACTATGGAAGAAATGAGCCTCAATGTACAAAGAAAAGTCAAGGAAATTAGGACTGTACATTTTAGAGGAATGGCATTGAATATTTAGAAAGGAGTTACAACTGGAAATTCCTCTCTTGGGGCACAGCACAAAATCTGAGCATTGTATTAAAATGGCAATGGGCCTCAGCAGCAGGGCAGAGACGGTGGCACATAACCCAGGACTAACAGTCTAAAGGTTTCCTTTCTGGCCATGGCGTGACAGGATTGGCAGGATGGGAGGGTCCTCCCACTGATGCTTTACAGAGACTCAGATTGACTCGGACATATTCATGTGAGCAGTATTATATATAACAGACAGTTCAGTTCTTCATCAAGGGTTTGATTTTTTAATAGAAATAAATATAAATGCTACTGAATTAATAGCAATACTTCTCTGGCCTACAGCATATACCACCAATCAACCTATTGAAATTTACTGGGCCATTTCCAGGTGGGTGGGGAGGGTGGCTCAAGAGGATTGAAGTTCTACTTTGGACTGGTTTCCAGGAATACCTTTAGAAGGGGCTGTGAGTGGAACTTGCATGTACCCAGTACAATACTGAGAATGACTTGTATGAGCTGGGATCTGGGCACACAAGTGGTTGCTGTGTGGTCTGTGCTCTACCACTTGGTGAAAAGTCAATGGCTGTGTGAAAGAGAGGCCAGTGGTACCTTAGGAGCTCGTCCTTCCTACGACCCCGCGAAACATTCAGAGGAGAGGAGGGTGCTGTTGGAAGGAGGTGAGAGTACATTATCCAAAAATACTTTCTGCTCACAGCAAGAAAACAGTACCAGGAATGGAAGGAGAGACATTGATGACCTTCACACCATTCAGACAAGCGGAGTGACCCTGCAGGCTTCCCAGACTAAAAGATGGGAATGTGATAATGCAGACCCCGATCTTTGGGAGAGGAGAGGGCAGTAGGTAGGTGAGAGCTAAAATACATACCAGAGTCATGTACAATCTGAACAAGGCTGGGAAGAAAGGACTTGTCAATTTCAGTGGAGGTAACACATGACCTTGAGCTTTCTTATACTGGGGAGCAGAAAGGACAGTCCAGGCAGGGAAGGGTTTAAAGCAAAGGCAGAGGTGTTGCAAATACTTGAAATGTGGAGGTTTCTCCTAATTTGGATGCTAAAGTGGATCTTTTAGCTTTTCTTTGGACTTTTGCTAAATATTTCTGTTCCTGAAGTATGCAAGTGGTTTCTACTTAGGATTTCATTTGATTGTGTAGAGCAGGTATAATCATTGTTGGAGACTCAATACAAATTTAGGTGACTCCAGTTACAGACTACTGAACAGTACAGCCTCTGAGAGATAGAGAACTTAACTAGAAAGTATCCTCAGTCTCACTTTCCATAACCCTGCTTATTGTGAGCAAACTATATTACCTGCATTCACAGATCTCTCATTTCCATAACCTACGTGATCTGGGGCAAGGCCTTTTCCACCTTACAACTTTCCTGGACCAGGATCTTCTCCAGGTTGCTAAATGGACATGGGGCTAGTGGGCTATAGGACTGCAATGCTTATTAAGGAATAAACCCGTGGGGATATAGTAAGTGGGATTATGTCGCTCCTAACTTTTTGAGAAACTGCTCTGCTGACTTGAAATAAAGAATGAGGACAATTTAAAAATGCCACCCTTCACCCTGACACGGTAATTATAAAGGAGATATACCTGCATGAGCACTAGATCCTACAAATGTCTTAAGAACAGGGTAAGAAAGAAATAACTAACTAGTGCCCTCTAAAGCTCTCTGTGAGGAAATCTAGTGAGAAGCGTTTAGGTTCTGCTCTACAGGGACCATAGTTACATATTTTATAATTGGGAAGGTGTGTGCCCAGTGAGGAGCAAACAAAAAGGCTTCACGGGCCCAGTTTCCCTGTCACCTCTGAATTTACATAATTTGCACTTGGTCTCTGGTACTTGGTTGGCTGGCCACTAATGGTCCCTGGTCCAGCAAGCACGTCACTGTTTACTTCTTCTCATTCCGCAATATGCATGCTCCCATCATCCGAAGAAACCACTTTTATCCAAAGACATACATTATTTAAAAGGTGGAAATGTCTTTTCTTATACATCTTCCATTTAGAAAACCCAAATAACTGAGACACAACCTCAGAGGTCACTCATCAAGTGCTGACAGTGCACCCGGTCTGGAAGGCACAGCCTGGGGAGCTCAGCTGGTTCTGTGGAGCCCTCCTGCCTGTCCTGCTTTCCTTTGCCTTAGGCAGAGGACATGGGACGATGCGTGACCCACCAGCCTAAAATACAAAGTATCATACATCTGTCCGTCTGTCCGTCCATTCACCCGCATCCATATGTAACACACACACACAACTGTTTTCAGTAAGTGACCTGAAGAAGACATTCTGAGCATTTTGCATTCATCATATCTTTTAAAACAGCTTACATCCCCAGTACCACACTTAGGCACAAAGAATATAAAGGGTTACAAATATTCAGATTTTATTATAAATAAAATACTGTTTTTTTTTTTAAACATCAAAAATGCCAAGTGTTGCATTTTCTTCACCACCCTGGAGAGCAAGACTGTAAAGATTAAGGCAAACAGCTAAAGTGAAGGCACATGTAAAAGGGCCACAGTGGAATTAAAAAGAGGAATTCCAGGAAACAGCTGTCTATGTTCCCTGCGATACCCAGCATTGTGCAGCAGCCACCCTGTCCATTTTATTACAGAAAATACAGGTAACTATACAGTAAAATAATGGCTATATTGCAGGAGTATAATTATGGTATTGTCTTATAAAGAGCTTTCACTTTAAAAATAAAATTCTGTTTAAAAATATACCACACAGATGGAGCAGAAAAGCCAAAAACACAAAAACAAATTTCACGGTGGCCTACGATTCAGGAGCGTGAACCTCACCCCTGGGTCAGATGGACACCGCCCTGGAAGTCTATCTTCAGCCCTTTCCCTGCAGCCTTGACCAACATGCCTGGTAGGATGTGGCCATTTAACAAGAGGAACTAGTTAGGAAACACTGATGTGAAGACTTGGCAAGAAAGAGTTGTCGCTCCTGCCGTACAGGAGAGGCCCGAGAGCAGCGGAGGACAGCTCAGGGGCGTGCTCAGTCCACATCTGCAGGCAACGCTGGTCTGCAGGGAAGAGACGGACGAGAGCAGCTCAGTTGCAGGGCCCTCCACACCACCTTCCTGCCGCACAGTCCCAAACACCCGTCAAGTGCCCGGGAGGACACATTCCTTACAACACTGACGTGCCCCGCTCAAACAATTGCCAGCAGGGCATTTCTAGCTCATCTCCAGTTAGACCCACACTGTGCTCAGAGCCCCTTCGGCAACATTTCCTTCTTCCACCACATGCTGCCAACCTGGCTCCCGGCTTTGGAGCTGGCATCAAGGACCACAAGGTGCCGTGGGTCAGGGCCACCAGGACTGATGGAAGAGGCTCGAGGTGCCTCTTTGGAGCAGTTCTGTGTGCAGGAAAGCAGGTTGGTATGGATGTTAAAAGATGGGTGTGCACAAACGTAAGGCATGGGGATGGGGAGCTGCAGACGGTCAGGAAGGAGGTACACGGTCAGGTCGTGCCAGTAAAGAGGGAAGATAGAGTGCAGGGTGAACAGTGCCATTCCAGAAACAGGACCAATGCTATTTACATAAATTCCTTACTCTATAATCATGATAAACAAAACAAAAACATTCACACAAAAATATAAATTTGAAATAATTAATAGCACCAGTGTGTCAGATAATAGTTTCTTTCCCCCGCTACGCAAAGTACAAAGTTGCATGGTGTTAAAGGCTATATGTGAATCTCAAGGCAAGTGGGTAGGAGAAAGGGTTGTGTGGCAGAGCATTGTCACACTGTGGTCCTAAAAGACCACGAAGCTGAGGATCAGAAGCTGAGAAGCCCACTAGGAACCCCATGCAAGGGTCTTCCCTCTTCACTTGAGGGAAGGGTTAGAGTGGGTTTAAATCACAAAGTGCAGGAACTAGATGGTGCTGGCAGCTGTGTGAAATACTGAGTGCAAGTAGTTGCCACCAGGATTTGGCAATGAGTTTTGAGAGCTTCTAGAAGCTGGGACCATCAGAAGAAAATCAGGTTAAGGGTGAAATGTTGCCTCTCTCCCCAAAGGAAGAAAAATGGACCTGGACTCTTACAATGTGAGCTGTATCTAAGTTTCATCCCTTTGCTAGAAAAGACTTCTTTTGTTGTGTTTGTTAAGATCTCAGGGACCGACTGTTCTCTGCCAGATAACACTGGTTCTAAGACGAACATACCAAAAAAGCCCTAAAACTTGGATGATATTGGAAAAACAACTTTAGTGGTTATCATATCCCTGTATCTTCCTTCCATTCATAAGCAAATCAAAAGATGTCTATGGTGTGTACAAGATGTGTGTGGGTTTAAAGGATCAGCTTTCCAAGATCTGGAAAAAACAGACCTTTCTGGTCAATGGTTACCACATGAGAACAGTCTCAGCACATTCTGTGTTCCCATGCTCTCCCGGAGACCACGGGAATAATGGTGTTCTCCCCGCGACGGCTGGGTTCCTGCCCCAGAGAGCTACAGCTGTGACGGCTCTTGACCCCCTGACCCATACACTGGCACAGGATGTTGATTTTCTTTTGCTTAAGGAGGAGGGGTGGAAAGTGCAGGTGTGTTTTCTTTAACCTGTGGACTACACATACTGGCCATCACAGCGCTACTAACAGTAGCCAGACTTCTCCTTCATAGAGACGAGAGTACTGAGACGGAGGAGGTCGTCGGTGTCAGTGAGAAGGGAGGGTGCCAAGTGAGCGTGGCCCTGGCACGGCATGGTTCCCACGAGGCGGTTATGTCACCAGGCAGTAACCGAGGGGCCGTGTCCTCACACCTCAGAGGGGAGAGTGCGAGAAAGGGAGTGATGAAGGTAGAAGAGAGACTTTATTAGAGCAAACCTTTTGTTCCTGATTCACGGTGTTTAACTTCTCTTTAAACTTTGTGACTTTTCCTGGTTCAAAAGGATAGTGATGGAGAGCAGCAGAGAAGTGGGGGTCTGAACAATGTCATGTCTGTGTGAAGGCACTACATGTCCTCACAACGGCTTCCCGGTCAGGGGATGCTGTGTTCCCGAGGGGAGATGCTAGGGCTTCTCGATGGACGGGGTGTTGAAGCAGCCCGATGGTAAGGTCTTCTTGATGTCTTCCAAGTTTTTAATGTCCTTTCTAATCTCCTCGATGTCTCGGTTATAGTCCATGATGGCAGCCTCCTGCTTCTTGGCTTCATTCTCCAGGTCAGACACTTTCCTGTCTAGATCACTGACTTTCATCTCATCTTTGGCTTTGTTCAGGGTGCCTTCGATCTCATTTAGCTTGTTCAGGTCCACTGTGTCCAGCTGCCCTGTAGAGTCAGAACAGAGGAGAACAGACTCACTGAGCAGGGATTACGACAGCTCCCTCCAGGACCTCGAGCAGCCTCCAAGGCCAGCAGTGACCGCTGACAAGGGCGGGCCCCAGATGTGACTTGCAGATGGTTGATGTCCAGCAAGGGCATAAACAGAGCAAAGCAAGGACACATTGACCTCACCCAGCAGCCATGGGTCAAAGGTTATAATGGCTATCGGTCTGGATGGCTTTTTTAAGAGAAAAAAATTTTTTTAAATGTTTTCCAAATATAACATGACCGGGTTCTAGATCTTAAGCCTCACTGAAGGTTTTGAAGGTCATCTGGAAGAATTTTATACCCTTTTCATGTGTATAAAAGTAATCTGTGTGTCAGTTCAGTGCCGTCAAGCCAACATAAAGATCTCTAAGCTAGACTGAAAGCCCTTAGGCATGCTGGGGTGATTCAGGGCTCATTTACTGCTTTCAGGAGTTAAATACTATGGGGATACAGCCAAGCCTGGCATGCTGAAGTAATCTCAATCTAGCTTCAATTAAAAATATGAAAGAAAAAGAGGTTCTCCTGAGAGGACTTGACTCCACAGTAAATACAAGCTGACAGTGTACCACAATCAGTACTTTATACACGCTGTACTCGATTAAATTTGCATCAGATCTCTTTTATATCAGCGATACTCAGATATTAAATAACTGTGTCACAACAGAGTTTGGGTTGGCATCTTTGCTTTGGTGCGTATAAGTGTATAAGCTGTGCTATACGCACCAAAGCAAAGATGCCAACCCAAACTCTGTTGTGACACAGAAAGCTATCTCTTCTAGCATACTTTTAGTTGAAAATCTATCACTCTCACATAACTTATTTTTTATGGAATTTAAGATAGATGTAAAAACATATATAAACTCCCCTGCCCCCATCTGCACACAAACAAAACACCAAATTTTAAAGAAAAAGAAGTTAAAATCTGATGCCCTGCTACAAAGTTGTACTGGCTAGGTATTATCAGTTTATAATGGAGGCTGATCACTAAGTACATTGGTCCCAAAATGAAGAATGCTCCCTACTAAACTGCATTAAAAGAGCATTTCAATATGCTTATATTTCCTTGAGTAAAAAGAAATCTTTTCCCTCTTGTGGCTAAAAGCTGTCACCTAATCAGACCAAAAGAAAAGTGTTTTAAACAGTGATAGTTTCAAGTGTTCTGCTATCACAAAATCCTTCACTTTAAATTCTTTCAAGATATTCTTCCAGCGGCCAAGCAGGATGAGCTAAGAATAACCTCGGTTCAATTATACCATAAAACTTGACATAAATAAGCCAACCTTGCTGGCAGCGCAGCTTCAAAATGTTATGAAAGTTCTTAGAATATGGTCAGATATTAAGGGAGGATTCCGTGGAAGGACCCACAAAGTACTCCCCACATTATTACAACCTCCTGTCATGATTCAGTTTACACCATATTTGTACTATCTTAACTGCTTTAAATACGTCAGATCCCAAGACTTCAGAGGCTCCGAGCACGGCCCTATGGCAACTTACCCAACTTCTCCAAGAGGTCATTAATTTGCTGGAGGAGGCTGTTGACGGAGTTTTTGGCCTTCCTGGCATTGATTTCGGCTTCCTGAGCAGCCTGGGAAGCCTGTAGAGGGAGAGGACAAATGATACAAAATCCTGACAGCATGTTTTCATCTTCTTGAGTGAAGATATTTTCCCTCCAAAGAGACAATTTTCAGATGCTTTTCCCTTTCCTAACCCACAAAACCAGTCGTTTACTGTAGGGCTTCCAGGACTTGGCTAATGTGATTCTGCGTTATCTAGAGCATAGAGCTAAATTTTAATTCATGTAACATCCCAAATGGCCAGTCAGTCTCAGGCCCACCATCAGCACTACCTCCTCCTCCCTTTCTCACACACAGACAGGTGGAGTTTATTATGAATACAGCTCTATCAAGTAGAGACACATTATTTTTATAAGGCGGGGTATAAAAACTGTTTTAGAATCAAAACATGTACTTCAGGTCCCTATTAGGGGTGTATTAAAAATGTCCTATTTTCAGAAAATTTCACAATTGAATGATGCTCTATCTAACTCCCTCTCCCCATGCAACCGCACACACAAATGGGGTGACACAATTTACATTTCAAAAATCAACCAAAGATAAATACATTTGGTAAGTTTCCATGAAACCTGAACAAATACACTTGTGCATGAGTCACAGGAAATGGCAATGGAAGGGGGAGACTCTAAATATTAGAAAACAGATGGTCTTGCAAATAGGAGACACAGTGACTTTGAATTCCCTCCCACAGAATTATCTTACCTAGCTTTGGGGTCAAAACAATGTGAATGTTTCAAAAAGAAAATTTCAAAAGGGGAAAAACACACTTCACAAGTAAGTGATTCATCTCTGCTGAAATCCCAACCATTCACATTCGTGGCCTTTTTTCTGTGTGCACACTAGGAGGTGAGGCGCTCCAGGACTCTGCTCTGGCTACAAGACACCACTCTTTCAGTGACAAAAATGCGTGGTCCCCAACTGAAACAACACAGGCCCAGTGCTGGTCTCTCACAGTTGACAGACATATAACTGGACAGTGTGTGTGAGGGTACAGTGTGTTCCTTACATGTTATTTACCAGGAAGGAACAAGAGTAGGATCTTCTTTTTCCTTCTGAATTAAACCCACTCTTTTTGAAGGACGCACAGAATGCATTCTTCCTTCCTTGTAACAGGTTTTAAATTTAGTATTTGTATAACCATATTAAAAATGAAAACCATAGACCATTGGCACATATGACACATACACACATACACACTGCCACTATATTGGCATTTGTACTTCCGCTATCACTCTGCTGCATAAAAAAATTAGGAGTATACCAAAAAAACTCACAAGTCACATACTAGAGTAACATGCTTGCCATGATTTACAACAGTTCACCTAAGTACACCAAGACAGATGAATGGACCAGGAAGAGGAAGATGTGGTACATATGCAAATGGAATACTATTCAGCGATCAAAAAAAGATAAACACTCTCTAAACATGTATGGAGATGGAAGGGATTACATTTAGTGAAATAAGTTAGAAAGAGAAAGAGGAACACTGAGCGGTACCACTCATAAGTGGAATTCAGGGAAACCAAACAAAGGACCAGGGAAAATCAAACAAGAACTAGCCTAGAAAGCTGACATTAGAACTGAGGCTACCAAAGGGGAAAAGGGGAAGATGAAAAACAAGGGGAGGAAGTGCAGCGGGTGATTGTGTAGGACGAGGGGTACAGGATGAGGGGGGTTTGGTGGTGGGCCTGGTGTGGTAATACCACCTGAAGGGGGAGATTCTGCACCTCTAACACACAAGCAATGATGCAAACCATTGTGATGGGCCCTCCTCATGGCGCAACAGGTTAAAAAGCACAGTGCTGTGGAGCTGCCCTCGGCCACTGCAGCAGGAGTTCGATTCCCAGCCAGGGAGCTGACCCACATGGCCCGGCAGACCTCTCCTGTCTCACCCACTGCTCCCCTCAGCACTGTATTTCAGTCAAAATGCTTGATCTGCTCCCTACTCTGTTTCTGGTGAATTTTCTCACTCCCTCACACCTCTGGCCTGTACCCCAGTTCTTGTATGCATAAAAAAAAAAAAAAAAAAAAACTGTTACCTCAGTGAAAATTAAAAAAAAAAAAAATGCTTGTACAGGGATGCTTCCCATTTTCACAGCCCTAGATTTTTGTTACATAGGTCAACAGGCTTAGCATTTCTAAATTCCATCCCACCATGAAAATGATCCTCTGTAAAGGCCTGTTTTTTAATGGGAGTGGAAGAAGGGGCCCTTCCTTACACAGAAAGTCTGCAATTTAAAAGGTTCACATCTACTGTGACTGAGAACACTGACCTGGAAAGGAATTGTTTCCTGTGGCTCCATGGAAGTCTTTCAAGAACAACAGAAAAATAGAACCTAGTTCTTCATTGGGCCTTACATTCACAATTTTGCTACAAATGGGGTTATGTTTACACATCACCACAAATGGTAAAAATCAAACTGGAGATAAGCTTGGTGTGTTTTGGGGTGGAGATGATGAATGCCACCTTCAAAAATTGCCTTTTACACAAGAAACTGGTCTTGCCTCACAAGGCAAGTTATGGGGAGCACAAGAGTAGGAAGGAAATAAACTTCGCATTCCTCTTTGTTCCTTGTTTTTATAGCATTTACAAATCATCCATTCAAAAATAAAAATACATGCTTTTGAGTGTCCTAAAACCTCAGATGTTTAAAACAAACTTTTGCTTTTAACTGAGAGTAGCTTTGGTACAGGGCAGTTGTGCAACAACCTGGCAGAAGATCCAAATTCTTTCTCTTCTCTGTTAAGTTACAGGTCCAATTCTTGACCAACAATCACAACAAAGAAAATGGAAGTCAATCTCAAAAAGACTCTTCTCCACAAGTTGGCGATCCCTGTCATTATTAAACACCCCTACTCTCTGCCCCTGAGCAAATAGGCAAACCGCTCTCACCATCCCTGCCATCATCATGTCCTGGTCGGCATCCTCTTGCTTCCGCTTCAGCTCCTTTTCTGCTTCTTGTAGCTGTTTCAACATATTGTTCACATCGTTATCCAGGTCTGTGACTTCTGCAAAAGTCCTTTCAGCTTCTGCCTTGGTGCTGGTAGCATTCTAGGCACAAAGCAAACAATTGCTATTTCAACACTGCTAATAAAAAAAAAAAAAGTTTCTTTTCTTGAGTATGTCCCCACTTCTTTTATAATCTATAAAATGGTTCAAAAATCCAGAAAGTAGTTTATACCCAATGTTGACTTATATTATCATTTATTTGGGCTCCAAGCAATAATAACAAAAAGCAACATTACCACCTAACATAATTGCATGTTATCAGTCATTTTCATTTGTGTCCTGTTATTTAATGCTGGCAACTTGCTCTTCTATTGCCAGTTTTAGTTAAGGTCACTCAGCTACCAAATGGCAAACATTTAAATGGTGTGTACTTCGTATAACATCATGTTGGTTAAACTCTTTCACTTGGATACATTTTCAATTCAAAGCTAGAAGGTTCTACTTCGCAGGTGATCATAATAAAAAAAGCATTTATTGCCCTCCCTGGTGGTGCAGCGGGTTAAAGCACTGCACTGAGAAGCTAAAGCCACTTCCACATGAGTTCGATTCCCAGGTGACCACATGGCGCGGCAGACCTCTCCTGACCTGCCCACTGCTCCCCTCAGCAGTGTTCTTTGTCGATCTGTCTGTTCTGCTCCCCCCTCTGTCTCTGGTGAAGCTTCTCACCACCTGAGCCTCTGGCCTGCACCCCAGATCTGTATGCACAAATAAATAAATCTTTAAAAAAAAATTTAAAAAATAAATAAATTTAAAAAAATGTTTAAAAAAGCATTTATCCTGAGATACGAGTATTTTTATACAATATAATAAAAAACCCAACTGTTCTAAAGAAATTAAAAAATGCAAATCTCAAATATAATGTTAGAATTAACTCCAATCTTTCCTTAAAATAAAAAAAAAAAAGACTGACCTTGAAGAAGGAAAATGCCACCCAGAAGAAATTATTCTTGGTTGAAGGAGCCCCTAGTGTAGCAGTTACAGAAATTCTAAGTACTTAGCTGTGCAATTTCAAGGAGGGGCTTGATGGTCATGATGGCTTGGCACTCTAAACCAATTTGCACAAAAAACTGTTCATGTCAAAGAACGGTGCTTACTTAGCAAGAGGGTGCTTTTTGGTTTTGTTTTGTGGGTGAGGGCTCTAGGAGCCCCTGAAGCCACCTCACTCAGTATAATTCACCCTCCACTTAGACATAGCTGAAATTCTAGCAAAAAGGACCCTTCTACATTTCTCCCTTGTCTATCAATGTTATTCCTACTTTAATGTCCAGTTCAAAAAGAAAATGGATGGTGTGAGATAATTTTATACTGAGGAAAGAGTTTGCCAAGACTGATGGGGGTCGGGGGGGGGGGGGGGGGGCGGCGTGTACAGCAACTGAAACATGATGACTATGAGCAGAGACTGTTTGGAGGCAAGGGTGTGCTCACCTTTTGGATGGCGCTGGCAATTCTCTCAGCCTCATGGGCCTTGTCCTTAGCCTCGGTGGCATCAGCAGCAGCGTTGCCCAGAGCCAGCTGAGCTTCCCTGGTCTTTTCATTGGCTTCAGTGATAGTCTGGTTGATGGCAGGAATTCTCTTTAGAGCCTCCTCTGCCGCTGTCTTGTTGTCATTGACTCTCCTATCAAAATCTAAAACAAATCCAAGAAATTCATTTGAATTGAACACTCAGCACGGGGCCTCCCTGGTGGCCTAACTATCAGAACCATCACCACTACGGCCTGAGTTCAGTAAGCGAACTTACATGAGGCAGCAGCCTCTCCCGCCTCACCTGCTGTTCCCTTTAGCAGTGTATTTCAGCAGATCTGTCTGTTCTGCTCCCCACTCTGTCTCTGGTGAATCTTCTCAACCCCTACACTTCTGGCCTATACTCTGGTTCTTCTATGCATAAATAAATAACTAAAAATAAATCTTTACAATAAATAAACTCAACAACAAAGAAGGGAACCTTTTGAGGGAACTGAAAATCAGGGAGAAAAAAAATGAATATGATATGAACTGAAATCTTAGAAAAGTACATGGCTCCACATGGAGTATTCTCATGAAGGAATCTGCTTCTAGAAAGCAAATTCTTCCTTGAAAAATGAACTTACGCAAAGTACTGAATATGGTACTAAGCTGAGCTTTATGTGCCTGCAATGCATACACCGTAGCCATTTTTTTATAAAGATTTATTTATGTATGCATACAGAACTGGGGTACAGGCCAGAAGTGCAGGGGCGGTGAGAGGATTCACCAGAGTCAGAGTGGGGAGCAGAACAGGCCAATTGACGAAATACACTGCCAAGGGGAGCAGCAGGCAGGTCAGGAGAGGTCTGCCGCGCCATGTGGGTCACCTCTGGGGCAGAGATCGAACTCATGCTGAAATGGCTTTAGCTTCTTAGTGCTGTGCTTTAAACTTGCTGCGCCACCAGGGAGGGCCCGCTGAATCACTTTTATATGTTAAAAATATTGAGGACTAAAGAGGCAGACCATGTGCCCAAGGCCTCATAGTGAGAGGTGGGTCAAAGATTGGACTCCGACTCCCCAGCACCTGAGCCCATACTTGCAACCGTATCCGGGAAAGTGCCTGCTTTTATAGAGCCTGTTGCTATTTTGTTAGCCTTGAGTCTAAAAGCAGAGAAAACGAGAGATAACAATCTCTACTTAGCCACATAAATCAGCTGAACAGGCACATCTTGATTACATGAGTCATCCTAACATGAGAAAATGTCCTTGTTTTTGTTTTCATACTAAATTATATAGGGGTAAAATGGCATGAGCTCTGGGATTTTTCTTTGAAATACTTCAATGTAAAAAAAAAGCATGGCAGCTATGGGGGTTGTTTACACTATTATCTTTTGTAGGGTGTCTGTTTGGAGAATCTCATGGTAAAAATTAAAAAAATTAAAAATAAAATGAATCACCCTAGTACAAATTAATTTACCCTGGTATTTGATTTAACCCTTTCCTACCTTTCAAGTTGTTGAGAATGTCAGTAGCTTCCTGTAAGGTATTCCGTCCCTTTTTAGCAGCTTCTTCAGCGAGAGCTTTGGCAGCATCAGCTCGTGCCAGAAGTTGGTCTGCGGTCTGCAAAGCAAGTGGTGGGTCAGAGTGCAAGCCCTCTGAGACCAAGGGCCTCCACCCACCCCCCCCTCACAGGCTGGCCCGGGCATCCAGCAGAGGGCCCTCCCCTGAATCCACAGTGCTTTGCTGCCTCTGTAGGGGTGGGGATGTGACAGGCACAGCTTACACCTGAAACACCTTCAAATTCTGCCTCAAAAAATGGAGCTGCCTGCAAGTCAAGCCAACCTGTTGTTCTGTCTTTCCTTTCTCCAGAAGGTTCTTTACTTCCAGTTCCTTCCCTCTCATGTCCTCTCTGAGGTCCTCATAATCTTTCAACTTCTGGTCAATGAGTCGATCCAGATCTTCGGCTTCCTTCTTTATTTTATTTGCCTCATTCTGTGAAAATTAAGTATGGTCATTACATTTTAGATAAAACTGATGAGAACTAGACTAGCAACTCTGTAACATTAAGTACTCAGTATCTATTTAAAATGGAACAACATAGGTCAAGACTTTATGGAACATTTAAAAACATCAAGATATAATTTATACAGTGTGGTACGCACAGTGCTGAGCTTGACAAGTTTGGACAAATACATTATCTGCCTAACAACTAACATCCCGATCAAGCCACAAAATATTTCCACCAAGGACATTCTCTTGTATCCCTCTCCAGTCAATTTCCACACCTACTTTTTTGACAACACAGCTACCGCTAGTCTTAGTTCAGCATATGTTAGTTTTGTCTACCCTCAAATATCATAGAAATAGAATCGTATTTCAGGCTGAAAACACCTAAATCGTTATGGTTAAAAATCAAGTCAATTCCGCGGGGATTACAATTGAGAGGAAAAAAAAAAAATGTACAAAATGATGTAAAAATAAACTTGTATAAAAAAAAATCAAGTTAATTCCTTGGATGTAAGAGTAACTTAGTGAATTTCAAGTTTAATGTAAAAATGACATCATTTTTCTAAAGCCCAATATGAGGAGTCACAATTAGAATAATCGTGATTGTAATAAAAATAGATGAAAATAAAATGCTACTAACCTGAATATTCAAGAACATTCTGGGAGTTGTTTCATCTAAACAACCCTTTTTGTTTTTTAATTTTCTTACATCATTGTTCATTTTGGTACAATATTTGATTTCTCCCCTCCACACAATTCTCCCATCACCAAATAACCCATGAATCAACACCACAGTCCCCTGTACTCATCCCTCTCCTGTTTGACCCCTTCCCGCCTCTCCCACTACTATTGCCTAAGAGCTATATAAACGCATCCTGTTATTGACCTCATTCTCTCCCAGAGAATGCCTGAAAGTAACAGTGTAGGTGTATTCTGCCTTTAATTAATCCTAATATATTATGATTTGGATTTATATTAAAGATCTGGAGTGATTACTCATATCACAAAGTAGCCTTTGCTATTTAATATTTATAATCATAGGACTCTTGACTAAATTATAGTAACTTTAGAGATATGTACCTGTGATGGTTCAGGGCAATTAGAATGGTGTGTGTGTGTGTGTGTGTGTGTGAGAGAGAGAGAGAGAGAGACAGAGACAAGAGACAGCAGAGCTTGGGGCATACTAGCTGTCACCCCATACCTCCAGTGCTTCTGAGTCCACAGGGGTGAGCTGGGCCACACTGGCATAGATCTCCACAGCTTTGTCGCCAGCCTTCTTGGCTTCCTCAAGGATGCGGGCAGCCTGCATCTCCAAGTCTTGTGAGATGTTCTTTGCTTGTTCATACCTAAGGAACCAAAGATGTGACTCAATGAAAAACTTCAGATGCTTTTAGCATCATACTGTTAACCAGATTCATGCTTGTTTAAATCATTGGCACTAGTTCAAAAACTCAAAGAAAGTATTATACTAAAATGCTTTTATCAAGAGAGCTTAAATTTATATTTGATCTTAATGCTTCTACTTATAATGTATGGTTTATCATCTACTTTCTGATTTGGACACTTTTATTAATAGCTGACACTGAAGAATGTTTTCTCTACTTACTATATGATAGTTTTCTCTTCATTTAGGCAGAATTTTAAGTATCCTGGTGAGTCTTATTATCAACCTCTGCAGCAGCAATAATTAAATCAAATAAAAACTCTATAACTAAGTGTGATTAAACTAAAGAAATTTTCCTTCATAAATGCTTCCCCTGTATCCAGCCTCATTTAAATTTTCACTGAACTGGTACGACATGAGAATAGCTGAAGGGCTATGAGCCCTGTTAAATTACACTCACTTTCTATTAAGCTCATCAATCTCCAATGCTGTTTGATTTTCTCCTGCCAGTGTCTTCAAAAGCAGATCATATGCTTCCATTGATGTGTCATTGGCTGTCTTTGCAACTCGTACAATGTCATCAGCTTCTTGCTTATGGCTGTATAGCACAAAAGAATAAAGAAACCATGAAACACAATCATCTTATAGGGAGAGAAAAAAATTTCAGTATGCACACACACATGCACACACACACACATATCCTAATGTGGCCAGAGTTTACAGAGAAGTATGTAAAATCTAATAAATTTGGAATTTTGCAATCATTCAGTGGGGCTGAGTTTATAAATAGCATTCTTTAATATGAGAAAATGTTATTTTTCATGAAAACTAATGGTATAAAATTTATTGGGGGTCACTTCATATTTGTTTATATTGTCTTTATTTTGGGTTGTTGGAAAAGTCATGAACATATTTTTTCTTTGAAAATTAATACCTTTTGGTAAAAATCCATTTAATAATTAGAAAAATTAATAACTAAATGTTGCTGAGCATCTTAGTTATCTACTACACTTTAAGATTTCAAAACTAAAAATCTAAAAATACTGTTTTTCTTGAAAAACTGCAAGTATAATTTTCTCCCAAATCATTGTATTTGTTTTCACTTTTGGGATTTCATTTAATATATGTTATTTTTCCCCAAAATCAATGAGTCTTACAATAAAAGGATCATCATATCTAATAATGTATTTTCATATTCATGGAAAATATTCACATTTCAAAGTAAAGAGAAGAAAAGTACACATGAAGCTGATGACATTTCAGAAAAGAAAGCAAACCCTGCAAAGTGGCCATGAGGAAAGGGTTTGTGGGTGTAGCACCTTGAAGCCACCACTTAACCATTTACCGTTCAGCCAGCCTTCGTGCCTCTTCTGCCAAAAGAGTCATGTTGTTTGGGTCTCCTGTAGATTCTGGCTGAGTAATTGACTGAAGAGGAAATGAACAAAAGCATTTATCCCAAAAGACTGAATAATCTACATTTAAAAAAGCAAGTGTGGATGTTAAAATTTTATTAGGTTATTTGGCAAAAAGAATGCCTGTTAATTTTAGAAAGGGATAAAGGAAATTTAAACTGCCTAGAGCCACAGAAGGAACAAAGCTGGGAAAAGGTCCCTGCTCTAGAAATAGATGCCGTGGGGTCTCTACCCAGTTAATGGAACTAACTCATGACCGCTATGAGCAATACAGCCTTCCCTCTCCATGCTGACAGACAAATGAAAAGATGCAAGTTGAAGTCAGTTAAAGAAGCACTGCACTGCCATGCTTGCTGCAGTTTACAGGGGTGCTTGCTCCCGCCTCAGACTGGCACACACTCACCACGTTGGCAACGGCCATCTTTGCTTTTTCAAGTTCTCTGGATGCGATTTCAATCAACTGCTCTGTGCTCTCTACCCGGGAACGTGCTTGTTCAGCCAAGTTTCCAGTGTCCTCAATGGTATTCCGGATATTCTGCAAACGGCTAATTTGGCTGGAAAGGGTATTATTTACTCTCTGGAGGCGATCCATCAAATTCTGGTCCACATCTGTAATGGCATTGCAGAAGAAAGTTCACATGTTATCTGACAAGAGGACGTATCATCTCACAAGGAGTCTGAAGCACTGCTCATCTGGACCCTTTCAAACCCTGCACCTTTCTGATCAATGTGCCTGTGGCCCCTGGGAGTGCTGGTCAGTCTCTCCTGTGCCAGGCAGTTCCTCCACAGTTACGCTCCCTGCACTGTCTCCCTGTCTCCGGCTTTGTTGTGTCTGACCCTCTTTCTTATCCATCATCACAGCCTCTTATAGAATGGTTGACAAAGATCAACAGGTCTGGCAGCCTAGAAGTGTTTGATAAAGACTGATTTAGACATCCTAGTACATGACAGATTTAATTATAAAGATCAATATTGTTGAAAGCACCGGCAGCCTGACATTTTCTAAATTATATTTTTCTAAACTGGAAAAAATGTTTCTAAAGCAGGGCGTGAAATATGACAAATTAAAATTCCACTGTAGATTTTAAACTGAAAGAGATGCATGCCATCACTCCCTACCCCTGGCATATCCATGTCATTTAAAAAAAATCTGATTATTGCTTTTGACTAGTTCTTCAACTTGTTCTTTATTAAATTCCCCATTCAATTTCAAGACTGTGCTTGGGTCCTAATACATTCAAAGATAACTGTAAGCCCATGCAAGTATAACTTTTTCATTATTAAAATTCTGATATCATAGGCTGTCTTTAATGTGAAAGAGCCATTAAGTCCTATTTGAAATAGACCAGCTTCTATTTCAGCATAATATTCAATGTTGGCAATGAAATTTTTAAAGCAAGCTTAAAAAGATGAGGGGTCAAAGTTAAGACCAATAAAGTTGATTACAGGTTTGGAAAGTAACACCCTGTAAGCACTGCTCCCAAAAGCATGTGTGAAGCTGGAGTCCAGCACAACTGCTGCCTGCTCTATGCAGTGACCTGATCAGGTCCTTTAACAATCCAGAGGCTGAGGATGCATGTCAGCCACTGAGGTTAGCAGGTCCCTTCCCTCAGGCTCTCAAAAGTATGACAGATACAGTTCTCTCTGGCCAGTTTTTCAGAAGGACAATAGTATGTGAAAAGAGAATAGATAACCTATTATCCTACAAAAGAGAATAGGTAATTTTACAAAATCGGATGCCTTCCAATTCCAATGTCTAATTTTAAGACCTAAACGGCTCCTTTTGAATCTACAGAATAAGCCAAGTTTAAGGTACAAATGAATACTTAGGGATAGTTTTAAAAGATCAAGCATGAATTTTGTTTTTATTCTCGGCTAGTCTGAGCCTAAGTGGGAAAGGTCAGCCAGGAACTCCAGGAAGCCGATCTAAGTGGAAGTGGGTAGAACCCTGGGCCCATGAAACAGGGCCCCCAAAGAGAGCAGGAGCAGCAGCAACCGTTCCCCTCCTGCCCCCATGCCAGAGGGCGCAAGGCGAGTTCTGATGGCCATGGCTCTTATCACAGCTTCTGTCCAACAGAATCACCCACTTGGGCAGAGGACAGGTAGACTCTGTGGTCCAAGGGGCGGGAGATGCAGCTGGGGCCGCTGGGGGCTGCCTGGCATGAGGCGATGGCAGTTCTGGCAGGTCTCCCTCCCACCTGCTGCTGGTGCTGGCCCAGCACTGTGTGCCAAGCCCACCACTCAGGCAGAATAACTGATACTTAAGAATGACAACTCACATTCGAGCCATCAGTGTTCATGGTAGGTGTGAATTTGTTGCCTTAATACATGAATGAAATAACATGTCATAAGCTGAAAACTGAACATCCTTAAAAAAACTACTACTGTTTATGTAGAGTATGAAACATTTAAATCCTTCATTTGTGCTGAAGACGTAAGATGCCATAAGGCCTTAAGATGAAATAACCACTACCAAAACAAAAAATAAACAGAAAACACCTATAGTTAATACAAGCTATTGAGCTCTGGTTTTATTATTTCTCAAAATGTGCCTCATGGACCAATTCCTGGATTCTCACATGAAAAACACAAAGCAAACTAGCCCAAACCAGATGTAACCAATGAATCCCTTCTCTGGTTCAGTAGTTTTATAAAATCAAACTTCTATACATTAGGGATATTTGCATTAAGAAATCAACAAATGTATTTCATTTCTGTTGACCTGAATTTTGAAGGATTCTAACTCCAAGTGAGTTAGAGATTCCTAAATCAATAACCAATAATCATTTCACAATGTAAGTATGCTGAGTCATGCAGTACACAAAACTTATACATCAGTGCTTTCTGTCAATTCTAATTCAATAAAGCTAAAAAGAAAATAGTGAAGCTGACCACTGCAGTCCCAGGTGTGCTCGTGATGATGTGTCAAGGTGACTGTGAGTAACTGAGAACACCTGGGTGTCAGGCCCATGGGCGAGCCCCCAAGCAGATGGGAAGCCAGACAGACGGTGACACCTGCATGAAGGTGCAGGTCCTCAGTCCTCTTTCCACTGTTGGTGTTACTACAGTGGGCAAGCACTAAGTGTAAAAAGGACCTGTGCAAGTTTTAGAAAAAAATCTCTTTCCAGAGACTAAGAAGTGAAAATAAAAATTTTAAGTGCTTATAAAAAGCAAACCAATTATTTAAACTAACTTGACCTTCAAGGTTTTAAAAACAAACTTTCTTTTGAAGTCATTTCATTTTATTTTTTAAATTAAATTTGTTGGCCACTTACACAGCTGTATGACTCTAAGGTTACATTTTTCCTCCTCCACATGGACATGTGTTCCACTCACCTTCTGTGCCATTGTCCTGTCCCCTTCCTTTCTAGAGCCCCTTCTTCCACCCCCATTTCCTCTGGTAACTAGTATATTTTTTCTAAGTGTAAGATTATTTTTGTAAGTATATGTGTTTTTGGTTATTTATATTCCACAAGTAAGTGAAACCATCTGTTATTGGTCCTTAACTTTCTTAACTTTAATAAGGTATTTAAAAACAAACAAATTGCTTTCTAAATCTTGAGTCAACCTCTTCTCTGCTTATCATCCTGTCTCATCAGTTAATGTACAGTGGACTGAACTATCTAATTGCAAAGGACATTACATATATAATATCTAAAGTGTATGTCTTCATAGAGTGTTACCTCCATATGTGTTTGTTAACTAGATAATTTCAAAGTACACCCTAGTTTCTCATCTTAGTTTCATAAATACTAAGTGTTATATATTTGATAGCTAGCTGTTCACTTCATAATTGAAGATCACAATTTTCCCTGCAAGAATCCTTTTCAAAGAAATAAATCAGGGCATAAAATAAATACTCCCTCACTAGAATGAAGAAAAAAAATCAAAGGTCATGTATTCTACTTAAAATAATGGACAGTAACATTGCATATCTGCAATGATTTTTAAAAAACTTTTAAAAAAATCATTACATAAAATATCATTACATTATAAAATGTTTGAAATATATAAAAATACTTGTGATAGCTTCAATATGCTGGAGAATAACCTTATGCTTATTATGCCTTAAAACTTACCCTTGACATCCTGGGCCTCACGAAGGAGGTCCATAACCTCTCTCTCTGCTTGTCTGAGTCTATCCTCAAATGCTTGATCCGTCACCGCCTCGTCCCCGGTTCCGAGGTTTGCTATGAGATTCTCCAATTCCCGGAGTTTTGCTCGATGATCAGCCACCTAAATGTAATGAAGGAAGCCAAGGGCGAGCAGGAATATGAGTGTTCCTGAAGTACTGAACCTCCTGCTGAGAGATCAGTTGCACTTGAATATACGTAGGCCCACACATTCCCTGCATGTTTGCTGCTAAGTAGATCCCAGGTAAATTTTATTTCTTTGACTTCCAAAGAAAATATGCCAGACTCATTCCTTTAACCCTAAACAACACACACTGACAACTCCCAGTTCTGACCGCTCCCTTGTGCTTCAGATTACTCCTGTGCAGGAAAATTTTGCCTTTCACTCCTTCTCACTGGGCTGCCCCTGCTTCTCCAAACCTTCTCATCTGCAGTGTATTTCCTTAGAGCCATAATAGAAAGTGGTTCAATTCTTTGTATTCTTTCTGGCACTGATTTCTTTACTTAGTTCTTACTGTCTACCAACTGGAACAAAAGTCTCTGAGAATAGGGACCATATCTCTCTTCTTCACCACATTTTATCCAGAACTTAATGTGCAGTAAGCTCACATCTGATGGCTGATGAATGAATGAATGAATGAATGAATGAATGAATGCATGCATGCACTATGAACAGCTTACCTTGTCCTTTACCAGTCGGTAACATGCTGGACATTCCTGGCACCCAGGCCAAGACCGATTGTAGAAATAATTCTCTTCACACTGGTCACAGCGATTTCCCACAAAGCCTTCTCTGCATTCACAACGACCATCATCTTTGCACTGGAGCGAAAGAGACCCCTCTGGGTGACAGTCACAGGCTGCAAAACAGAGGGGAAAGAGCACATAATAAGGCAAGAAGGGAGTCTTCTTTAACTCAGACTAACACTGATAACTGACTATACACTTTCATTAAGCAGAGACTTCTTAAAAAACAGGGTATTTTATGGGAATTTAAATGATTAAGAGTGCCTGGCAGTGAAAACAGAAAATTTTAAAACACTAGCCAGTTTTAAGAAAAATATGTATCTTTTCAAATGACTTAATAATTATAGAATCCAGCCTATTAAACAAAGCAGTGTCCTTTTGTACACTTTATAAATTCACTTCTATTCATCTCCCCATTGTTTTATTACTATTGTCCCACTAAAACCAGAAAACCTAGTGCTAATGCGTATTTTGCATTATTTTATATGTGTTTACTCACTTTGTTCTCTGAATTGAATAAAAGGCAGTATGCTACATTCCACAGGAAAAATGAAGGAATTCAGAAAGCAAAAGCCCAAACAGTTCTGAGTCTAATTCCAGGCAAGTGTTTATGCCAAGAAGCAGATGTTTACACATGGCCACACCGAAAGGGCCCCCAGGCTGGGAAGTGACCACAGCCAGTGAGTCAACCAGCCCACAGTGAGAGAGTCTCCAGCTTCATTATCAGCACCAAGAATTTGATCAGTGAGAGGGTCTCCTCAAGCACAAGGGCAGGGATCAATAATAAAAAGGAGACTTTGGAAAAATAGAAGGCTGGTAAAAGGAAGAATCAGAAAACAGCACAATGACATAAACTAGGTGGTAAAGAAACCAGAACAGCTCTCAATCCCCAGAATTCTAGAAAAGCATAATGCTTTGGCATCAAACAAAGCATCAATAAGGACTCGGGTCGCTCTGACTGTGAGCCGGTGGCCTAGACTCCAAGTCTGCCCAAGTCCTTTCTGACCAGAATCAGGGGAGACTTAGGGTTCCGTGCCACCAGCGCCCCTTACGTTTGCAGCCTTCAGGTCCAAACCCAAAGTGGTTGACCTCGCAGCGCTCGCACTGCTGTCCTGTGATGCCAGGCTGGCACTCACACTGGCCAGTGTGGATGTCACACTGCCCATTGGTGGAACCCAAAGCATGGCAGTTGCACCTGAAAACGGAACACATGACATTTCCAGGGTAAGAAAAACAGAGCTGTGGTAAACCATTTCTTTTAAGATTTATTTATTTGTGCATACAGAACTGGGGTACAGGCCAGAGACTTAGGGGCAGCAAGAGGCTTCACCAGGGACAGAGTGGGGAGCAGAACAGGCAGATTGATGAGGTACACTGCTGAGGGGAGCAGCGGGCGGGTCAGGAGAGGTCTGCCACGCCTTGTGGTCACCTCCGGGGCAGGCGGGAATTGAACTCATGTGGAAGCGGCTTTAGCTTCTCAGTGCTGTGCTTTAACCCGCTGCGCCACCAGAGAGGGCCCAAACCATTTCTTTTTTTTTAACCTTTCCAACTAGGACCAATATATTTGGTATTGAAAAACTAAATGTTATGGGTTTTTAGGCCACTGAGGCGCAAGTCATTTTCATGAGTTTTATGCAAGGCGTTCCTTTTTGAACCTAACCCTACACACCCTGTTACTCCAAGACTCAACCACAGCCAGTGGCACCCCAACCTGGAATCCCCAGAATGCAACCCGAGGGTCAGACTAACCCCAGGTCCTCAGAGAGGACCCGGTTTTGTTTCTGAATGTTGCCCAGGTGATTGTGACTCAGCAGGAACCACGTACTCTATGCTTTCTGCCACTAGCTTGAATACAACTTCCCATTACTCCTGTCAGGGTACCTCATTGGTCTTAGACACTCCAATCATTCCTAAACAGAGGCAAGACAACTATTTTAATGTATGATGCTAAAAACTCATCTATTACATTAAAAACCCCACAAACAGACCCACAGAAGGCACCAGGAGCCTTACCTCTCGCAGCCCTGCCCACTTTGCAGGTTGTAGTACCCAGGATCGCAGGCCCCGCAGTCCCGGCCACTCACATGAGGCAGACATTCACACTGCCCGGTCACGGGGTTACAGCCACTCTGCTGCCTCACGGTCCCATAGGGATTGCAGCTGCAGGCTAAGGCAGCAAGACAGACAGCAAAAGATTCACATCACCTGAGAGAAATACTAAACCATCTACACTAGCAAACGATTCTCCAGCCCTGGGCTGGTCTGGACTGAGATGTGCTGCAAATGCTCTCAAGAACTGATGTGGGGAAACAAAAACATATACTGCGACTTTTTTTTAATAGGTAATTGCTGAAACGAAAGTAGTTAGCTATATTATATTAAATAAAAGACATTAGTAATTTAATTTCACTTGCTCTCTATTTTAATGTGTCTACTGGAAAACATTCAAGAAGTGGCTTGTGCTGGGTTTCTATAAAATGGCCTTGCATTTGACTAAATAACTGGAAAGCTCTAAAAACACCACACCATGGATTAGCAAAATAAGTGAGTACAATGGTGACAGAATCTGGCCCATGACGGCTTACCTTTGCATTTGTCAGATGGATTGAGAGCCAGGGGATTTCCAAAAAATCCGTCTTTGCATCGGTCACAATAGAAGCCGGCAGTGTTATAGATGCACTTCAGGCATTCTCCCGTCAAGCGGTTGCAATTTCCCACGGCGTTGGGGTCAATGTTGCCATTGCACTGGCACAGGCGGCACAGCCTCACCGGACCATTTCTGCCCAGAGGGTCTCCAAAGTAGCCGTCGTCACAGAGCTCACATCTCTTACCTGGGCATGAGATGATCTGATGTTATCAGAGAAGGGTCTTGGACATTTCTGGTACTACTGGCTACAAAGAGACTGCCTGTAAATTATCATTGGTACAAAGAGTGGAGTCTAACCATCAAGCAACCTGGTGCTGAGGACACGACACCAGCTGAGGGGGAATGAGGGTCGGCGCTGCCATCCTGGCACCATTCCAGACCAGCAGAATGGCCTTGGGGACACCTCCCTTTCCTTATCCGAAAGACCACACATGGTGTGTGTGTTTCCCTTCAACTGTCATGGGCTTCACTGAAATCACACACTAACAGTGCTTTGTAAGTGAGCTATGCACTAGCACAGTAACCTCTCCAGTCCTGGAAGACTACACTCCCTATCTGTTTTTGTGGATGACATCAGAAAGATGAGGTGCCACTCTCGATGCTCTAAGTTCCCAAACAACAAATCAGGATGGTTCTCTTCAAAAATAAAATGTATGTGCTAATCCTAGTGTGAGCAGTGTCTACTAGCCCAGAATTCAGCATTGTAGAAAAAGGAGGACCTGCACCTCATCACTGACCAGCACCCATTACAGCAAAGGCAACAGAGATGTTATGGAACTTGCCTTAAGTATCTACACACCAGGGCTCTCTTTCCAGTACACTGAACGTACTGCTTCTCTTCCTTTTTGCTACTTACCCACTAATAATAGGTCTGGCATGTGAATCTCTGTAGTTGATGGCCTAGGCTAGTCTAAAATTTCTGGAGAAGCAGAGAGCTATTTGTGTATTCACTCTATAAATATTTACTGAGCATCTACTATAGTCCAGCACTGTTTTAGGTGGCCAGGATGATATGGTGAACAAAGTACGTAAGGTCTTTGTTCTCACAAAGCCTATCCTGCCATTGGGGAACCAATCCAGAGACACACATAAATAAGATTTCTTTAGAGGAGAATATGCTTAAGAAAGTTAAAACAGAACAACATGCTAGAGTCAGGGTAAGGTGCTTTAGATTGGGTGGTTAAAGCAAGTCTCTGTAAATAGGAGGCATTTGGGATGACAGTGGAAGGTCAGAAGAAACCAGCCATGATGTTCCAGCAATGCAAGACAAGCTTGTGGAAGCAGTAAGCACCAACCTGTAGGCGACAGAAAGAAATTGAAAGGCTTAAGGTGCCAGAGGTGGTATTGAAGGGTTTTAAAAATAGTGTAACCTGATTTACATTTTAAAAAGGATTATTCTGGCTGCTATGTGCAGATGGAGGGCAGAGGAGCAGAAAGAGACAGGAAACCAATCAGGGAACTCCTCCAGGTAAGAAGACAGTGGTGTGGAGAGCAGGTTCTTAACAGTGGAGAAAAATGATCAGATTGAAGTGAGAATCAGTAGCACGTGCTGACCATGAATTTAGCTTCAGCAATTACTGAGATGAGTAACACTGGGGAAGGAGCAGTATTATACTGGAGAGAAGGGGAGAGAACTGAAGAGTTAGCTTGAACTTGTTTCAGTCTGAGATCCTGTTAGCCAATCAACATCAGGGCAAAAATAATGGCACATTCAAGTCAGGAAGACTTGCAGAGAAGTTTCATAAAAGTAACATCAACAAAGGTATGGACAAGTGTATGGAAACCACAAGGAAGTGTTAACACCTGGTGAGGAAATACAGGTTCCTGCCACCTGAGTCAGGGGTGAAGACAAAGAGTAGGCACTGGAGCATTAGGAGAGGGCAGGAAGCTAGGAGGACTTCTTTGCTTGGATTTAAAACATTACCAGACTCGCCCAAGATCTTTGTCTAGATGAGGACTAAAATGGCATTTTGGTTTTGCTGTTTCATCAGTTAACTTAGTTATTCTAGATGTGATCCATATGTAATATGTCTTAAAAATCTGTTTTGAATAAAACTTTGAAAATATCTGGTAGAAAACCTAAAACAGAGGTGATGGCAATCCATGAAAACCTCTCCCACCAGAATACTCTCTAGCGGCCACCCCTCACCTACTCTTTGCTCTCACACCTGAAACATAGGTTCAAATCCACTATACTATTTATATGAGTTGGGTGGAGTCATACAACTTTTTTATGCCTGCTCACAGTTTCCTCATCACCTGCTCCCAGAGGTGTGCTGCTCCCTCCCCTTAAGTTCTTGTGTCTGCATACCTTTATCTGAACTAGTAAGCAAATCGTATAGAATTTTTCTTGTCCATTTAAGCCCCTGAAGAGGAACCATTCCTTACTAATTCTTGTATTCCAAAACATTGCACTCAAATTTATTGAAAAAGAACAGTAGTAGCAGTAGCAACAATTTATCCCAAAAGACTATTTTAAAGAATAAATTAAATGCAAAATCACATCAGGTGAAGATCTCAGTGACTATCGGTAGTCAGGTAGTCATTCAAGTTCTTTCATAGTCCTCTAACAAAGAGCAACTGTTGTGTCTGCCATCGCTATTTATTTGTTCAATAAATATTTGCATTTCTTCAATGAACGCACTTGCCAGTCACTAAACTTCGGTGTTAGAGATATAAAAGTGAAAACCCCCCACAAAAATCTCTGCTCTCATGGAGTTTAAACTACAGGTAGAGAAGCATAAAGAAAAGACAGATAATAAACAAAAATATCAAGTAGCTATCAATAAAAAGTAATATAGGGGTTACAGGATACAAGGAGAATGGAAGATGGCATTGTTCTTTTACAGGGTTGATGCTATTTACGCCCTAACCAACATCCTCAAGAACTGCTATGAATAGTTAGGTGATAACATGTTTCACTGTCACATGTTACAGCATTAATACTTTATAGCATTTTCCAAGCACTATTACAATGTGTCCCATTAAGTGTCCCAAATGGTGTCAAGTCACCATTTGTATCCTTTAGAATAGACATGAGGTCTCCTCAATGCTTGTTTAATTTTACAGTGGGAGTCTGTACGAAACAAATGAGTGAAGGGGTCTCTCATCAAAACATCATGACAAGTCCTTCGAAGAGCAAACAGTGCCACTGGGATGCTAACCACGTGCTATGGCTTCAGAGCAAAGGGTCTCAGAGTCAAAGGTAGCCGGGCAGGGAGGGTTCTTTGAGGAAAATCTCGGGGGAAGTGATGCATCAGTCCAACCCCAGAACAAAGTGATGCATCAGTCCAACCTCAAAGAAAGTGAGATTTGGATAAGGAAAGTGGGGAACTCAGTTTGAAAAGAGAGAAGAGCACAAGGGGGTGGGGGGCCGGGGGTGGGGGAGGAGAAGCGGTACAGAGCATGCTGTGGGGAGTCAGGGATGGCCACGTCTGTGAGACTGGTGGGCCACTGTTCAGGAAACGGCCACACATATAAATCTACAGCAAATTCTGTTCCTGTTTCTCAGCTACCTTTAACAAGGCTTCCACCTCAGTGGAATGCCCTTGTGCTTGGTGAGGGTCAGGGAGCAGTGGCAGGGAGGGAGTGTTCTGAGGTTTCCCAACAACTACAATGTGTCTTGATGGGAAACAGAGAGACACATTAATGAGTTCAATGCTGTTCTGATTTTCACTTAGTTTCAAGCCCTGTAGCAATACCGCTTGAACAAAGTTTGCAATGGAGCCAAGGATTTTATCAGAAGCCTGACCAGAACCTCTGTCCACAGAAGGAGGGACATGGTCTCCAGCAAGCCTCAGCTCCTATGGGTCAGCACAGGCAGTTCCTCGTTTCATGTCTTATCAAAAAGAAACTCAGAGAATAGGAATGAAGATCTATCCAAACTGCAAAACTCTTCTCCCGACGGTGGCTCTAGTACAACGAACATCTAGGGAATCTAAAACTTGCCACTTTACATTGAGAATCCCAGGAAAGCCTTACCACCTAAAAATCAAGTTTTGGCTTTCATCCTATGAGACATGGTACATTGCAGTGACCTTCATTTCTGGAGTCCACCCCACTCCTGAGACATCCCAGCTTCTCCAATAACAAGCTACGCAGACTTGCTCAAGTCAGTCACTGTCTCTGGGCCTCAGTTTTATTAGCTGACATGAGGACAATAGCAAAACCTAGTGAATAATGCTGTGAGGATTCATGAGGCAGTACATATCAAAAGCTTAGAAAAGTATTTGGCCATGAATATGCTAGCTTTTATCTGTATCTGACATGCATTTTGGGAATCTTATACTAACCTGTTTCCTACAAAAGTTTTGCCTTCACAGAAACTGTAATCATTGAACCAAACAAAAAAATCCCAAATCCCTTCTTGCCAAGGTGCCTCTATGGATGGGCACTGCAAGGAGATGGGAAGAGCACTCACCTGTGGTGCCAGTAGGACAGTTGGTGCACACCACCTCCTCTGTCTTAGGCACAACAGCACAGCTCGAGCCCCCAGGACACGGGCAGGGCTGGCAGTCAGAGGAGGTGCCCATGGTTGAATCACCGTAGAACCCATCGCTGCACTTCTCACAGTGGGGGCCGGCTGTGTTGTCTCTGCAGTTACAAACACCTAGTGGGAGAATGGGTATCAGAGAGCAGGTTGGTGTGCAAATACAGAAGACAGTGAGCATTTCCTTCCCATCTGCTAAAGAGAACTGCAGTTTCTTGCAGCCACCAAAGAGTACCTTCTCACCTGTCTCGGAGTCACAGGTCTCACTGTGCCCATTGCAGGTACAGAGCACGCACGGACTGTATGGCCCCAGACTTGGGGTTTCTCTTCTGTAACCAGAGAGGCACATCTCACAGAACTGCCCTCCATAGCCCACAGGACAGGTACAGGATTCCACCCAGGTGGCAGGGACCCCAGGCCCAGGTCGAGCACTCGCCAGGGTGACATCATCCAAATATCCAGCACCTGTATATAGTGGGGGAAAGGAAATCACTGAACTCTGTTTCCCAAACTTAATGAAAAGGCAATAATGCTAAAGAGTAAGCAGACCCAAAATTCCAAAGATGAGCAACCATCTTGACTTGGAGATAATAACTAGAAAACAGCATTTAGAACAACCATGTAACACGTGGTACAGAGGAGCTGGGTTGCAACCTTACATGCTTAACACACTCTCACTCACACAGGTCTGCTGGAGTTTACGTTCTGCCCAATCACCAATTTGAAAAATGAAAAGCATTGGTCAATAATCTGAGGCAAAAAGAAATTAGGACAAAAATTTGGGTGACAAGAAGAGCATCAGTCTGTGTTTTTATTCTTTTGCTATAAAAGCAGGCACTGATTGTAAAGCTCGGAGACAAAGAAAAAGGAAAGCACCTGTCAACAAGTGACATTCAACTGTATTTTTGTCCTGCAAAGAACAGCAAAAATAAGTGAACGAGTTTTGAGACTGAAGGTAACCTCTGACAAACAGGTGATTATTCTGAAGCCATTCTGCCTGATAGCCAATGCCTTCTCATTTGAGAAGAAAATTGAAATGGTGCAAGTCTTTAGTCTAAGATGGTTCCTCCTAACAGCAGTGCACAGGGCAACAGAGCAGGAGGACGGTGTGCAAGAGGCAGCCTGCTTATCAGTTTCCCTTCATTTGCATTCCCCTCCTGTCTCCTGCAGTCACATATTTCAAGTGGTATCCCCATGTTATGAAACATTACTTGATGTTTATGTACTAACAGCTGACAACCTGAAACTGAAAGACATCTTTTCTCTTACTGCCTAAAACCGAGTTAATGTCTGTTTATGGTTTCTTTTCCCAGAAAGGTCATGAGAAGCCTCTCCACAGGTTAATGTGCTTCTACCTCTAAGCATTAAGGCTTGCCATTCCAGAAGTACTCTTCCTTCAAAATTCTGGCCCTACTCCCAAATTATCTGCCTTTCCCCCCTTGTTTTTTTAAATAATATAATAGTTTATTTTTACATCATTTTGTGAATTTTTTCATCTCAGTTATAGTCCCCATGGGCTTCCCATTATCAAATACCCATGTGCCATCACCATAGCTCTTTTCCCTTTTATACAGTAAAACTTAAAAAAAAAAAAAAAAAAAACTCTTCACCTTTCAATCACTTTCAAATCACACAACCTAACTATGCTTTCAATTTCTTCAAAAAGAAAGCCAACAAAGCTCTCACTGATGACTCCTCCTTACCCCCAATCTAAAGCCAGTGATGCTGCCGTCTTCTGGAACCTGTCACTTGTTTCTGTTCTTTACAATTCTCTTTCTGTGTCCTTAATTTACTGTGTTTTTAAAGCAAGCGTTATTTAATTCTTTTTTCCCTTGAGTCTCAGGGCATCATCCTTAAATACCTATGCTTCCAGGACTGATTTTACTTTTTCTCTACCTTTTGTCATATTTCCAAGCTTAAAAATTATTGCCCATGCTTTTTATTTTTATTATTATTTATTACTATTAAATGAGTGCCCAACTTTTAATTCTATATCTTCAGTTCAAACTTCTTTTCTAACATTTTAGAGCCATGTTTCTAACAATGTAAAAGACTTTTTCATTTGGTAACTCAGGTAAATGAAAGTTCAATGCATCCAAGTTGCTGACACTAAACCATCAACTTCCCCCAGGCAGGTCTGCCTTTCTATGAAAAAGTTCTTTTTTTTTTTTAAATACAAGAAAAAAATTTAAAGGGATAGCTTAAAATAGTTTTGCCTGTTTAAAATTGTAACAAAAGTTCATTCCATCACTTATAAGTTTTCTTGACTTAGTCAATGGTTAAATTATCAAGACTTTTAATCATTACCGTATTAATATAACTAGAAAGAAATGAAGGTTAAGCAGCTTGTGCCAGTAGAATATTTAAATAATTTAGAAGAATCTCTTTACATGTAATATAAACTCCACAGACCTATTATCAACTCACACTATTTACTAATTTTAGCAAATTTTCTTCAGGTCCTTGAAAGCAGTTAAAAACACATTTTTGTACATCATTCATGTATAAAAAATGAATCATTTTATACCATCGTCATGTTACAGTGATGAACTGCATTATCACGGATCCTTCCATCTGTATCTTTTAAAACAATTGTCCCAAGCTATATCATAACTTACTTCTTTCACTGTATGTTCCACGGATCTTGATAGCAGTTAAATTGTTTAGGAGCTTCTGAAATTCAAAAGGGGTAAGAGTAGGCCTCCAAGGGTAATCTGTCGCTTCATGGAGCCTGGAGAGAGAGAGAAAGGGCCTCATCAACTTCTATAAGGACAGTTCTAGAAGCAGAGACAGCATTCATTTCTTCTTTTAATGGCTCCAAGGATGCAATGCTTTAACAATTTAACCTAACAAAAAGTGAGTGTTGCTGAGTAGTCACTTGGAAAGGGTATAGGTGACCAAAAAAGATGGCCCCTACCTGAAGACATATTTCACCGCATTCTCACTAGGGTAGGAGTTGCTCTGAGCGATCAAGGGCACGGACACTCTCAGGCCAGCTCCTTCAAGCACCACATCTTCTGCAGAGAGGCGAGTGTCTCGCCTGTCCACTCGAAAGGAGAAGGAGAAGTTCTGACCATAACTCAGCACCTGTTTGCCCAAGAACTTCGCTGGAAGCAAACACAACAATGGTGCGTAAGAATGTGAGAATTAGACCACCAAGAGCCACAGCTGGCCAGATTGCTTTCTTGCTTCACTTACCAGGAGCAGTGAAGTACCTAGGAAAGTAGCTATCTGAGGTGACAGAGATATCTTGTCTCTCAGCAGACCACTCAAGTAATGCTTCAGAGCCGTCCCTCTGCTCCGCATGCCAC
Organism: Condylura cristata; assembly: GCF_000260355.1. Lineage (NCBI taxonomy): Eukaryota > Metazoa > Chordata > Mammalia > Eulipotyphla > Talpidae > Condylura > Condylura cristata. The sequence continues at coordinate 25,463,323 of NW_004567125.1, read as the reverse complement.
CCGTCCTCATCTGCAAGCAGGACGAAGAGATGAAAACACGAGTGCCATGACACTTACATGCCCTGAATTCAATGGGCCCCTTCTATACCACAGAAACATAGAAAGTCATCAATAAAAGTTTCCAAACAAATGAATGCTATAATACTAATATATGCTATAACCATCAAACTATATATTTTTTTTCTATAATATTTGTACTCACTATGGAAAACTCTGAAACCATAGGTACCTTTTCATTAAATTACTTAGAAAGCAAAAATAAGAAGTCACATACATTAAGAAATATGAAGTATATGGCTCTCCCTGGTGGCACAGCTGGCTAAAGATCAGCACTGCAAGCGAGCTGCAGTTGCTTCAGTGTGAGTTCGATCCCCAGCCCCGAGGGTGATCCACATGGCAAAGCAGACCTCTCCTGACCCACCCGCTGCTCCCCTCAGCAGTGTACTTCATCGATCTGCCTGTTCTGCTCCCCATT
>NW_004567125.1:25445674-25462748 GCF_000260355.1 Condylura cristata | reverse complement strand
GATCTGCCTGTTCTGCTCCCCATTCTATCTCTGGTGAGTCCTCTCACCATCCCTGCACCTCTGGCCTGTATCCCAGTTCTGTCTGCATAAATACATCTTAAAAATATAAAAAATGAAGAATTACTACAATTAAAAAAAAAGCCCTCAAAGAGTTACTAACTTAAAAATCTCTCAAAATTATAGGAGATGGAAGGAAAGGTCAAAATTACCAATATGAAAGTTAGAGGTTATAGAATAAACACTGTAGCCCACAGCATTTGTACAGACAGAGGAATGCCCAAAGCAGAAGCAGGGTGTGCAGCCCCTCGGGTTTGATGGTTCCAGATTAAAAAATCCAGGTTTGCATCTGAAAAAGGTGAAGTTACAATCAGTCAAGTACTTAAAATGTGACAGGAAAAATACAGAATAGCTGGAGAAAGATGAGTTACCTCTCACAATTGAAGCCTTCCACATTGTCTTTGCAAACACATCTTCCTGTTTCAACATTACATTCATCGGTGCTGCCAGAAGGATCACAGGCGCAAGGTCTAACAAATGGAAAATGGGTAAAACAATGAGAGGAAAGGTAGGAAGGAAAAGAAACTGAACTCAAAGTCATCCATTGGTTTTACATGTTAATAGACTGGTTTTTTTAGAGAAGTAAGAACAAATGTGAATCCTAAAGTCATTTTTATATCAGGATTCAGTTTCAATCAAGGTTACTCACTGCATTTAGATATGAAAAACTCAATCTATGTACAAACCAATTCTAGGTCATCATTATGATCAGTTGAACGTTGTTAACAATTACCATGGGGAAAATGTTTCTCTTGCTGTAGATAAGTCACAAATCACTGCTGTTATGAATCAACTACTTTAGATTCTGCCCCCTTTGCTACGCTTTGGAACAGTCTTACCTGCATCCTGCCTCAGTGAGTGAATGGTACCCAGGCTGGCAGCGGTCACACTTGTCACCCATCACTCCTGGCTTACAGCTGCACCTGCCATAGCTGTCACACTGTGTGCTGAGAGAACCTGAAATTTAGAAAGCTTGTCAATCACCAGAGGGACATAAAATTAATGTGTCAAAGAAAGAAGACTGATAACTAAAAACAGCAGCTGAAAACAACATGCAATCTCTAGCTGGCTACAGAGAATAAGGACTGGGTTTTAATTAGAACTCCTCCTTTCAAGCCAGGATAACAAAACTTTATAGATGTACACCTGAAGATGAATCAAAAGTAGCTAAAGTCCATTAGTTATGATATGCAGGATTCATCAAGTTGAAAACACTAGCAAATCACTCTGTGCCAAATGATTAACTGCATCCCAGACCAGTCACTTCTCTGGGGTCAAGCATAACCCCAATAAGCCCCAGGTTGAGAATTCAAGGCATCAACAATAAAAACAAAAGGTCAAACTCTTGAACAAAGACCAAGGGGGCTCCACATCTCTGAATACACATCAACATGCTAAAAAAAGCTCAGCTCGCTAAGGAGCTCAGACTAAATAAAATCATTAACAAGGAAGACCTCACGAAGCAGCTAACCTTCTACAGTCAAAGTTCAAATGATCTTTGTGATTTTGTTGCTAATTATTTACAAACCATTACTCAGGCCAACCCCATGTTTGTATACACACCAGAAAATCTTCTGAAAGTTCAACTCGATTAAAGAGAGTGGAGGCGGGGGGAGGGGGGGGGTGTGTTCAGGCACAGATGCAAGCAGGCTGTGTTAAATAATGTACACATTTCTGCACTTAAAACCATGCCAGTGCCTCGAATCTGCACCCAAAGTTTTATCTTCTGAGAGCACAGGCAAGACTTATTTTGTTTTTCAACTCATCAGGCTGCACCAGAGTCTGTCTGTCACTCACCCACAGGACTGCAGTGGCACGGAGAGCAGGCTTCATGACTTCCAAGGCGGAAGAAATTCTCCCGGCACCTCTCACACTTGGCACCGTCCGTGTTACCCTGACAGTTGGTGCAGTGGCCTCCGTGGCCAGTGGAGCGATACAGCTCAGGGTCAAAATAGCATTCCTGTGATCGCCCACTGCAGTCGCACGCTGTCAGTGCAAACACAGCACACGAGTTAAGTCAGATCCATGATCCTTGATGAAGGCATTTTTTAAAAGACTCAAAACCAAACTTCATCTCCCAGATAACTGTGCCAGCTGGTGGAAAAAGAATAACCACTACATGCACTGTTCATTAGAAAAATAAAATAAAAACTAAAACAAGTCCAGTCTGTAAGCTGGAGAAAAGGTTATATATATAGTCAGGTTATCAGTATAGGAAGAAATATTCATCCTTACCAAAACTAGACATAAACCACAAAGAAGTCCTGCATTTAGAAGAGAATTTTCCATTGAATGCTCATCTGTAAGTAATTTTTCTCTTTCATTCTATAAACAAACCTAAGAACAAGGTGATAATTTACTCACAGGCTTCAATTTATCTTAACTTTTTAAGCTTGAGATGATTTAAAGACACTAGGCGCTAACTTTCAAAGTGCCAGATTACTTGTATATCCAGCCGGGAGTAAGGTGATTGACAAGGTTTTAAAATTAGTGTCTCTGCAGATAGAAGTGGAATTGAAAGGAAATCTAGGTATACTAGCTACACCCACTCACTAGGAACTCCCAAGTCCACTGGTCATGTCAAGTAACTATATTCCCTGCACAGCACAGCCATGCTGTAAGACAAAGATCTGTGGTCACAGAAATTCTTCATTTAGTAAGATGATTTTTCTCAGAATTATTAGTTCTGCCTAAACTATAGTCAAGACTGAGGACAAAATAAAAGCTTTATTTAATTTCAGAGAGAGTAAGTTTTTGTTTAAAAAAAAGTAATAAAAATTTTAATAAAAATTAAAAAATATTTAAAAAATACATAGTGTTTGCATTTTCTCTCCTTTCCTTTACAATCAGTTTTTGTATGGTATTATGTTTGACAACTTCTTAGAAACTTGAATCACTAGCATCAAAAATTATTGTGTTGAGTAACTTATAGCTTGCTTCATTCATTTCCCTTCTTCATTGGTTCTTCCTTGATTATCCCTCAATCTACCCAGCCCATTCCACGTAAGCATCTGGGAATCTGAAACTAAAAGGTGGGACAATTTGTGTCTGTGCTGTTCTAACCCATAGCTCCCCATCATCAGCTGAATGAGAGAAGGCTTTTTCTCTTTCCTAACCTTAGAATCATGACAATGTTACCATAGTATTGTCCAACTTTTAGAAATCTCACTCTTTGAAGGGATCCCAGAACTGAATGGACCAAGGAGAAAAGCAAAGTGACTTAGCTTCTCAAGAAAGTTCTCTAGCTACAGTATTCGGTTTACTTGGTAAGCTGGCAATAAGTTTTCCTCATGTTCCTGAAAAGACTCAAAATATGACATCAACTCTGACTACTTTTCAAGCCTGTGTACATGATTATATGTCACATTTTAAGGGTGATTCATTATTTCCTTTACCAGTCTTTAACTGCAACATTAAACATTGAACATTACAATATTTAATTGAGCAAAAAATTAAAAGATGCTCAAGCAAGTGTTTACTATATGGGACTGATTTATCCACAAATCCCAGATTTGCCGAGGGAAAGAAAACATGAACAAAAAAATGTATCCTAAACAGCTACAGGCATAAGTCAAGATATCAAGTCCTTTCTCAAATCTGCCAATGAGCCCTAGAGGTTCAGACTGTCTTTTTTCTTATTCCCTTTATTAAGAGTATATGAAGGAATAATTTTATGAACATAAGAACATTATTTCTGCTTAAAAAGTTTCTTATTTAAGTCCTTGGTAAGTCTTTGGATTTCTTGGTTTCTTTCTAAGATTTTTCCCTCTGTCTGTTCAGAGAAGAGATAAACAATGTGTTTCTCTTTTGTGCTTTATCCTTTTCTAGGAATTCCAATGTACTTCTTTTCCCAAAGGTATCCACCCTCTTTGTATGAGTTCACTGGAAAATTCTTTCTTCTATCTCCCTATCATCTTCAATGAGATAAAGGAAAAATATTTTTGGGAAATAATCTTTTGAATGATAGTCTCAACCTAGACCTTAAAGTCTAGAATCTAATACATGCTAATCAATGACCAAGTATGCTGTAGTAAATGAGCATTAGAAGGAAGAAAAGTATTTCATAGGGCAACAAAAAAAAAGACTAAGAAGCCCTACATTAGAGTAGACTATTCTAATGCAGTATTTGGATCTAAGTTCAATGCAAACCTTGAAGACGCTGCTCTCACTCTGAGAACTGTGTAAATTAAGCAACACAAAAGGAGCAAATATGTGCACAATTTATATTTACAGTCAACTGCCCTCATCTAGGATTGTCCTCTGACACAGGGTTTACTTTCTCAAATGATGTCAGAGGGACTGCCCTTTAGAGTTTCTTTTCAAGGTGGAATTAAGGAAGCCACCCAATCCTTCTTCCACGTTTGTCAGTCCTGGAGACAAATAATCAGTCAATGCCAAGGGCACTCACGCTGGCATTCGCTGGCGCTCTCTGCCGTTGCTCTCCTCCACGGCCGGTCATTGAAGAAAGGAAGACACTTCTCACAGTCTACCCCGTAAGTATTGTGTTTGCAGTTACACGCCAGCTTGCCATATTCATTCTTCACACACTCACTTGCGTGCCCATTACATTTACATCTGAGGAGAGAAGAGACACTCAAGACTGAAACAGCTATAAAGTCCTAGAAATTAGTTTCTTTCCACTGTCACAGAAAGATGATGCACCAGGACAACTTCAAATGCTCTCACAATATCTTTCAATTTTATCATTCAGAACTGTGAACTGAGGAGCTCAACAAAATTAAGTAATGGTTGTTTGCATTTTCAGGTATGAGGACAAATGAAACAAGCAAAAAACCAGAAAGGTCGCTTTATTTAACAAGGGATGAGGTATAAACCAGACATCCCTAACAAGTTCTGAAGACATCTGAGGAATCATTGCAGTTAAATGTGCGTGAAGAGGTGGCCAAGTGTCGTGGTTACAGGGAGCATGGACTCGGAAGCCAGTGCCTGGCCGAAAGCCTGCTCTATCTTCAATCAATGTAATGGAAACCTCTGTGCCTCACCTCTGTGAGACAGGGGGATGATCACTGCTACGTCACCAGGTCATCAGGAGAGCTCTGTCATGAGCCAAGGACTGTGTGAGCACATCAGTCAATAATGATGTCAGCAATATTCTGCCATAATGAGTGATTTGAAGGTTCCCTAATCTGAAAATTTAAGACCCTCGAGACACCTCGCCACCATATTGATCTCTAGTACTGATAGACTTTCAGACTGTTTGAGCCTCGAGGCTCCCCTAGATGCAAGTACAATCATAAACTAAGGCTCATGGAAATCTCATGAACATGAACATGTACTCTTGGGTGCTGATGTATCCCTCACCTGCTTTCTTAAACACAGCCACCAGTTCTCTTAATAAGATACTTGAGAACTTCTGAAGCACCTACATTGTTCCAGAGTGAATCTCGAATTGCTGTCTCCTACTCGCATCTTTCTCCCAAACTCCTGTCCTTGACTGCTACATACCATCACAATTTTGCCTGTCTAAAAATAAACTCACCATGTCCTCGAATTAATTCGACTTCTTAACTTACTTTGTTAATGGACTATCGTTCTCCTGATCACCAAACCTTAAAATTACCTTTGTAGAAACCCTGATAATTCTTTCTTGATAGTAAAAAGCATCCACATGTTCCTTTCCACCCTGTCATCAGATATTTGTTGCTAATACCTGGAGCACATGTGTAGTAACAGGAATATAAATACTACTGCTTGTACTCTATGCTCACCATGCCTGCATACTGATATTTCCAACCCGCTGTTTTGATTTCACAGATCTACTCCAAAAATTCTGCATCATCTCATTGGTTATAGTTTCTATCAGTCTTCACCAAGCACTCCCATCCCAGGGACACTGCTGTTGGAATTTCAAGACTAAAACAGAGGCATTAAGTCCAAGGCTCTTGACCTGCTAACTAAAATCTCTGACCTCATTTTCCTGGGGTCACATGGGTTTACACACTCCCAACTCTAAGCCCTTGCTCAAGACATGCCTATCTGGCATCCAGCCCAGGTATCCTCCTTGCTTATCAAAAGCCTACCCATTCTTTAAAAGCTGGATTAGATTCCATTTGCTTCTCCAGCCTGACAGTTCTTCTGTGACATATGACATCTTTTCTTGTTGCTTGACCTTATAATTTAAACAAGTGGTAGCATTAACATTTAATTTTGCACATCTTCATTTATAGCTAGCCCTGTTCGTGCCTAAGACCCTAGAAGGTCAATTCATCCTTGGGAGGAAAAGGTCAATCTTACACCTCTTCAGAGCCTTCTGAACAGTGCCTATCACGGAGCTTGCCCTCAGGTACTCAATAAAAAAGTCACTAAGAGGGCCCTCCCTGGTGGCGCAGTGGGTTAAAGCACAGCACTAAGAAGCTTAAGCCACTTCCGCATGAGTTCGATCACCGCCTGCCCGGGAGGTGACCACATGGCCAGAGGCAGACCTCTCCTGACTCGCCCGCTGCTCCCCTCAGCAGTGTAGTTTGTAGATATGCCTGTTCTGCTCCCCCACTCTGTCTCTGAGCCTCTGGCTTGTACCCCAGTTCTGTGTGCACAAATAAAGAAATCTTAAAAAAAAAAAAAGTCACTAAGAGTGCTGATTGTATATGACTCAAGAAAATCCAATTATTTTGTTTCTAGGACAGTGAGGTCTCTGACAAGAAAGATATCTGAGGTTGGTTCCCATCTTCCCAGCCAAACATCACTCACAAAGCACTGCTGTAGGGTTGCTGGTAAAGAACAGTCTAAAACATCATGAAGATATTTATTAGCAAGTTGCCACATTCACTCCTAAACCAAAGCTCAGTGGCTTCCCAGGAAGATTTGATCATTTACTTACCTACCACCCACAGCAAAATCAGAGATTGCATAATAATAGGACTTGAGGACCTTCGGGTCATTAAATACTTCGTCTCCAAAGGTGTTTAAGCGATTAAGAGTGACCCTGATGTCAGTGGCAGTTACCCATTCCTGTCAGAAAACAAAACAGACCCAGAAAAGGCAGATAAAGAGCCTGGAAAAGCAATACGTAAGTGTGACAAAAATCTTCTAAATTCATAATGTGTCAGTTAACTTTTGTGCTCTTCTAGGGATCAACCCTATTCTAATACTCAGTAACTCCATTAATTTCTCTTTCTTCTTGATTTATTTCTGCTTTGAGCAAAGCAGTTATTTTACTGTCTGAGTCCCCCCAAAGCAGGATTACTACTTTCTTCACACAGATGTTGAGCAGCTCAGAGTTAATACACTTTCAATACCAAGTGTGCTTAGGTACACTGGCCACTGCCTCTTCCTGCCCATTTGGTACCACCTGTCTTCTTCCCTCATATCATGTCATTACTGACAGATCCATGAGACACCTCCAAGTACAAAATCAACATAAATCCTTTCTGTGCCAACCAGTGCGGTCTTTGTTTTGACCCTTCCCACATATATCACTTCTCTAAAACCCTCCCATGGCTGTTCTATCTAAAACTGACTCCTCCTCACCAGACTCCCTACACACTGTTATCTGTTTCCATACTCCATGCCTACAGAGTGTAAGTCACATGAGGGCAGGAATATTTGTTTTTGTTCACTACAGCTTCCCTAGTGTTTAGCATAGATACTCAAATAAAATATGCTGAATGAATATGAATAAGACTCAAGTGATGGAACTGGTAGGTAAGCCATAATGACAGAGGACAAAAATGAAGGCTTTACAGCTTTTCCCCACATTTTATGAGACCTAAGTCCTTTTAATAAATGTCCTTTCAATGAGCTAATTTGGATCAGGTCTATACTACTGTAGTAGATTATCATCATAATGACTCTAATGCAGCCCGTTCTCTGTGCCCATGCCCCATGCAGTCCCTTCCATGCTGACTTTAGGCTGGGCAAGCGGTTTGCTTCAGTCAGGAGAACATCAGCACACATGTCCCAAGTAAAGCTATCAGAAGCACTTGCATGCCAGCATTTACCCTCTTGTAATACTTCGAGCATCCCTTGAAAAAGACTGATCTAGCCTCCCTGAGAAGGTAAGATCAAGTGAGAGGGAAATCCAGCACCTTGCCGGTGAGTAAGCCCCAGGTCCACACAAATCACTAAAGATAATAATGCACAATTACGTAACAACATCAAGACACCACGCCCACTTGGGTCCTCTCTTGGGACAGAATTACCCATGGCAACAGAACAGGCAAGCACAGAGCTACTGGAATCCTTGTGTTCAGGAGGCTCTGTGTGAAAATGGGAGGTTCACCCTGATCAAGAGCCACTGTGAGAACCCTGCCAAACACCTGGCACACAGAACAACACGGAGTTAATCTCTGCCAGGCCTCCAAGTGGAATTAGAAAGGAGAAGAGAGGATGATTTCACTGTATCCAAACTTGGAATGCCAATAACAACACCCACTCATGACCACAATGTTAGGAATCTTTCAGTCTGTAATGTAAATAGCTAAACATATCTCTGTGTTTAATGCTTATTATATCTTCTCCAGGCTTCATCTTTATCACAGCTCTCCTTGAAGTAAAGCTTCTCAAGGGAGGATTCTAAGCCATTCCTTTCATAATGGGCACCTGAAAAAGAACAGACTCTGGACTTCCAGGGTTTGAATGCCAATTCTGCCACTAACAACTGTGTGATTCAAGGCAAGTTATGTTATCTTTTCTGAGCTGCTGAGCCCTCATCTGCAAAAGGGAGATAATACAAATACTTACTTGAGTTAATCTATCAAATGTATCTGAAGGGTTTAGAACAACATTTGTCATATTAATTAAGACCCATTATAAAAAGAGTGAAAGTAAGTATTTATTTATAGCAAAGTCAATAAATCCTCAGTAATATTCATACAAAGTGGAACTAGGTGGGCTCTCCTCTGCCCATCCGGGAGACCACAGCTTCTGGAGGGAGCCAGTCACCTCTTTCCTCATTGTCAGACCAGCTGAAAGTCCTATTACTGTCAGCTGTCAGACCAGCTGAAAGTTAAACCTCCTTTGCAACTGCAAAGCAAAACTAGAGCTCTGATAGCCAGAGACACCTAATTAGTGCTTTTGCAAATGATGAAAACTGGCCAAATCTATTACAGATGTCCACAGCATTTTAACCACATACAGTCTCGTGAGCTCTTATAGCATAAAGGGCAGCAACTGTTAGAATTCCTCCAGTGGGGAACTGCTCAAGACAAGCCCACAAAGAACACAGTTAGCAAAGATGCCAGAAAACCACAGACAAAACATTACCTCACTGCTTTTTCATACTGACTATACTACTGACTTTCCAGTAAGATAGTCTGTGGGAAGAAACAAAGTGAGCAAATGCGCACTAGCTGATCAACTTTCACTTCTCCCCATCATTCAATTTTCTGCTTTTTTGTCTATCAAAGTCAGGTATTCTTTCTGCTGTTTAATTTGAACACATTTATTGTTGTTGCAAGAAATACTTTTCTCAACACTTTTCTCAAAGGCCTCTGCAAACATTCAATGTTCAATATAAAGACCAGGGAAACGGGATACCCTGTTTAGAAATCACAACAGCTCTACATAGGACATACACAGTATTTGCAAACCCATATCCAGTATTCTTTGTCTCAAAACAGGCTGTGCCTGTTTATATGTTAAGCTCAGTCATGTGCCAGAAACATCTCCAGTTCTACATTGATGTGCTGAGCATGGTATGGGGCTTATCAGTCTCTCCACAATCAAAGAACCAGGACATAAGAAAAGTTCCAGAAAACTACACAATATGTAAAAGATTCCTTTTTTGTTTTGTTTTAAGGAATATGCACACAGAATCTGAGAAAAAAGAAATCCTTAATTCTATTTTAAAATAGGGAACATTTCCATCACGTGTCAGCATCATGCCAGGGGTACCCACATTTATACCCTGTCACAAACGCCAGCATAGTTAGGCACATTTTCACAGTGCCCAGTAATAGTGTCAGACAAATCAGTCGAAATGTCCTTGTATCACAATGAAGAAAGGTGGGATCTTAAATAACTTGTTTTGATTATCCACCCTTGCTGCAGTTAAAAAATATTTTCATTTTGTCAAATCAAAGAGGAGGTGCAAGAATGCAAGAAAACTGGGGAAATTAGTACAAATACCCTCCTCAAATGTTCCCACCTTAGGTAATAGGTACTAAAGTTATCAATTTGTTAAAAAAATAAGCAAAGTTTACATCTCAGGGGTTGGGATGTTTGCAGGGGTATATTAAAAAGAAAACAAATGTCATCTGAGCAGTAAGAACAAATCACTAACAGTAAGAGAAGCAGAATATAATCTGGCTGTTGGTCTTGCTGGAGAAAACCTGGCCCTGCCCTCGTCCCAGAAGTATCTCTGGAAAGACCACCTGGCTCCAAAGTCAACCTCTGGACGCCTACCTGCAGGACGGGGCTGTTGTCAAAGTTGTAGGCACTGGGCCTTCCTTCCAGAGTGGAGAAGGCCACGTTGCCCCCCGTCAGTGGGGAAATGTCACTGAACTCATCTGTGCACAAGGCCTGCTGCTCATCCCCTCCGGTCCGGATGAAGCCGCGGTTGGCCTTGAAGTAGGTGTTCTCACAGGAGCCGCTGTAGTACTGGTATGGGATCCAGGGCCCATCCTCCCGGGTGCGCTTGTAAATGGCAAAGCTCTCGGGGCGGCTGGTATGGAACTTGAGGCGCACGTAGGTGATGTCAAATGCTTTGCCTGTGGGACAGACACATCCGAGATCATAGGTCATGTGCAGGAAGCAAAGAAGTCCCTGTTATTCTCAACTTGTGCTAGGACTTAACCAAGATCATATGAACCCCTGTGCCTACTAAACTCACAAGAACCTAGGAGGCACGGCACACTGGCTGGTCCCACAGACTATCCTAAGCCTGGAACACTGCAGTTTCCCACAAAATGAGAAGTTAGTGGGTTCCTAAGTTGGCTCCTAAAAGCCTATTCACAATGAGCATCACTAAAATTTACTATGAAAAATGATAGCATGCATTACTACTGTACTTATCCTGCTAAATAATATTTTAAAAATCTATTTGTTTGTAATGTTAGTGTTTCAGCAAAAGTTTCATTTTAAAAGAAAAAACGTTTGCTAACTTTCTAAACAGTCTCTGGGCTTCTCCATGACTTTCCAAAACTTATTTTTCATTGAGTGTGATGTTACTTCTTTATGCAGGCAAAATGTGACCAGCTCTATTCTTGGACTTCCCAAACAGGTTAGAAAGAGAAATTTTAGAAAGGGAGAAGAGGGTTGACAAGGAGACAGGAAGAAGAGGAGGAAAGAAGAAAAAAATCCCCCAAAAGTTGAGCAAAGAATTAGAAGAAATGAGGAGAAAATGGTTAAATAAGTTGGATGTGAATATTCAAAAGAATTACATGTGGGATGTGAAATCTAAGCAGGGAAGGGCAGCAAAGGAAAGAGCAGGGTGCTGTCACCCTCTGAGAAGAATCATGGGTGAGATACAGCGTGGTCCGATGGCTGTGACACCTTGGCGGCCGGTCAGGGCCCTCGGCAGGTCAGAGTAAAGTAACAATATCTATGCATTGCTAACTATGCTATACCACAGATCACAGTTTGGTTGCCAAGGATTTGTGGAGCATAATCACATGCTCAAGTCCCCAAAATACACTCTGTTAAGATATGTCCAAACATAGGGGATCCTTGCCTTCAAGGAGCTTAGTCATCTCTTCCCGAGTGAGTTGACATCACAATAGCCTTTTGAATCCTCTGCCACAGAGATCACAGCAGGCATCCCTGCACTCTCAGAAGAGTTGGGGAGAGGTTGATGCCACTCATTCATCTCCTTGTCCCCACCCATGCCTGGGGTGGTGAGTGGCTCCCCCACCTGAGCCCCATCTCCTCATACCACTCCTCAGCACCAGGCAGCGCCCCGAGGATGGAGGCTGTCCTCTAACAGATCCAGAGCTCAGGGGATGAGCTCAACTGGCGTACAAGAGGTTGCAGGGAGCAGAAGAAGCATGATCCATATCCTGGATCATTTAAGTGTTCTGGCTCTGTTTTCAATCTAGTTTTATCTACAGTAAACTGAGTATGATGAAACATGATTCTGCTCTCAATTGGCTCATATCTTCAAAGAGAGGTACAATAAACTGTCTCCTCACACACATGTAACATACTCATATATGTTATCCTGAATACCTGTATGTCTTCAATTACTAGCAGTATGATTTCTGTTTTGCATTTCACCTAATAACGATGGTGGTAATTCCTAAGCCCACCTTAAAGAGCATTTGGAAGGCCAAATGGAGATTTTACACATACCTAACTAATTGTAAAACTATACAAATGTAAGAGTAAATAGGGTTGCTAAATAGGTTTTAGAGGCAAGTTCCTGAACTAGGAATCTGAATACATTCATATGTAAGGGCCTGAATATACCAGACACACCTGGTACAATCGCCAAAGGATATTATACAATTCTGGATCTCCTCTGTAGGATGCAATACAACATTTTCCCTAGATACAGGTCATGCAAGTGTAATTTACAACCCTTCTGTTAAAAGAATGCAAATTTTTAAAAAATGCAAATTTAACTTGTATCTCTGCTGTGTCAACAATGTCAGGGCATCATCTCTGAATGAAGGTGAGGTTATAATCAGCATCTGTGGCATTCCAGAGACTACCTAAAAGACATTCCAGAACAGTAAAACAATTTATATAGTCTTATTCAGGAGTAGATGGTTTGGGATGTTCAAAGGCTTACTTACTGGTTTGTAGATAGAATACCTTTGTTTTTCTACTCTTGTCTACATTTCTGGCATCTCATTGTTCCTTAGCAACAATGAGATTAGAGTCTACTAGAGATTAGATCAAAGGGGAGAAGGTAAAATGGACCAGGCTATCCTGTACTGAAGACCATGATCTGCACTACAAAGGCACACTCTGAAGTGGGCACATGTGGAGGCCCTCCTAGAGGCCAGGATACCAGAACCAGGGGTGGATGAACATCCAGAAACCTCCTTTATTAGCATCAAACTTTGAAGCAGTTGATGCTGGGCCCCTGAGCTCCATTCCTCATTCTAATCTACAGTTGGAATCTACAAAGGAGACTCATACACTCCCCATGAGACAGCCACAGCACTGCTCTCAATTCAGAGTTGCAGGCCTCATGATTATAGATCACTGCAGTCCAGGGTGATGGGTGACAAGGCTTAATGTTTGGAAGCATGGAGGAAAGTCACCTAAGCCAGATTTGTGAAACTAAATGACATTTCCAAAAGGAAGTGACATTTACATCCAGGCCCCAAGAAACACAGAGGAATTAGCTAAGCAAACTAGGCTCAGTCATCCAGGCAGAGGAAACAGCATGTACGCTGTTCAGAGGACATAGAAGAGTACTGCTATAGGGTCAGAGTTGGAGGTACGGCTAGAACCTGGAGCTGGCAAAGAGCTAACTAGGAAGAAGAGCAGACCTGGACTAAGGTCATGTTAAAGAGCAACTATGATACACATGCAACTGAAAGCCTCAATCAGATCAGGAAATACTCATGGATTTTCAGAAAGGTCACTCTGGCCACTCTGGTATGGAGATGCACAGGTTGGCAGGGACATAACTAAAAGTAGTGAGAACAGTTAAGATGTGGCAGCCTGGCGAGATGACAGTGGCTGAACTAAGAATAAAGACACTTGCAATAGAGAGGTGAATGGACCCGAGGTGTAGGACGCCAACATAGAGAATAAATTGGTAGCTGATGTGGAGGAGGGGGGAGGGGACGATAAATGGGAGCCACTTTTCAACATCTTATCTTTTTTATCCTGTTACCAGTGTTTCATTGTCAAAACTTCTTTATCCAGTCCATAAGTTGGAAGGGTCCAAAATAACATTCAGTTTTTTAGTTTAAACACAAGCAAATGGATGGTGGTACAAAACAGGGAAGGTTCAGCAACTCCAGACACGGGCAGGTGGGGAGGGCAGGTTGGAGAGCTGAGTTCAACTTTGGATGTATTGTTTTGAGGTACTTGTGGGTTATTTGGACAAGAGGAAATGTCTAGAAGGGAGCTGGAAAAATAGTCTGCAGGCCACAGGGAGACATCTGCATTAGAGATACAGACGGGGATTCATTAGCACACAGAAGGAATGTGAAGATTTGGGTGTGGTTGAGACTAATGAGGCAAGTGTGTTGAGTGAAAAGAGAGCTGACTTTTGGGGTCACATTAGGAAACACTAGGATTAAAAGCACAGACAGAAAAGATGAGACAACAAAAGACTGGAAAGTCAGAGGAAAGAGGGCAAATAAAAGACTGCAAACATCACAGACATTTAAAGAGAGTTTTAAAGAGGGAACAACTGATGATGTTAAAATCTGCTGAGAGAGACCAGTAGGATAAAGACTAAGCAGTGTATATTGGCTTCAAGCCACTGAGAAGTCACTTGCACATGTAGTGAGAGCATTCCAGAGGGGAATGGTGTGGTTCACCATTGAGGATGAATGGCAGATAGGGAGTGGATGATACAGGGAGTGTAGCCAACCTGTTATATCTGGCTAAAGGGGAGGAAAGAGGAGAAGATGACAAATGGAAGGGAAGTAAAGTTAAGGGAAGATTTTTCCTTTCTTGGTCTTCTTGATGTAAGAGGGTGTAGTGCACACTGAGCTCAAGTAAGCAGAGAGGAAAAGATGGTAAGTACGCACTGGGAAACCAGTGTGGGATTTAGTGATGCTTAGTGGTCTGGCGCCACAGGCAAAGACGTGTCTCCTTGCATTTTATCTGGGTGCACGTGCAAGGCAAAGACATGTCTCCTTGCATTTTATCTGGGTGCACGTGCAAGGGACTTTGGAGGCTTAAGGGACAAAAGTTGAAAGAGTTTGAACTGAATGCCTTTTTTCTGTGCAGAGAAAATTAAGGTGTACCTGCTAAGTAGGGGGCAAAGAGGGTGGGGAACAGTTAAAAGTCTGTAGAAATGTGTTCAGAACCACTGTAGAGACCAGTGGAGAAACTGACTAAAGAAGGAGAAAGCTTGCTGGGCAGAAGCTGGTGTGAGGTGAGGCCTCTGAAGTGACTTCTTTGAAGAGATGTGATTTTCTACAGCAGCACTTAGCAATCCTCTATAGATGCAAGGGAAGGGTAACAGGAAGGGGCTGGGGGGTAAAGTTACTTCAAGGAATATGAACAGCAATCTGAAAGTAAATAAGGAGACAGAGACAGAAAACAGAGTGGAAGAGTCAAGGCTTGAGTTACAGGTACTATGTGAATTACCAGCAACCGTGGCTAAATCAAGAAGTGGAATGCCAAAGAGATCGTTTTTATTCCACTAAGCAGTTACAACTGAGACCTACCTCTGTCTCTCTCTCTCTCTCTCTTGCTCTCTGTACTTCTCCACAATTTTTTTGTTTTTTTAAATTATTTTAATATATTCATTCTATCATCCTTCATTTTTGTACAACGTATTTCTCTACTCTTACCTGTACATCCTACTCATTTCACAGTTGAGAAAATGAGATGATCTATTTTAACAGTTTTAAATATAAAATAGGACCCAATCTCCTGAATCCCTGTTCAATGATAGCTACAACTAGGGCTGCACTACATAAAAGCAGGCAGTATGAATTTAAGGGAAAGAGGTCAAGCCAAGCAATTAAGAAAATCAATAGTAAGAAGTCTGGAAAGCTTTCTATCAACTATATAACCAGAACATCTTCTAACCCTCACCTTGTTCAAGCACATGAAAACTAACCATGGTTATATACACCCTCGAGAAAATATTCAGCTTCTGATGTTTGACTGCCTTTCCCCTGTTCCCCATCACATTCTTTCCATAAACAAACAAACAAACAAAAAAAACCTCAGTGCAGATGTTTAGAATGAAGCACACAAAATTAACTAATACTTCCTGCTCCAAGTCTTACAGTTCATTGCTGGCTATCGAGATGAGAAGGGAAGGGGCTGCCTGAACAATGAGAGTCCAGCCTTTGTTCATGCAGGACCAAGCCAAGGAATTTTGCTTAAGCCTCCTACATGGTGAAGTATTTCTAATCTCTGACCGGGGAGAAACCCTTCCTGTCTTAGAATTGGATTCAAGTACTCACTGCTGGGGAACATAAATGCTTCTCTGTTATGCACAGATCAGAAGGATTCCATAAGGACCTTGTGAAATAGCCTCCTTTACAGTGAATTAATGAACAACAATGGCCATATAGAAATTTCTAGAACTTCAAAATGCCCTGCCATGGCCTGAATTAGACAAAGAAAACTAGTTCAATCTAAAGTACCAAATTAGGAGTCATTGATTGACTATTGTTCTTAAGAGCTAACTTGTTAGAAATGAGAAAAATGACAGTTTTCTTTGCAGAGAGCAAATATCCTAGAAGATAAGAAGACTCGACATTAAGAATGCAACACTTTTAATAGACTCACAGCACATAAAGTCAATCAGCGATGGTAGATGTTTAGGCTACTAAATAAGATTCTCCAAACAGTTAACACAAACAGTAGTTGCAGAAAGCAACTATTTGAAAATGTTTTCAATTTTGTTAGCATAATTGTTGGCTGAAGTAAGGGTTCCCAGGACAACGTGTCCAGCTGCACACCAGCTGTTATTGTTCCACCTCAGCAGACAGATTGCACAAATATGGCCTTGCCAATCAAGATGACCCAAGGCCAAGTTAATGCTGAATGTGGGATCCTCAAGTAGACACAGGCGGGTGGTCAGAACACAGGAGGAGGAAGAATGAACGTAAGGCACACGCAGAATGTGTTGAGGTGACCTCGGTACATGGAGTTGCTCCAGCTGCTTAGCTGCTAAGAAACTCGGTTCTAACTGCCCCCCATGGAAGGAAACTTATCTTCCAAGTAGATTTTCTTTTAAAAGATAAATTCATGCCATTGGAAACTGCATGGATGGAGCTGGAAGGACCATGCTCAGAAAAATAAGTCAGAAGGAAAAAGAAGGACTCTGGATGGTTTCACTTACAGGAGAAATATAGGGGAACTGAACAAACCAACAACAAAAAGACAAAACTTGCAAGTGACTAGAGATCTGAGGCATCTCACAGGGGAGGAGGAGGGAGGGGGTCAAAACAGGGGCGGGAAGAGC
>NW_004567125.1:25427126-25445292 GCF_000260355.1 Condylura cristata | reverse complement strand
ATGCACGGGACTAGGGTGGTGGCACAGGGGTGATCTGGTGATGGGAAACCCGCGGGGATTACAATCGAGATGGCAAAAAAAAAATGTGCAAAATGATGTAAAAATAAACTTTGTAATAAAAAAAAAAAAACCTAAAGTAGATTGTTTTTAAAAATCATACCATTTTTTTCCTTTTCCATTAAATTTCAGTGCTGCTTTTTCATTATCTCTCTCTTGTCAATCAGCCAAACGCCACCAGTTCACAAGGACAACCCCACAGAGAAAGCAGGTCTAAGTCAGCGTAATGCTGAAAAAGGACAAGTAACCCTATAGCTTCATAAATAACCTTCATTTTAATAAAATTTATTAACATGTAATGGAATCTGCAATCTGACAAAGTGTTCCTTTGAAATGAAGAAACAAAAGGCTTCGGGGGCTTGTATTTCCCAAGTATGTACTGCAAACACTTCCTATTACCTGTGGCCTCTGTCATGACAGAAACATGCTGTGCTGTTCAGGGAGTATTTCAACTCCAACCTACCATGATGAAATATAACAATGAGGGTAGATAAAAGAGAAGAAAATCATTTTGGAATTTTTTAAAAAGCTATAAATTCCATACTAAAGGTTGCTTACAAAAATTATGGCCTGGTTATAACAATGGAGCTAAATGGAAAACAAGAGTTTTGAAACAGATTGTTATGAATTGGGGAAAGATACACCCATAATTTGAGGGAAACTAGATGTTTCCTTAAAGTACCAAGTTTAAAGTTTAAGCCAAGGGAGATTATCTTATTCTCTCCCTAAAGCCCTACGAATAAATAGGGTATGTTACTGACCTAGTGTAACGACCTTCAAATGAAATCTTTCTGCTTAAATGCCCAAGTGAAATATCCCAAAATATCATTTGCTTTCCAGCAAAATGAAGGGCCAAAACTGACTCAACTTAACAGTAATTAAACATGAGATCATCAGGCAGCTGTTATATGAACAGAGAGAAAATCTACAACACTAGAATATCAAACACACTTGGAGTGTAAATGTCTCATAGGTACAAATCATTGTTGGAGGCTACAGACATTTTTCATGATTAAAATGTAAGATAAAGTTATTCTAATTTATACATATATTACTTATAATATAAATTTAATCAAATTTATAAATTTAGTCTAATTCTAATACCATAGTCATTTTATTTGATAACTTCACCAGAAGAAACAAGATTCCCAAGCAGTTTCAAGCCAAGTACTGGGCACATGCCTTCATTAACAACTGAAACCTCATGCTAGACTCAATACCAGTTCTAATTCAGGCTAGTGGGTCACAGACATGCCTGAAATCCTTGAGCTGAGCTGAAGGAATGAAGCCAGCATTCACTCCCACTCAGTCAAGCTGTAGCAAAAAAATCCGCTCACTCTGCTGAACAACACTTCCAATTACAGACAAAATACAACTGATGTGGGATTTCATGGAGCCACAAACACACGTACACAAAATACAATGCTAAGGAAATAAAATTAAGAAAAATAATGGCAATGAAATACAAGCTGTATGAATAAACCCCTATTTTAAAAATGGTCTGTTAAGATGTAGAAAGGAAAAAGGACAACTTAACCATGGGAAAATTTCTTGTTCTATAACATCTCTACACTACTGATCAGCGGCTGCATTTGGGTTTGCAACCATAACAGACAAGCAGAGAACAGTAAAAGAACAGTGAGAAAATATGATTGTGGAAAAGGATCCTCTCACAATACATACAATACCATAGAAGCTGGCTAATTATTCCATTATTTGCTCACTGAGTAAAAGTCCACTGTGAATACCCAGTGCATTTTACTACGATGCCTTTCACTCTACCGTTTAAGTCCTAACCACCGTGGTCTCTTATTCCCCTAGATCATATACTATTTGCACCTGCCTCAAACAAAGAAACAAAAGTACATCGCAAAATATAATCTCTTAAAAACTTACGATGTCTTTCGCAGTTTTCACAATTACTTAATTTTTAGCACAGTCACCCACTACGTTAAGGTTAAAAGCCACACTGGTCTGGATAAGTACTATAAGCCCAATTCTTCTATTCATTCAACAAAAACTAGGCTCTGGGGCTCCAGTAGAGAACAAAGAAGACTGCTTCCAATCTTGCAGGGTGTCCAGTGGGCAGGGAGCCTGGGTAGGCAAGTGACCGACAGAAAGCAAACAAGAGTCTCATGGGGCCAATGACAGATGATGTGGCGAAGAATAAAGTGGGAGCCAAAAGCCTGGGGGAGGCGTGCCATTTAATATAGGCAGCAAAGATGGCCTCCCTGACACTGATTCAAGGAGCTCAGAAGTGACGTCTGGGCTAAGAGCATTCCGGGAATAGCAAATGCAAATGTCTGCAGGCAGAAGCACCCCTCAATTTTTAAGGAACACTGAGAACAGTGTAGCTGAAGTCGAGCAGGAAGGCAAGGACAGGGGTTGAGGAATGAGAAGCAGAGGGGAGGGAGGGACTGCCAGTCTTGTAGCGCCTTATAAGGCCCTGCAAGACTTTGGCTTCTATTTGAAATGAGACGAATACCCACTGGAAGATCTCATATAAAGGAGTAACATGATCTGACTAGTATTATAAATGGATCATTCTGGTTATTTTACTGACAAGCGATTACAGAAAGATAAGAGAATAAGTCACAACATTTTGCAATCATCCACACATGAAATAATGGCAGCTTAGTCCACAGTGGAAGTGGTTGGCAGTGATTACATTCTGGTCATATTTGGAGGGGAACATATAGACCAGTTTTATTGGAGGACTGGATACAGGGTGTAAGCTGTTATTTACTGAGAGAGGTAAGACTATGAGAGGAATAGGGATAAAAAGCAAGAAAAGTGAGGAGTGGGAGTAAAGCTTTGGGCATTTTATGTTTGAGATGCTTATGAAACATCTGAGAGGAGATGTTAAGTCAGCAATTAAGAGATACAGTCTGGATTTCAGGAAAAGGTGCAAGCAGGAGGGCGAAAGCTAGAAATCAGCAGCAGGCAGTAGCAAAGTCATAAACAGCGAGGCAATAGCTACACAGGAGAGTGGTAGAGAACTGGGTCTTGGGGACATGCCCAAGATAGGGGAGCAGAGAGGCTCCTGAACAGGAGACTCAAGAGGAACAGCCACTGAGGCAGGAGAATCAATACAACAGACTTGCAGAAGCCATGTTTTTATAAGCTTCTCAAGAAGAAAATGACCAAAGGAGTCAAATACTCCTGAAAGACTGAGAAAGGTCAAGGCTGAGCACTGTTCACTGCTGACCTTGATAACCACTGGCTTGGGAGAATGACAGAGATAAAAGCCAAAAATGTTGGTGGTAAGAGGCATGAGCTTGGAAAAAGCTAAAAAGGGCAATTTTCTAATCTTGCCAAAGAAAAATGACATGGGAGCTGGAGGGGCGAAGAGGGAACTGAAGATGCTTTCTAAGGTGGGAAGAGGACATGTGCTAGAGTGACAGGAATGACCAGCAAAGAAACTGAATTGACAACCAACAGTTGAGGGTTTTCTCTAGTGACACAGACGCATTGCAGTGGGTAAGAGAGGACTCCTTTGGTTCACAATAATGTCCTCTGGGAGAGCATCCCCAAAGATTTCTCTCGAGAGAAGACATAATGGATACGAACAGGATCGCAGAAATTTGTAGATCAAAAACAATTATATGGTATCCAAATCATTCAAAATGGAAAGGCACTCCATAAGGTTCCTTTCCATTAGGACCAATCCAGGTCTAGATGCATTCCTGCCACAATAGCTTCCCCAGGCTGGTCCACAGTAAGACTGACTGCTCTGAAGAACATCTGGGGAGCTCACCCTCACTCAACCCACCAAAATGAAACTTCTAGTGATGAGGCACAACAATTTGCCTTTTTATCAAAAGCTCCCTAGATGATAAAATGTAATTACCTTTGAGAAATACTGCTCTCCTAGAAATGCTTCTTTTTCCTGTTCTCACCCTTCAACAGTCAGGTAAGAAAAGGCTTCCCTCTGTGCTGCCCAGCAGAGTGAACATCAGCGAACATCGGCATGTCTGACTGGTGATGGTGACATTTGCAAGTGTTAGCTGTGCAGAGCTGAGCAGCAGGCCAGGATAGTAGGCAGTCTTCTTTATGACACAAACATGTTAAATTCCACTGGCGCTTCTCTCTACCTATTCATGAAGGTATGGAGTGACTGGACCAGCTAAACCCAAACTCCCTAATTTGTTTTTATGTTCTTCCTGTCATCTAGCTTATGTCCACAAGCCTTAATGCCCAGGCAAGTAGAAGTATAGATTTGGTTTTGAGAAAACCTACCTACTGCTGAAGGTTCCACAGTGCTGTTCTTTTTATATAGAAAGTGGTCAAGATTCCCTGTAAACTTAATTTCTCATCTCCTCTGGTTTCTAGCCTTCCTTCCTCCTCCCAATAATTACTCATATTTAATAAAATGGCACAACAGATCTCAGTCATGGAACAGATCAGGACGCAAATGAGTTAACTTCTGCTTCAATAAACTCAAGAAGATAAGAACACACTTTTCTTTGTCTCGAAGCCTAGACTTGTTCAAACCCAGACTGTGTCGGATAATGCTGGCATTTTCAGGGAGGGTGTTACATTATGTCAGTTAAAGACCAATGTAGAAATATTTACTTTTCTGAGAAGAAATTTAAGGTATTTTTTAATGTGTGTGTGTGTGTGCACTCGTACTTAGGAACAAAGTACTAAGCATTCATACTGATGTTAGAGGAGAAAGAAATGGTAGGGGAGGAGGGGGAAGAATACAAATAATTGAAGAACCATTCAGACGATATTCTGGATTTAAATTTTCTCACAGTATTATATCTGATCTATAGGGTGGTCTTTTCTTTCCTTTCTAGAAATGCTTTGAGAATACTTCCAGACTTTAGCACACACCTTCAATGGTTCAGAATCTACGGCTGGCAAACTCTATGTCTTTTAGTCTACAACCTATTTTTTGCAAATAAAGTTTTATACTGCTTTAAAATTTGGTCCAAAGAAACCTGAATATTTTTAAAAAATGAATGAGGTCTGTTCAGAAATCTTACAAGGTAAAAAAAAAAAAAACTCACAGTTGATACCTAGAACCACTTATTATTTCATATAAAAAGAGGACTACTTCCCCCCAACCCCCGGTAAAATGAACAGGCAATTATGAATTAGCAATTAAAAGTTAGGGCTAGAGATTTAACTCATTTCAAAACTTAAATCTCCGATATTAACCTGTAGCTCCTAGAAAGCCCAGAGAACGGAACTGTCAAGCACAAAGACAAGGAAACCAACACTGAGGAAAAATTAGCACCGCCTTCCCCACGATGGTCCTGCCGGACTTCCCCAAGTGGCGATTTCATGGGCAGTAGCAGCGACCAACAGAAGGAAACTGATTACTCAGCTCCAGCAGCAATCTCAGCTGGCAAAGCAGGGAAAACGACATGCTGAAAACTGCAAAGAAAGTGGAAAATTCGGGTAAATCTCATTTAGATCTTTGTGAGAACCTCCCCCTCTTGTCCTCTGGGTGGGAATTCAGTCCTACACACAGGCCTCCTTGTACTTCTCCTCTCTGAGCGGATGGACAATTTACATCACGAAAACACCCTGCCAGCTGGCACTCTCTCCACAAGCGACTGATTATGAGCAGATGCCTTCCTAAGATAAGTATAAATGAATACACCCCCCTCATTTTTCATTCATCCCCCCCTCTCTGAAGAGAAATGGAAATGCAGGCTCCACACACTATCTTTCAGAAACCAGTCAGTCTGTGTTCTCGGTATCCTTTTATCAATCTTTCAGGGGCCATGCTTAGACTTGCTCTTTGTTTCTGACTACATTACCCCCAACCACCACCAAATATCTATGCAAAGATATTTGCAACCTCGCTGTCTTATTTGTAAACAATCTACTCCTACATGCAAGCATCTATTTTTTATAATGAGTTGGATTAAATACTAAGTACACTTGTACACCTCAATTTAGAATACTTGATAATCTACAGCAACAATGAATCAAAACATCTAACCAGAAGTCAATCCAAATTATTACATAGTTCCATTGAAATCTTGTTAAATTATGCTCCTTTTAATGTACCTTATGATTTCAGAAGTGTATTTGTTTTAAATTTCTCTTTCATTGAAAGACAGTAGAGAGTTTCCATGTCTCCTCTCAGAGAGCGGGAAAATTCTCTGTGATCACTCCTGCAGTTGAGACAGCCCTTTCACGGTGGGGGGGTGCTGAAAACTGAGAGGACCATCTTACAAATTATTTACATAGCGTATTTCAGGTAGGTCAGGCAGATTCCCAGTACTTCAAAACCATGAGACTTTCTTATCTGCATTTCCTTCTATATGGAGAACAAACATTTATCAGTGATAGCAGAAGAAATGTTCTCCAAATCCATCCATCGCCATATTTCAAAGAGACAGTGCTGCAGCTCTCACACATGGGAGTATTTCATGTTGCCACAATGGGACTTGTTCTACCTTCTATTTACATTCTGGAGAACAGCCAAAGTCCTCTCTAGTTCTCTTTGATCTGATGCCAGAGACTTGGTATCCAACACCCACCAAGAAGAAATTCCCTTAGGAGTCCTGCAACTGAAGAGTTAGGAAGGCGTTGGAAAATATTCTATAAACCCACCTTCCATCATTTCACTCCCCAGCTTATGAATCCGCACAGGATACCTGATCCAGTACAAACTCTTCAGGCATGTTATTGCAAAGCATTCATAAGTCTGAACAATTGTGCTTCATTTCACATCACCACGCCATGCATCACCTAAATCTCACCAGGTAAACTGAAACCTCTACTTCAGTCTTGCTGCCTTTTAAACCATGTACCATCTCTCACTTCTGCATCACACCTTCACTCCTTCTATACCTGACCTATCTTCTCAGGTTGAGTCCTAGCGTTGCTGTCTCACGCCATATCTAACTTGTATTTTATCTTACTTTTCTGAACACATGGCACTCACTGCCAAAATCAAATAATTCCGTACTTGATTATTTATTCTGTAAACTTCTTTTCCACTGCAAGAAGTTAGTTTGTTCAAAAGCAAGAAATCTATGCTTCCTTGGTTGTCCTCTATAATACAACATTTTTAAGCCATTCTGACCACGGTGCTTTAGAGAGTAGTTACCCACAACTTGGAAAACACCACATTACAGCCTTCCAGGCATTGTCATCCACAAAGACAAATGGTCATTAAGTATTTGTTTACTGGCAGGCTGACTTACCTACCAAACACAACAGGTCAGAATTTTACAACGAAACCAAGTTTTCTGGACAATGACCTACAATTTAAGACCTTCCAATTACTTTAAAAAGGGAAGTATAAAAAAGAACCTTTGGGCCCTCCCTGGTGGCGCAGCGGGTTAAAGCACTGCACTGAGGAGCTAAAGCCACTTCCGCATTGAGTTCGATTCCTGCCTGCCCCGGAGGTGACCACATGGTGTGCCAGACCTCTCCTGACCCACCCGCTGCTCCCCTCAGCAGTGTACTTCGTCGATCTGCCTGTTCTGCTCCCCACTCTGTCTCTGGTGAAGCCTCTCACCGCCCCAAGCCTCTGGCCTATACCCCAGTTCTGTATGCATAAATAAATAAATCTTTAAAAAAAAAAAAAAAAGAACCTTTGTATGTGGCAGTCTTTAACAAAATCAAAGGGAGGAAAAAGCAAGCTTTCCTAAAGCTCATGGGCAAAAATTCCATTCATCACATGGCATCCTTAAGGGAGCCAGAAGCATCAACCCTGCCTGCTCTAACCCTTCTACAGAAGTCCTTTCTAACCGCTCTGATTTCAGAAGAACTCCTTCAACCACCCTTTATCCAACACTGGATAAACCTTCATGGTAGTAACAAGAATTTCCTCTATAGGGTAAATGAACTGATGTCCAGTGCCAAGGGGTTAGACTTTTTTCATGGGACTATCAGTATCTGAAATTACCTTTTTATTCCCCCCATGTTTTGTTTATATGTACTGGTAAGCTTTTGAGGACCAGGATGCTTGCCTTGTCTCCTGCTACCACCCTGTATTTTGAGATCTACTGTTACTGTTGTCTTTTAAAGGAAATGTGTTTGACTAGTAAAATGAGTGATAACCCAACAGGAAACAGAATGGCCCTAAAAGTGTTGTTTATTGTTTGCTTCATTCATTAACTGATTCCTTTATTTTATAAACATATGCTAAAATATACTGTGTGTAGGGCAGGAGGGGAACTCTTGCCCTAATGAAATTCCATCTGCCATGTAAAAGGAAGACACAGATCATCAAAATGCAAAGCGAGAGGACTACACCAGGTAGCAACCTTATGTCTGATTTCTCATGTAGCAATCTTATGTCTGTTTTCTTACTCAGAACATGCAGACTTTTAACATAATTAACTTTCACATCCAGCTCTAAGTCAATTTGAATATACACACTCATCACTTAAGGTGACATCAGTAAATATACCTCCTTCACCAGACCCTTGGAACACTTTCCCTAGAGTAACGTTCAAGGAAATGCTTAAATGTTATGGGGAACTGATTTCATAAAGACGAATGACACCAGAGACATGAAATATCAGCCCATTTCCAGTCAACCTCAATTCCATAGTGAAAAATCTTTCTGAACTTATACAATGCTTAGGAAACATTATGCGCTTAATGAAGTCTTATATTTATATGGAAAGGATAACAGAAATTGTAAGATTCCAATTTTTAGTGTTCTCAAATAGTTGTCTCCACCTCTAAATGAGAAAAAGTTAACTCTTTGTTTCTATGTCCACAAAAGATATAGTAGTATAATTTCCAGACCTCCACACAAAAACACTTCCCTAGACATCTAACCATGAGGGATAAATGACATGTTTTAAAATACATTTTTCAATTGTAAGTAAGAGGATTTTCTGCTCTTGTTCATCTCCCTTGAAGAAGTAAATGTCTACAGTTCTTTTTCTGAAAGTTAGCCCAACCTACGAAACAGTGGAACTAACTGAACTCCCACCACTACTTGGCTCATGCATTCTTCCACAAGTCCAGAACAAAGACCCCATTGATTTAAGCATGTAGGCGGATTAGAATTGCAATGCAGTCATGTAGCACATTATTGCACAGTGAATCCATCCTGATAAGTCAAGGCAGCCTTCTCCAGATTTCTCTCTGCTTTTCCTTAGTGATAATCACAAGTCCACCATATAACAAGGAAGTGTTATGTACCATAAAACAGGCCTGTCTATGTATTCTTAAATATGTATTACATTTTGAACTTGCCTGTTTAGACTTCACCCTCTTTAAAGCTCTTTTAAAAGGCCAGACTAAGTGAACACATGCTAAGTCTAGCAGTTCAAGTTCTTAAATGTCTAGCTTGAACCTAGAAAGGAATTATTACTACGACAAACAAAAAAATCTAGAAGAAATCATTTAGACAAGGAGAGGAATCAGAGGAGAAATCACAAGCAGGAATCAGCTTTCACCAATTTTTTGTATTTCAGAACTTTATAAACACATTTATGAACCATTTTAGTGGTACCTACTACTAACATAATTTTTAAGCACAGACTGGACACCTAAAGTAATAGAGTATATTGATTGTGTTCTCTGATAGAACCATAAACCAATGTGCAACAGAGAAGATTGTGCTAAGTTTAGCAAAGGCCTAGTAAACAGGGCAGACTGATTAGATAGCAAGTGGATGATTTCATAAACTTTTAAAAAGTAGTTATGGATAATTTAATTTTTTTTCTGAATAACGGAATTAAATACAATGCATAGCTTTGACACAAGAGACCAAAGTGATAGATAACTCCAACTACACTTTCCTTCAGTGCTTTTGTGATGCTGTAGTATATGAGCTTTGAGAACAGTCACATGAGTAAAATGCTTGCCATTGTCACTCTTAAAACCAGAATAAAATAAGGAAGCATTGTAAGAAGCCCACAGACAACTTATATGAATACATGTACACATACAGACAGAGCCTCGTTCTAAATACCGCATATGTCTGAATATAGTAAAAGAATTTCTCTCCTAAATTATCCTTTCAGTGCAGGGAGAACTGTTTTATATTCTACTTCTTACAAGGTTCCCAATTACTTCATTTTAAACCACAAATTACTGTGGAGAAATCAAATTAGCTTGAAATGATCTCAGACAATACATTTTGTAAGTTTACACAGAACACATAATGAATGTTTTTGTATTCTGCTTTGGTTTTTAAGAAGCAAAGAAACTGACCCAGATTTTTATAATTATCCCTAGGAGGTATGACTTTAAAATTAGAAGTGGTAAATGTTGTCAAAAATAATGGAAAACAAGAAGAAGAAACGAGAAACAAAACTATACTAATATTATGTGAAAAAGTAAAATTTCCAACAGCAGCAATCATATACAAATTTAAAAAGTATTATATCACAATTTGTTCCTGGAAATGAATACCATATGATCTGAAAAACTGCTGATGGCTCAAAAAGTACCTTTATAACTACTAATCCCTAAAACATATGCAAAGAACTGTAATAAAATGGCTCCATACTAACATCTTATAAAAGTGACTTAAACATGCAAGTTAATAAATATTTTATATAGAGATCTCATTATTTCATCTATATCCCTAAAGTTCTCATGTAAGTCAAGCTGGCAAAAGCCTTCTCTAAAAATATTTTGAAAAGAAAAATGAGAAATAACTTATTTTTGGTATTATCTTTTGTGCATACAGTAAATTTCATATGACTCAAAGAAACAAAATGATAGCTTAAAGGGGGTGCTTTCTGAGCAGTGACCAGTATTTAATAGAGGAGCACCTATCCGAAAATATCAATGCCAGAAATATTAAGTCGGCAATGGGTAGTGGCAGGCTGGCCACTTGTCCAGATATGAATTCTCATTGCTCCCATAGAGCAGCTACTAATCACCCAGGTAGAGGAATGACCTGTTGAGAATCTTCTATCCTCTACCCACTTCTGTTCCTATACAGATCAGTATTCTCAACTGATACAATTTAAGGGCATCAATACAGGGATTAATACAGAGCACTTGTATGGAATGCATCCTTGATAGTAACAAACTTGCACGAAGGAAAAAATATTTTCCTTTTTTTTAAATTTTAAAGCTTTATTTCAATATAACTATGCTTACATAAATGCAATCATATTAGTTAACAGAATGCAATTTAAGTTTAACTTAACGTACACAATTCACTTTTTGTGATAAAAGTTTTACTACACATTTGAAAGCAAGTGCTTTTTATACCTTTATTTTCAAATTGTAACATTAATAGTAGAGACTAATACAGATCTTGTAATAGCTTTTTGTATTTTTTTAGATTGTTGTTCATTTTTGTATATTACTTAATTTCCCCCCTCAGGTATAATCTCCATAAACCTCCCACCACCCTATCATCCATGAACCATCACCTATTCCCTTGTGCTTTGACCATTTGACCTTTTCCCATGCCCTCCCCTATTGTATGACTCAAACCTATAATTTGACTGCTAGTTTTGCTTTTTTCCTGACTCTGCTCAATTTCCCTACATTTCTCCCATAAAAGAACAATCTGAACTTTTATTTTTCCTTCTTATTTCACTGAGCATAATTCCTTCCAACCCCATCCATGTTGCTACAAACCACATGAATTTATTTTTTGACCACTGAGTAATATTCCACGGTGTATATATATACCTTCATATATATATATATATATATATATATATATACACATAGATACACACACACATAAATATATATATATATATACTCTTTCATCTGTCTTGGGACATTTATTTAGGTTATTTCCGTATCTTGACTATTGTAAATAGTGCTGCAAAACATAGACATTTAGGTTTTTTTTTGAATTAATGGTTTTGTGTCCTTTGCATAGGGTTCTAGGAATGGAACTGCTGAATTATATGGTAGCTCCATTTTTAGTAATTTGAAGGTCCTCCACACAGCTTAGAGGGAAAGAATATTTTCTCTCTTCTTTATTCACTCTGTACCAATTCAAAGGTATCACTTTTCTTCTTCCAAAGTTTCCCCAGATGCACAAATCACTGTGAAAACTAAAAATGTTGGAAGAATCAGGGGCAGAGATAGCAGGGATGTGAAACACTGAGTATCTTCAATAACGCCAAATGAGATTTTCTTGCTCTACTATATCAACAATACGAAAAACAATGAAAGTATGTCACAGCTGGAGTTGGGATACAGGTCACACAGTCAGCCCTTTAACTTCAAAAGTCCTTTGCCATAAAGATGCCCTAACAAGAAAGTCATGGAAAAAAAAAAAAAGTAGTATACCAACCTCTTTAGAAATGTTCTCATTCATTTCTGGTAGAAATGCAAAAATCATACAGCCACTTTGGAAAGAGTCTGACAGTTTCTTAAAAAACTGAACACGGCCCTCCCTGGTGGCGCAGCGGGTTAAAGCAGTGCACTGAGAAGCTAAAGCCACTTCCGCAGGAGTTCGATCCCCGCCTGCCCCGGAGGAGACCACATGGCGTGGCAGACCTCTCCTGACCCGCCCACTGCTTCCCTCAGCAGTGTACTTCGTAGATCTGCCTGTTCTGCTTCCCACTCTGTCTCTGGGGAAGCCTCTCACCACCCCTGAGCCTCTGGCCTGTACCCCAGTTCTGTATGTACAAATAAAATAAAATCTTTAAAAAAAAAAAAACTGAACACATATAGTTCAAGAAATACCCTTTGTGGTATTAAACCCAACAAGGTGAAAATTGTGTTCTCACAAAAGCTACACATGCAAAATTGCCAAACTTAGAAGCAAATGAATGCCCTGCTAGAGGTGAAATGGTAAATAAGCTTTGGTACATCCTTACAATAGACTAATATTAAACAATAAAAAAAGAGCTATCAAGTCATGAAAACACAGGGAGAACACAAGTGCCTATTACTGAATGAATTAAGTCAACCTGAACAGCCTACCTACTGTTATGATTCCAACTCTATGACTTTCTGTTAAAAATAAATAAATGAAACTATAGTGATAGTAAAAAAGGTCAATGGTTGCCAGGAATTTGGAAGGGAAAGAGGACTAAATAAGTGGAACTCAGGAATTTTAGGGCAGTAAAACTGCCCTAGGTTTGTTGTGCAATAGTGATGGTGATGTCATTAAGTATTGGTAAAACCCAAAGAAAGTACATCAAGAGTGAACCCTAATGTGAACCATGGACTCTGGGGGGTACTGATGTGTCAATGCTGGTTCACCCATTATGTAACAAATGTACCACTGTGGTAGCGGGAGAGGTTCTGTGTGGGTGGGTGGATGATGGCAGCTGACAAATCTCTTTTCAGCTCCATTTTGCTATTAACCTAAAACTGCTTAAAAATAAAGCATATTAATTTTTAAAAGAGCATTACTGAACTTTATTTAAAAGACTTGTTTTAGAGGTGAAATCAACTCTATCATAGTCTTTCAAAAGCAGTTTTTGTTCAAAATTATTAAAATGCAAGAACATTTGTATGGTCAAAAAGTTGTTCAAAGGCCAACTTTCTAAAACTAAATAAGCAAAGCTATGGATTGTGCATGGGGGAGGTGGGAGTGGAGACAATAAAAAAGTAAAAATCTAAGAAATCTTACAACATAAAATGACATTAGCAGGCTCACACACTTTAACAGCATAAATTTTAGCACTAGCTATTTTAATGGAGATGTAACATACTAGCTACTGAGTCTGTTAAAAACAAAGAAGGATTCCACTTAGAAACTGCACAAACTATCACGGCATTATTACATAATATCCATGGGAAAAATAGCCAATATAATGTTTCCCTTATATTTTCATGTTACTGTCATTACTCCATAAGCTACCCTGTCCTTAGAAGGTAACACAGGGCCCTCCCTGGTGGTGCAGCAGGTTAAAGCACAGCACTAAGAAGTTAAAGCCACTTCAGCACGAGTTCAATCCCCACCCCAGGTGACCCACATGGGTGGCAGACCTCTCCTGACCTGCCCGCTGCTCCCCTCAGCCAGTGTTCTTCATTGATCTGCCTGTTCTGTTCCCCAATCTGTATCTGTCACTGCCCCTGCACCTCTGACCTGTACCTAGTTCTGTATGCATAAATAGTTAAAATTTTTTAAAAAGATAACTATAGTAATAAAAACACATTTCTACTCGATAGGATTCTGTGTAATCTATTATAAAGACTGGCCATATTGGTTAGCTATTTCTAGCAAAGCTCTCTGCTCTCCACCTTTTCAAATTCAGATATATGAAATATGAAATAACTTTTATCAGCCCGTCAAATGCTGATTAGGCTCTTGGGAAATGACTCGTGTTAAACCAACCCAACTGACTTATGCACCACATAAAGTACCACGTGTTTGTTTTGATGAGAGCTATTTTTGTCTAACACAATGGGACCAGTTATCTGCATGGCGCAAGTCCTTACAGAGGAACCAAGTAGAGATCAGAAGGTTGCTTGGTAAGCAGAGAATTGGAGAAAATGGAAGTTGAACTTTCTCAGAGAACAGTACCATGAAATGATGGCAAACTGCCCTTCTTTCTTCTAGAGATAGTTCACTCTAAAAATAATCAGACCAGTAATCTAAAATTAGAACACTCCTCTCCCAAAGTGTAGACACTGGTCAAATTTTTATTCTTCCTTTCTCGTTTTTCATTATTTCTCATAAGATCACTTCTGCTATCACAGGCATGCACTAACTACATCATGATCCAATCTCACAGTGTTGCCTTTAACCATAGTATAAAAATGAATTAAAATTACTTCATCTGGGCCCTCTGGTGGCCCAAAAGGTTGGAACACAGCATTGCAAGCTGGCGGCAGCCCCTTCAGTGCAAGTTCAATCCTTGCCAGGGAGGTGACCCACATGGCACAGCAGACCTCTCCTGACCTGCCTGCTGCTCCCCTCAGAGGTGAACTTTGTTGATCTGCCTGTCTTGCTCCCCACTCTGTCTCTGGTAATCCTCTCACTGGCCCTGCACCTCTAGCCTGTGCCCCAGTTCTGTATGCATAAATAAATAAATAAAACTTTTAAAAAAATTATGTCATCTGGCCCTCCCAGTGGTGCAGCGGGTTAAAGCACAGCACTAAGAAGCTTAAGCCACTTCAGCATGAGTTCGATCCCCGCCTGCCCCAGAGATCCACATGGCGCAGCAGACCTCTCCTGACCTGCCCGCTGCTCCCCTCAACAGTGTGCTTCATTGATCTGCCTGTTCTGCTCCCCACTCTGCTCCTGGTGAATCCTCTCACCCTCCGCATCTCTGGCCTGTACCCCATAAATAAATAAATAAATCTTTTTTAAAAAATTATGTCACCTATTATAAATTTAGTTTTCTCACCCTGACTCCAGATTTAGGGGTTTGAGGACCTGATCTCATTACTTGAGCTTTTTAGCTTTAAATACATTTTGAAAAACAACTGAATTTCCAAAGTGATCCAAATCTTTGTGTAACTAGTAATAACTAAGTAACAAGTAGAATAATGTTCCTGTTAAGGATAATCTTTCTGAATGAATAACTTTCATAATTTTAACTAGTATTTAAGCTGCCAAGGGAAAAAAAGTACATAAAGATGCACACACACACACACACACACACACACAAGCAAAACATACCTTTTAAAGGTTAAGAAAAAAATTAACAGAGTTGACTACACCTAAGAACTTTATTGCCTGAAACAGACAAACTCCAGAGATGAGAGAGAAATCTGGTAAGAGTGGGTCAAGATAAGTAACAGTTCTGAGAACAAACTGAACAGACCAGGGAAGAGGTATGAGAAAAGACCCTTGCAAACAGCCAGCACTGATGGCCACAACCATCAGCCTCCCCGTTCAGAATGACTCAATGAATCACATCTGATGTCGCAGTGTAGAAAGAAAATGCTAGAGAATTGTTCCACCATGCACTTCAAAGGCACCTCCACTTATCCAAGTGGGGGACACACTATAAAATGTTTTCTAGTCACAAGAAAGACTTGGGGTTTCACTCTGAATGAGTGGGGGCCACTGCATGGTTGTGAAGCCCACTCGGATTGCTCTGATCAGAACAGTCTGCCGCAGAGTAAGAAGGCCAACCAGGAGGCACTGCATGGCCCAGCCGAGAGCTGCAGCCGCCCTGGGCCAGCTGGAGAGCAGCAAAGGTACTGCTGAGAATCGGCTGATTCTGGAGACCGATTCCCTGGGAGTGTTGCAGCGCTGAGTGACCCTGTTACAAAAGGGATCCCAAGGGCTCACATTTCAGCAAACATGCAAGCTTTTCCAAAAAGAGGGGAGAAATGGAAGGAGAATTTAGGGTGAGTCCATTTTCACTTTCTAGGTTCTTTCTTCTGTTCTCTCTGAATGGGACAAAAGCAACCCAAACTGAGAACCTCTTAATTAACACTAGTTACCCAAATAAACTCAAAGTACAATCTTGGACTTTCAGGACACTTCAAGAGAGTGCAGGGAGGGAAAAGGTTAGTCATTAGGTAACAATGAGAATTGGTCAATTCTGGAGACCAATTCCCTCAGAGTATTGCAGCACAGAATGACCCTGTTACAAAAGGAACCCCAAGGGCTCACATTTCAACAAACTATAAGCTTTTTCCAAAATGGGGGAGAAATGGTAGAAAAATTTAGTTTTTAACCATTATGATTAACTAGGATACAGTTTTAAATAGTGAGTAGGGACATACTGAGATTTAAAAAAAAAAATTTTGTATATGTTCAATATTTTTAAGTGGTTTTTTTTTTTTTTTGGTCAACATTTTTATCAAAGCCTCAAGAACCATGATCAAAACACCAATTACAGAGGCCATTCAACATGCAGAATTAAAACTGAGATGGCAGAAAATTAAGGAAACAAATGGAAACCCACTTTGCACTGAAGTGGAATTGGAAGCAGCATGGTGCAGGTACCAGTGTAGCTCGTCCTAAAGGTTTACCTGGTCACAAAGTAGGACATTCTGACAGGTGAGGTCTGGTGCTCAGGCAGTCTGGTCACAGAACAAGGAAACAGAAAGATAGTTACCCTTTCCTGCCTGTCAAGAACCCAACCCCTGGCTTGGTTCCAGTGCTTCCCTAGACTGATGGACAAAGATAGCACCGGGTGATGAGTAAATGACTCAAGTTGCTGGATATATAAATGAAGTAAAATATAACTAGAGAGGTGTTTCCCCTTATGTTTCTCATTTTTCATCAGCCCCACCCCATGAGAGCATCCTCTTGTTTCCTTGTAGAAAAATCAAACTAAAAATAATAAAGCTTAACTGGATAAAATTCTCACCTATTTTAATTCTCATCTATTCGGGAACACAGGCAAATGGAAGGGAGCTGAAGGCATTAATGTGAACTGCATCTAACAGTCCCAAGAAAGCCAGGTGTGCATACAATCTTTCAAAGGGCAAATGGATTCTTCACTTCCATCTTTCTTTACCATTATTGAGGCATATTTAACGCTGAGATTCAGCGTTAGAAAGGAATGGGCAAGGAAAGAAAAAAGTTCATTATTCATAGTTTTAAGAACTGGTAAAATGACAGAATAAGATTTTATAAAATGTTGCTTATGACAGCTGCAGGAACATTTACAGAAACTAGCCAGATAATATGATGTCGAATTCACCGAATTCATATGTCCCAGGGTGCCAAGAGATTAAGGAGCTGTCACTGAACTAGCTCTTACCTTTCTCTCCATACAGGACAAACTGAGAGGTACAAGCCAAAACACTCAAGAATTTGTTTTAAAGGAAATGAAGTTTCACAAACTCTCCAAGGATATGAGTTTTTCTCTACTAAATACCTGAACTATTCATTCCAATCACTATACTATGTAAATTAACACCATACCCAAAGTGGGCTAACTCTAGAAATTGCAAATTGCTATCTCTGGGGATAAATAGTGCAGGAGAGGGGGAGAGAGACTGAAGATTATTGGTACCCAAATGAACAAACAAGGAATATAGAGAAACCAAACAGAAGGTCAAGAAAAAGATAAAACTTGCGAGCAGAACGCAGATCTGAGGCATACAGCAAGGAAGGGGAGGGTGGGAAATCAGAACAGGGGAGAAAAGAGAACAAGGGACAACGGTGAGGTTTCACAGGTGACATGATGGTGGGAGAACTATGGGAACCACAATGCTGTAAGAAAAATAAATTTTTTTTCAAATGTGCAAACAAGGTGATCAACTGGGATGTTTGGATAGAAAGTAATAGAAATCTAAAATTTCCATTGACTGTAGGTAGAATGTA
>NW_004567125.1:25423646-25427026 GCF_000260355.1 Condylura cristata | reverse complement strand
AAAAAAAAACAAAAACTGATTCTAATCTATTTTGCAGAGGTATTACCTCTATTTTCTCCTTGACCAAAAGATTATCAATGGACCGCAGACTTTGGTTCTGGCTTCCAGGCCCTGTGAGGCATTTTTTGTAACTACCTCTGGAAAATATGCTCAATGATTCCTGCCTTTTTCTAAGTTAATTTATACCTGCTAGCACAACATTACCAAACAGGGAATTAAGTTATCTCTAGTAACACCTAAAAGTGATAGTCAGGATTCTTGTGGGAATGCAAGGTTGGTTCAACAGGGTTTTAAATGTTAGTGCAAACTATAATTCTTATGAATTAAAGAAACATTATCTAGTCATTTCAATAGGCAAAGGAAAAGAATTTTATTAAGTTCAATACTCTTCTATGAAAACATTTCAACAAGCTAAGAAAAAGATAATGTCTTTAACCTGACCTAAAACAGTAAACATTTAGCAAGTCACACTCAATAACAAGCTGAATTCCATAAAAATATAAAATGAAGGTGTCTATCAAACTATCATACGGTAAACCCTAGGGGGTACACACACCGAGAAAATTAGAAGTACAAGGAAGATAGGAAACATTTATAGCCAACAAATTAAAAGCAGCTCAGGCTTTTTAATCAGAGAAGTTTAAACACTGTAGTTTAATCAGAAAAACTACACTGAGATAGTTTACATACATCTGATAAGTATTAAAAGACATGTCAATAAAAGATGTTATAAAATGTATGAGCTAGGAGTGAATTTTCTACTGTTATACATAAATGCAGCACTCCATTTTCACTCTAAATAGATAATGTTAATTGACTTTAACACGATCCCACAGATTTAAAGCTGATCCTCCACAGTACTGTCCTTACTTCAGACACTTCAAGAGTCCCCAAGTCACCTACACTTCTGACCAATTGGCTATAACTTTGGGGTTCCCATGACTGCCTCATGCTTAATAATTTACTAGACCCACAGGTCTCAGCGCTATTATAGCAGGTTATTGAGTAACATCATTTTGTTCGATGTAGTGTTGCTTTGCTTTAATGTTTATGAGAACAGAAGGAATCCCACTCAATATTGAATGAAATAACATTATTTGAGGAACTGGTATCACAGTAGCTGTTTCTAAGACTTTATTGATGACATTAAGTGAGGATGTACTATACTTAAAATTACAAATGAAGAACAGCCAACGGGAGGGAAACAGGATGGGTGTGTGGAGAATGCAGAGCTTCTCTGTTTCTCCTAGTGGAATCTGGTAATGTCACATCAAGGTACTCACTCATCAGGAAGCTCCAATGATAGCACTCAGGGCTTTTACTGGGGTTTCACTACATTGGCACTGTTGACTGAATCCCTGCCCATTGGGTAAGTTCAATCTCAAGTCCCTCCCTTTGCTGATGTCAGGCTGGCACAAAGTCTGATGCTGTAATAACATGTCCTTTCTGTCGCCCGTCCCCATCTTGAAGCTATCTAGGAGCCCATGACAAATCCACCTTATCAGTTTAATAAACACACTTAATCACCCAAGAATTTTTTTTTAAAACATGTATCATATGTAAGTTAACCAATATATCTACAGTATGGATATATGCCAGGAAATATTTTACTACGTGTGCTTGATCAGAAATGTTAAGTTTCGGCGGACTTGCTTAGAACCTACACTTGCAAAGGAACACAAACACTGGGGAGTACACTGAGATAACCTAAGAGTACTCTTCCTAACGTAAACATTCTTTCCCTATTCAAATGTATGTACGACTTTATTCATCTATTTTGGAGAACATTTTGTTAGACAAGAAAAATAAAGCAGTGATTAAACCTTTATTTCAGCCTAAACCTTTGAGATTTAAGTGGGAGTGAGGTTGTGCTTGAATTTTGGAGTTTTCTTTTGAAAACTAAATGAAATAAAGGCAGTCTTTATGTCCATAGGTAGATAAATGGGAGAGATTTCAATTACTTCTATTTGGTTACTTGACAGGTGTAAGGTTTCATCTTTCAGTGTTGCAGCACTGAAAAGAGAATTTCTGAGTTTTTTTCTTATATACTGCAAAAGGATTGTGAATCAAGAAACACAAAACTCATAGGCCAGAATAAACAGGCTCACTTTGCTAATTCATAAAATATCCTAATCTTCTATAATGGACAATGGAATAGTGTTGACTGCCCAACCCTTCCTTAGGTGAGTCCTCAGCCTCCTCTTCATTAGCGAAACATGTACCTTAGCGAAACATGTACCTTAGGTTCAAAGCTATTATACAAACAAGTTCATAGGAAGAGAACAGCCTCTTCCTTAAAGATTTCTGTGGACTAGAGTCTTTCACAAACTGAGAATCTCCCTGTGATGATGGGTGTAGGGGGGTCAGGGAACTGCTTAATAAACTACGCCTGTGATACTTTATATGTGCTTCTCTTCTGTGCACAATAAAAGAGTAAACCACACACATGTGTAAACATTTATGAATGTACTTTTCAAATAGTGCTTTTTTCCATATGTGAACATTCAGCCTTTTCTCACTTGTAGCCTCAAACAGCATCAGGGAGTAAGAAATTCATAACTTTTCTTTATAGTATTTATGAATAACAGAAATTATGTATACTCGATGGCACTAACTTGTTAGTCTATATAAAGACACAAAACTAATGCCACTATGTATCTGATTTGAAGAATTTCAAATTAATTTTAATTAAACGTCTCTTTAGAGTTCATTTAGAGACTAGGAAAAAAAATTACAGCTTACTTTAAGAAGCTAATATAATAAATACCAAAGAGAGGTAAGTAATAAGACAAATTATAGGACATTATCAATTAAGAATAACTATGAATGTAAAACATCTGCAAATTAAATCCAGCAATGTGTATTTTTTAGTTCCAGAATTATGCAATTGTTTTCTAATTTAAGTCACCTAAATCACCTTTTCATTTTACCCTATCCCCAGAAGAAATCTTCAGACTTGTCCTTTTCTGAGTATAGAAAGCATATATTTTATAGACTATGTCAAAAAATTTCAGTATCTGAAATTTGTGTATGTCTATTTCTCTTATTTATTATTTTGCTGATTTCCTTTCCTTATATCTATTTCTTACATGGCTGAGTCTCTTTAACTATATGCTGTATACTTATACTACAACACATATACACATATCAATGAAATATATATTATAATAATATATACATATTATTGAGACTTAATAAATCCCCCCAAAAGAATGTTCAACTATTTATGACACGTACCTGGAAGTGATACCCAACTGGCTCAATGTTAATCCAAGTTCAAAGCTTGAGTGTCCCTGGATTACCCATGTGATATAAAACTGATTCTAGGGCCCTCCCTGGTGGCGCAGCGGGTTAAGGCGCAGCACTAAGAAGCTAAAGCC
>NW_004567125.1:25406837-25420031 GCF_000260355.1 Condylura cristata | reverse complement strand
GAGGGTGAGAGGATTCACCAGAGACAGAGCGGGGAGCAGAACAGGCAGATCGACGAAGTACACTGCTGAGGGGAGCAGTGGGCGGGTCAGGAGAAGTCTGCCACGCCATGTGGTCACCTCCCAGGCAGGCGGGATCGAACTCATGCAGAAGGGGCTTAAGCTTCTTAGTGCTGTGCTTTAACCTGCTGCGCCACCAGGGAGGGCAACCCAAGAAATTTTTAATGTTTCTAATGCTTTGTGGCAAGCACTGGGACCAAGACAAGATAGAGCAGACATAATATTGTCTTAGTTGGCTCATGGTGTTTTAAAATAGAGGTATTTTAAACTGAGTGATTTAAAACAACATTTACTTCTACAGTTCTGCAGTCTAGGAAGTCAAGATCAAGGGGCTGACAAATTTAGTTCCTGGTGAGGGACCTCTGCTGGCTTGCAGACAGCCAAGCTCTTGTTTCCTCACATGGCAGAAAGCAGGCCTTCCTCTCCTTCCCGCCCCTACTCTCCCCTCCCGCTACTTAGGAGGACACTAATTCCACCATGAGGACTCCACCATCATGACTTCCAACTCTAATTACCTCCCCAAAGGAACTTCAAAATACCATCATATGGGGGGTAAGGGTTCAACACATGAATAATAACAAGTGTTATTTCAACACTATTAATACTATAGTTTATAGATGCTTGAACAGAGTTTGGAAGGTGACTTACACTTAAGAATTTTTCTGGGAAAAATTTACAAAGCAAATCGTGATTGAACATTTGGAACATATCAAGCTCATGCAAAAGTTGAAGACAGACACCTATTCATTTCCCCTGAGTTACTTTATCATATAGTTATGGGACATCTTCTAGATTAAACTATACAAACTCTATAGTTTGACATCACCAATCACAGCACTATTTTTCAAAGTTCTTATATATGTTTAAGGGTGGTTTAAGAAATGTTCTTCAGATAAAAGTAAATGAGGGGCCCTCCCTGGTGGAGCAGCGGGTTAAAGCACAGCACTAAGAAGTTAAAGTCACTTCAGGATGAGTTCCACCCCCATTGACCACCGCCCTGGAGGTGATCCACATGGTGCGGCAGACTGCTGCTCCTCTCAGCAGTGTACTTCATCAGTCGGTCTGTTCTGTTCCCCACTCTGTCTCTGGTGAATTCTCTCACTGCCCCTGCACCTCTGGCCTGTACCCCAGCTCTGTATGCATAAATAAATAAATCTTTAAAAAAAAGAAAGCAAATGAGATAAATTTAAGGGGAGGGATAATAAAGGCCACAGGTGAACTTAAAAAAGGAAAACCTCTGTTTTCATTCTATTAAAAGAAAACACTGAGCAATGATATACAGTTGACTCTGTTCTGTAAGGGGCTCTACCAAAAAATAAAACAGCCCTTCACCACACCCACTGCTCTCACTGCTTGTCTCACTGCTCTCAACTTTAGTAGCAATGTGGGGAAATTCTCTCCAATTTCCCAGATTTCTCAGCTTCACTCTAGAAGTGGCTACTCCCATCAAGAAAGGCATCTAGAAAATGAACAGCGCTTGAAAACCAGTGAAATGAAAAGTTCCCTGGCTGTGAACTTGAGACCCTTAATGAAACAGTCACACAGAGAGGACCTCCGGAGTACAAGACATTTAAAGGACTGTTTGCAGTCTTTGCAAGGACCACTTGAATTAAATGTCTCCATGCCTCACAGTCTTTGGAATGTGTTGCAGCAAGATTTCACCTACACTCAGAAGCTCACTATGGTCACAAATGGTGCCCCCAAATAACAGACTTCATAAAATCAAACTCTACTAAGGGGATTGCAACTAAGATGGAAAAACGCACAAAATATGTAAAAATAAACTATAATAAATTTAAAAATCAAACTCTAAGAGTTCAGAAAGTCAAACTTAACCTATGTGTTTTCATTTGTTGTTAGCTGTAAATTGAACAGTACTTTTCAACAGGTTTTTTTTTTTAATCTTAAAAAACTTAAAATGTCCCCAAGCACCAATCTGAGCCCTGACCAGGACCAATAAGCTGCTACTCTAACTGCAGTCAATTCTTACAATTTCTACTGTTCTAGGCATGTCCCTAAATTGGTGTGAGCACTGATTTAGGGGTTACAAATAAAGTTTAGCAAGTAGGAGAACTTGCAAATATGAAATCTGTGAATGACAATGGAATGTGTAGTGTATATGCAGGTGCCTCAAAAAGTAACTACCACAGTTGAGTCTCAAGTCTTTTCCATGCCCAGAAAAAAAATTCAAGCTATACTATTCTTATAACCATTTTAAATTACAGCTATATCTGCATAGTTTCAATTTTCAAGTGAGAAACCCCACAGGAGTTAAAAGCTACAGTATACAGTGTCTTTTTCTTCACATACATATAAATAAAACACTCCAAGTTACTCATTATATCTCTTCCTACAATGGTCACCAAAATTCCCTACTTTGACTGCACACACACATACATATATGTGTGTTACATACATACATCCACATGCACAATGCATGCACACTCGTGTGTGTGTGTGTGTATACATAAGCACACAAACACTATACACCCCAACTTTCTAATTGAGAGGCTTGAGTGACATTTCCTGGATCAACCTTTTGTGGAACAACAAAAAAATTGGCTTCCTGTGATATAAAATATGATTTCCTAAACAGCAACCTTGAAAAGTACTGTTACTTTGTATAGCGACACAGCAGGTGGCAGGGTGTGATGAAACAGGAAATGAGAACAAATGTCTCCCACACAACTTTGCAGACCACCACAGGGAATAATACATCAGTGCTCAATCCACATCTGCACTGTACAACCAGCCATCATTTGTTGGACTTTGTCTCCTTTAACTCACCTCTTCTCACTGCTCAGCTACTCTTTCCACCTGTCAAACAATTCTTGACATATTAATAGAAGAAATCTGCCAAGATAATAATCAACTGAGAAAAGTTTCCCCTGAACTCAAACAGAAAAAAAAAATCCTAAATCCCTAATCCCTATAAAAAAATTTCTAATTCTCTAAAAGTTTATCTTCCCCTTAAGTTTCAAATAAAGAAATACAACATGATTATCTCAAGGAATTATTCAAACTAACCATCTCCAGAGTTAAGATTTTCTTAATAACCACAGGATAGGATTTAATACCACCTATACATGTAAAGATCTAATAAGAGTTTTTACTATTCCAGAGACCAAAGTGGCCTAATGAATACAATAGTGGTATGTACAGGAGACCATAATATCAACAAAGGGAGAACACATAGAACTGGAAGCATCCCAGGGACATGTAAGTATCCACAAGACCTCTCAGTCACCCAAGTTCCAATGGCCAGAGTGATGCTTAGAGAACCAGATACAGAACCCAGCTAAGCTACTCCAGCTCTGAAGTCATAAAAGGTGAGGAACAGGCCCAAAGATGAAATGATTTGTTAACAGAATTATTGCATCTCAGATTAAACTATTTAATTGTGTATTAACTTCATACAGTTAATACTTTACTGTATGGAAGTAAGCTTTATTAGGCAACAAAATTACCAAAGTTTTAAAAAATACAAATCAGGTCATTTCATTCCCAGTTCACATCTTTCAATAATTTCCCAAAGCACTCTGAATTTAAAACTCAAACATAGAGCATAAAAATGTTTTTGGTCCAGTCTAAGTGTCTCTTACCTGCGCTCCACACACCCCTAAAATCCAGCACGTTCATTCATCTGTCCATTTACTCAATCACTCTGAGTAAATTATTTGTGAAAAGACTGCCATGCGCTGGGCACTGTGCCATCCCAAACTACTTAGAATTACTCAACCAGGTCATTCTGATTTTGGACTTGGTGACTTTGCCCTTGCCATTCTTTCTGTCTACTTGAAATGTCCTCTCTATCCCTACTTCTCAGTATATAAACATAGTGAGATGTTAAACTGCATTTCTTAAGAGATTTTATTTATCTTGATGAGCAGCTCCTATCTGTCTTACTTTAATATGCTTTAGCATAAAAGTGATAATGATACTCTATTGTTCTTATGTATATAAGAATTATTTCAAAAAATTTCCAAGAAAACAAGCTAAGCTGTCTATTTGCCAGCATATAAAGGGGCCCAAAGAACTGACAATGGCCCTAAAAGTCACTCTTTCAGTTCTTCAGAAGTTACAGTACAATTTATGAAGATAATATATATTTAAAATAAACCAGGCAGAGTTCAACCATGATTTAAAATTATTTTAGATAACAAAAACTTACTATCAGTCTATCCCCTTGCCAATTCAAAGTAAAATCACTTTTTCCTAAAGCTTAACTAGTGAGTGGCAAGATTGCTAGTATTTTGATTTATCAAAATTTATGACTCTAGCTACACATGGATATTATTTCAAATATCCCAGAACCACAGACAAACTACCAGATTCACAGAATACCAGATACACTCCTGGAGAGAGCCTGGTTATTTGAGTTTAAGAACACTGATATTTAAAAATGTAAACAGGTTAAGATCAAGGCGGCACCATCCTGAAGTAGCAGGATGGAAATCTGAGTCCTGTGCAACAAACACCCCATACGCTTACCTATCTAACATCCCAAAGCTGAAGCCCCGTCAAGTTTCTCCTGTTACCAAAACCCACATCCAGGGCTTATGATAGAAACTGACAAATTCCTGAGATGTAATTTTAAAAACCCTCATAATCAAGCTGGCCTCATCAAGTAGGAAAGACATACTACCAAGAGCTCATTATTTCCCTCAAACATTTTCAGTCACCAAAATGGTTTTAAGACAGTTATCTTCCTAATGTCTGCCTTTTAGTGGATCCCTCACTGTAGGTAAACTACATTCCTAAAGCACCAGGTTAGTAAAACTGACAAAAAGGTAACAAATATCTGATGAGAGAGAACACTTCCCCAGTGCCCGTGGCACTCAACGCAGGAAAAGAAGGAAACGTCCTTAACACAAGGTTAACTACTGAAAGTTTTCAGCAAGTACCATACTCAAGAGTGGACATTAAGTTACTTAAAATCAAGAACAAGAAGGCAAATCTTCACTTTACCACCTCCACTCCATGCTCTATTCATAACTCAAAAGTTTTAAAAAATACAAATTTTCCCAACCTCAGAAACCCTTATGCAGTGCTGCCCTACTGGCACGAAATCCTCCTCTCCCTTTTTATCTGGTCAACTGAGGAGGAAAATCGAAAGATCCCAGCCTGGCATAGGC
Source organism: Condylura cristata (assembly GCF_000260355.1). Classification (NCBI taxonomy): domain Eukaryota; kingdom Metazoa; phylum Chordata; class Mammalia; order Eulipotyphla; family Talpidae; genus Condylura; species Condylura cristata. Next base: position 25,414,839 of record NW_004567125.1, on the reverse strand, counting down.
CCCACACCAGCGAAGCCCTATCCAGCATGTGGACAGGAGCACTGTAACAGTGGGATCTCCAGGAAAAGGGGAGGTTTCAAGTTCCCTGCCTCACCCAGAAGGGTGGAGCTGAGCAGGGAAGAGAAGACTCTGGAAAGGAGACTGAGAGGAAGGAAGCAGGGTGGAGAGTGAGAAGACCTGAGGGAGCCACATGGAGCAGAGATGTGAAAAAACTGAGCTTGCCTCTTCTTGGCCCTGGACTGGTTGAAACAGATGTGGGTGTGAGACCGTGGGGAGGTTGACTATGGCAGTGTTTACCTTGGTTTTGATTTTGCTCTTTTCCTCCAAGATTTGTCTGGCCATTTCTTACCCTTTTCTAAGGGTCCCGCCCAGAAGGTGCTTTAGACTTTTGACAGGCTTTCAGGCCTTGCTTTGGGTCAATCTCTTTTGGGTGGACTTTTTACCCATGAGGGGAAGGCTAACTTTGAGTATTTGATTTAGAAACTATATTCTTTGTCTTTTCTGTATTGTACACTATTGTATTAAAGTTCCTTTCCATTACAGGACTGCATGTTTTATCTTGATGCAGTGGATGGCAGAACCTATTTAAAGCAGGCAGGTTTGGGGGTTCATGGGTGCCCCTCTCTCCCTGCCCTGTAATAGCATGACCCTTGAACCCCAACTTTGATCTCCTCAACTAGAAAGTGGGGACAAATCATTCCAGTGACAAATTATTTACTGATTTCCCACTAGCTGACAGGGTAAATAATGGCTTTAAGACAAACATGAAAACAGATATACTGCTGTGAACTAAATTAATAAACGGTATGAAAAGATTTTAGAGAACACAGATAAGAAGCCAATTAATTCTGCCTTACTTAAATCACAGGACTGTCATAAAAGTCAAATGAGAAAAGATATGCGAGAGTTTTTCTTATAAATAACAAACCCTTTTATGAATATGGCTTACATATCACTGAGATATATAAACTGGCACCCATGTTTTAGGACATGGTAACTGGATGAACTCTACATAACCTGTACATGTAAACAATGTACAAACCCAAGACACCCAGATGAGTGTGCCAGGTAGAATGTATCTGAAGAAGGCCCTGAGAACACTAGTCTTTTTTAAAATCGAAAAATAAAATTCACACACTATGAACTTCACCCATTTGAAGAGTAGAATTCAGAATACTCCCATGGATATGGTGATGTCACCATCACCTAGTGATTCCAGAATATTTTCAACTCAAAAATGAAACTCTATATCCACGAGTATTCAATCCCTAGATCCTGGCAACACTCGTCAAATTCTGTCTCTAAAGGTTCGTTCATACTAAATTCTTCATATAGATGGAATCCTACAGACAGCCTCAGCAGTGGTCGCAGGGGCCAGGGTCACCCAGATTACTGCCTACCTTTCCTGCTTCTTGGCCAGGCAGCCAGGTACCCCGCTGAGGTGCTTGCTTGGCTCAGTCTGAACTTAATCTGGGCCATAACTGGTGGAACAGCAGGTTAAAGCACAGCACTAAGAAGCTAAAACCACTTCAGCATGAGTTCAATCCTCAACCAGGCAGGTAACCCACATCGGTGGCAGATCTCTTCTGACCCGCCCACTGCTCCCCTCAGCAGTGTACTTCGTCAACTGGCCTGCTGCTCCTCACTCTGTCTCTGGTGAGTGACAACCCCTGCACCTCTTGCCTGTAACCCAGTTCTGCATGCATAAATAAATATTTAAAAAAAAAAATTAACACTTTTATAAACTTTTCAAAGTTGCAACATTTTTTCTAATCAACATGGTTAAATAAAACATTAACACTTCACTATTTAAATGGATGAGATTTGTATCAGTATTTTAGCATCAAAAATAACATGAAATAAAATATAAAAATAAATAAAAAATAAATACAAAACAAGGTCTTTTGGGTTTGCCTTCCTTCACTACACATGGCACGATGCTCTTCAGGTCCATGTTGTAGTATGCATGAGCACTTTACCCCTTTCAAGTCTGAACAGTATTCCACTGTCTGACTCTACCACAATTAGCTTATCTATCAATTAGTGGATATTGAGGTGGTCTTCATGTTTGAGCTATTTTGAGTAACACTTATAACTATCTGTGTATAGGCTTTTATGTGACTACACAATTATTCTTTCTCTTGGCTACTGTATTAACGTTCTCCATAAAAACCACAGTAAAATATGTATGTATAGAAAGAGGATTTAAGTTATTGGCACACATGATTATGGAGGTGGTCAAATTAAAAATCTGCAGGGTGAATTGGTAAGCTGGAAAATCAGGAAAGAATAAGTATCGTAGATTCAAGGACAGAGACCATCCGGCTGAAGAACAAGGAAAAAGCCAATTCTACACTTCAAATCTGAAGGCTCTCTGCTGGTAGAATTCCTTCTTGCTCTAGGGAGATAAGTTTCCTTCCTCTTATCTGTATCTTCAACTGATTGGATGAAGCTCATCCACATCATGGAGGACAAACTGGTTTACTCATACTCCACAATTTAAATGTTAATCTCATCCAAAAATCATCCCCTTAGAAAGATCCAGAATGTTTGACCAACTGTTTGGGTACCAAAAACTAGTTAAATTGACACAAAAACCCAACACATCTAGGAGTAGGACTGCTGAGCCAAATGGTAATTCTATGTTTAACTTGATTGCCAAACTGTTTACCAAAGCAGCTGCACTTTACATTCCCAACAGCAGTGTATGTAGGCTCTAATTCTCCATATCCCCACCAACATTTGTTATCATCCATCTTGTTGTTATAGTCACCCTATGTGGGTGTGAAATAGTATCTCACTCTGGTTGGCATTGTACTAGTGACTAATAATGGTGATTATATTTTCATGTGCTTATTGCCCTGTTATATACCTTTCCTTTAAGGAAACTCCCATTCAAATCATTTGCCCATTTTATAATTAGGTTATATTTTTACTGAGTTTTTAAGAATCTATAAATCCTGAATGGCAGATCCTTATTCGATAGTGATTTGCAAATACTCTATCCTATCTTTGTACTTTCTTGATGGTGCATTTCGAAGCACCATTTTGAATTACACACTATTTAATTTTGATGAAATACAACCTACCGAGCTCGCCTGCCCATCTGTGAATATGCAGGTGTCTCTTTCTCCTTTTCCTAATAAATCTTTTAGTATATGTGCTGCCAAAGAGAGAATTCCTAGTAAATCCTTTTAAATTTAAATTGAAAAAAGGAAAGAAAAGGAAATCCAGCTTACCTATATGCTTCCTTCGGTTGGTTGTTTGTATGGTGCCATATTTAAAATCCACTGCCTAGCCCAAGGTCGCCAAGAACTACTTCTATGCTTTCCTCTAAGAGTTAATAGTTCTAGCTTTTACATTTAGGCCTTTGATGAATTTTTAAATTATACAGTACACTGTGTGGTAAGGGTCTATCTTCATTCTTTTGCATGTGGAAATTATTATTTAAAGAAATAATTATTCTTCCCCCATCAAAGAGAACAGTATCCCTACCTGCAACCTTATCACTGACTGAAACCAGGCACGTTGTAACACCATTGATCTGGGGCATATGATCTGGGTTTTCATAAGGATACTACTAATGAAGAGAAAAACTGCACCATTTTTAAAACATTTGGTCACGTAAAACAGTAATTTTTTGTAGTCAGCCCCTACTTAGTTCTCAGGAGGCTCAGATGACATAACTTTCTGAAAGGCTTTCCTAACACCACTTGGGTTATATGCCTACTTAGAGTACTTTGCTTATTGCACTTACCCAAATGGATAAGATTCTCATTTGCACTTTCCCCATGAGGCTGAGTTCTTCCAAGATGTATTATCAGACTTCCTGCCAAACCTGACAGAGAACTGGTTTTCAGTGATAACTATATCTACTCAAGCAATGAATGAACGTATTCAAACTAAGGACCAAATCTAAGAACTGTGGATGCAAATACATCTTTCTACTACTTCCACTTCCTACTCTCCTTCTACAAACACAAAATACAATTTGCATTGCATTTCATCTGTTATTCTTTTCATCATTAGAACACCTATCTAAATGCATCGACATTGCTAAGCTATTCATTACTGTCTGTTCCCTGCTCTCTCCAGTCATCATGACTGAAATACCACTGGTTTTAATTAGTGTACTATTAAGAGCTCTCTCTTCAATCACCTGATATTTAATGAGATCCTCACTCCAATCTAAAGCTAAGACTATACATAGGTCAAAAGAGCCTCACCTCTGGAGGTCAGCTAAATCTTTCCTCCCACAGGCATTCTTTCCCAGCAGTTATTTATTTTACAGAAATATCACAGGTCAATAAGAACCACAAATAGAATAGCCATGTGGCAAACAAGTGGTTCATCAGAGAGGTGGACAAATTAACTTTTTCATTATTAACTCAGGTTGGTTTACATTTGCTTTCAAAGGCTTTGTTTAACTCTAAAGCATTTCATAAAGCAGAACAAGAACCTGATGTGAAATCAAACACAAAACCAAAGAGTAAACATAGACTAGGAAAAAGGCACATTATACATACTTGTGTTTATATACTAGATAACAAACAATAACTAAATAACTCATTATTTATTAACAAATTAGCAAGTGAACCTACAAAATGATTCAAAATAAAACTTTCTGACATATTCACTAACAGCAAAGAAACCACTCCCTTAGAAAAGGCTACAAAACCACAAAAAGCACTGTTAAGTATTAGTAGCATTCTGTGGCAACCAATTCTAATTTTCTTGATGTTGACTTAAAAGATAAATGATAAGAAAAAGGAAAAGTGTAAAGATTAAAAATGTTCCATGTTACTGCTTAACCATTTCAGTTTTACAAATACTGAATCTGTGCAAAAAGCATTTTAAAATCAAGACTCAAATATTTTAAATATTTATAATTTGGTCTTCAATAGCTTTCATCATCTTCATCATATTTATAGTGAAAGAGCACCTTAAATCAACTCTAAAACATTTACTGTAATTAAAAACATTTACTGTGAGAACCTGTATACATCAGGAACCTAACACTTGCAGAAGTAAAGTAGCAAGTACCCCACAAAATCTTGATCTTGACTGAAACATACTTCCAAGACTGAAATTTATAACTGTAAGACATAGATATAAATATTACTTAAAGCAATGTGCAAAAGCTATTGGTTCCAATAGCAAAAGCAAAGTATTGGTATTAGTGTGTTGTAAGTCTACTCTCCACCAGTGTCAACTCATGTCCTAATTGCATTCTTCATTCAGAGTTCAGATGGAGATACATGTTTAATCAGAGGGGAATACTATATAGGTATATTTTAAATAGTGTATAGCAAGAAACTTAGGAAACACATTCACTAAGACTTCTTATTCACTGATTCTGTGACAAGAGTCCCCGGGGAATGGGCTATCGCCCAGTCAACATGCCCCCAGCCTCCTACACTCAGTGCCCGCCCCTCACCTCTTCATGTGAGGACCACTGCTGTGCCCACTCACAGATGTGACATTATAGCTCTCAGTAGCAACTGGCTAGGAGAAAGGTTGAGCAGGCCACTTACCTGAAGAGGAGGAAGGAGATGAAATAGATCACCAACACTTAAGGTGAATGTTGCATCAACAATAAGTCGCAAATCTGACACAGAAATACTTCAGGTTAAAATCTTAACTGTGCTGGACAACAATAATAAGAGCTAACACTGAGCTGTCTGTGTATCAGGTGAGATTCAAAATTTGTTACAAGTGTGTCTTCAGTCTCCTGACAGCCCTTTACATTTTTAGGAACAATCTGGGTCTTGGTGAAAAATAAGATACAATAGCCTCATTTTCAACACAAGTAGTTGAGACAAAAGGAGAAGGAGAATGTGGGCAGCTGGGCTAGAAGGCCCATGAAAGCTTCCTCAATTTCCCCATTAAAATCAAATCAGGCCCTCCCTGGTGGCGCAGCGGGTTAAAGCACAGCACTGAGAAGCTAAAGCCACTTCCTCATGAGTTCGATTCCCGCCTCCCCCAGAGGTGACCACATGGCGTGACAGACATCTCCTGACCTGCCCGCTGCTCCCCTCAGCAGTGTACTTCATCGATCTGTCTGTTCTGCTCCCCACTCTGTCTCTGGTGAAGCCTCTCACCGCCCCTGAGCCTCTGGCCTGTACCCCAGTTCTGTATGCACAAATAAATAAATCTTAAAAAAAAAAATCAAATCAAGAAAATAAGCTAAACATATTGCAGGTAATTCCCAAGGAAAATACTAAGGAGTATGTTTTGAAACCTGGAAAATAGCAAGATCAAAAATATGATGTCATTTCTACATACAAACTACATACAAACATGTGTACACATACATTTCTACATACAAACATATAAACATTACTAGCTTACTATCAAATAAAAAATTTCTGTATTTTGTAAAAGAGATAATACTAAGAATTGGTTAATAAAAACTCACCAGAGGAAAAATATCTATAATATGCAATTCGCTCACAAGGATACAAATTATAATAAAGAACAATTGATGGAATGTGGAATAGGAATAATCTGGGTCTTGGTGAAAAATAATAAAACTGAAATCTATTAATATTGCCCTAGAACCAAATGCACACTGATTTAGATGGAAAAGACTAAGGTAGAAAAGCCAACATTTAATGTTTCTGATACTCCATAATATATAAAAGATCAGATACACTGAGGTAATGACAAGAGGTAGAAAGAAAATAAAATAACACTATTTGCCTGTACCCACACTTACTCCTTAAATGCTATCTATGTCCTGTATGGATAGAATACTGAATGCTAAGTTTGAGTACCTTAGGAAAGTTATCTTTTCTATGCCATTACTTTCTTAAGATTAAAAACAGAAACACTGGTCTACAACCTCTTATCCTCAAATATGAAACTTAAAAAGTTCTATAAACCAGTTTGGTTTTGCCTTATGAAGCCAGCAACAACTCTTGCAGGTAACTCATGTAGCAAAATCTGAGCTAAAATGTCATGGGGATTTTCATAGTTATAACCCCACTGAAGCATGGATTGTCTGTATCAAGCTGCAAAAATAGTCATATGTTCAATTATGGGGTATGTCGCAAAAAATTGCAAAGGGAGGAATACATAATATAAAATATATACACTGTGCAACCTACCTGTCTAAAAAATCATGAATTCTATAACACATTTTGCCCAAGGGAATTGAATATGGGAGTACAGCACGGGATGATTTAGCACCTATTTCATGCAGTGGTTGTTGAGAATAAAGAACATAAACTCCTAGCACAGTGCCTGCACAGGGACTCCTTAGGAGTCCCTAACTGCTGCTAACCTTCCTGGACAATTCTGAGAAAACCAGTATCTGTAAACCTTTCTGCTTTTGATTTCTTCTTCATTCCCACTCCAAAAGAGTACTTATTCCACTTTGTTTATGACCTATAAGCAAGTACTTTCTATACTACTTTTTCTATACTATAGCTTACTTTCTCTTACCTTACACTGTCATAACCCACCTCCTGCTTCAATTAAAATGAAGCAGGGATTTTGCTTGGGGAAAAAAAAAAATGATCTTAAACTTCAAATTCATTCAAGCAACTGAGATTGTGGTAACTGTATACAGCATCATTCTTCACATAAATAGAAACCACAGTACCAACCAGGTCACCGATCAAAACATAGATTCATCTTAGGCCATATGGCTGCAGCAAAGACTTTTTGTTAAAAACTTACCTGAGAAGTTTTTCAGGTAAGAAACAAACCCTACATGCATGATGCTTAGGAAGCTCAGGCTAAGACTCCAATCTACTCATTTTCTGGGAGACATACAGGTAGCAGCAACTGATCACAGCCATATTGTGTGGAAACCCCAACCCCCCAAATACTCTCTGCTTTTGTGATACTGCACCCACTCTTAGCACTCAGACCAATACTGACAAGCTATCCAGCAGGCAGCACAGAGCCACAGCAAAAAAGAAATGAACAGGCCCTCCCTGGTGGCGCAGCGGGTTAAAGCACAGCACTGAGAATCTGAAGCCACTTCCGCATGAGT
>NW_004567125.1:25370082-25406643 GCF_000260355.1 Condylura cristata | reverse complement strand
AAAAAAAAAAAAAGAAATGAACAAAATACACTTTACAGTTGTGAAGTCAACTTCAGCAGGACGCAAGCTACATTAATCAATGTTTTTTTTTTGTTTGTTTGTTTATTGGTCAACTGAAGAGTGTTTTCATAATGTTAAAAATTCTCCCTCACACACAAAAGGAGAATTCCAAACAAATTCCAAAACCTTACTGATGAGATTTTTTTTTTCCCGAGCAAAATCCCAGAGTTGATCAAGCAATTCATCAATAGTCAGTTAAGACTGAAAATATGAAATCTGTAACAATGTGACCTGCTTTAAAGATTTTCTAGAAAAATGTGATTTTATTTTGGGCCTCCCTAGTGGTTCAGGTGTTAAAGTGTCAACACTATCAAGCTATCCCCAGCCACAGCTGCATGAATATGAGTTTGATCCACGGCCAGGGATCTAAGATTGGGACAAAAGAAACACAAAAGTAGGGCCTCCATGGGTGTGCTAGGGGATAAGTCTCAGCACTATAAAGCTATCAGCAGCCACTGCAGCCCAAGTTCAATACCCAGCCAGGCAGCTGGCCCACAAGGAGCAGCAGACCTCTCCTGGATCACCCACTGCTCCCCTCAGCAGTGTATTTCAGTCTATCTGCCTGTTCTGTTCCCCACTCTGTCCCTGGTGAATCCTTTCACCCCCTACTCTGCACCTCTTGTATGAATAAATAAAAAAAATCTTAAAACAATATGGCTCCATTTCAATGAACACTAGTATCAAAAGAAATGAAATTCAGACATACTCTTACACTGTAAACTCTCACCTGTAAACCCAGACCACAGAAAGATTATATACCAATGACCAGAATACAGAAAGCCAAACTGACTGCCCCAAGACCTGTAGCAGAGCTTTGCAGGAAATCTCAATCTTCATTCAACAAGGTCAAGTCACAATGCTACTTTTTTGTTTATTTAATTACAATATTCTTTTAAAAAGAATGAAAAATTCAGAGATGCTGGGTTTTTATTACATTTTCTCCCATAAAAAATGCTGTTTACTTAATAGTATGTACTTCTGTATAAAGAAAGCTATCGTGTAAAAGACATCAAGGGAAATTTAAAGGTTTAAAATTTAATATAAATGTAAGTCTATAATAATAACCACAACGATGACAATACACTATATACCGAATGCCACTGTGCTGGTCATTACCCTGGGAGCTTTATGAACATGCTCTCATTTAATGATCAAAGTCATCTGATGAAGCAGCATCTTATAAGTGGGGAAATTAAAACTTGGGTTTAAGGAGCTTGATCATTCACAAAAGCTGTAATGGCACAGCTGGGATAGGAACCAATGTTGCCCAGCTCTGACTGCACATCATCTGACGAGGCACCTGTGCCTCGTCAAACACCAGCCTGCATGCTGCTGAGAAGGTATTTTTTAGATACAATTATCTCTTAATTAGCAGACATTGAGTGAAGGTCCCCCTCCCTAATGTGGAGAGGTCTTATCCAATGCACTGAGAATGCTAAGGGCAAAGACTGAAATTCCTGAAGGAGACATTTTCACTCCAAACATAGAAATTCCTGCTGAGTTACTTCAGACTTAAAACTGTAATATAAACTGTTACCTGCATTTCCAGTTTGCTGGCCAGTTACCACACTCACATGAGTCAGTTCCTTAAAATACATCTGTAGTCATACACCAACCACATACCCCTGTTTCCGTCACTGATGTGCCACATACATGGCAGCCCTTGTACATACTTACAATGTAGGTATGATATAGGCTACCTCACCTAGATTTGTGTAAAGTTCACACAGGGATGAAAGTGCCTAAGAACCAGTCCTCAGAACGTGTCCTGAGAAGCAACATCTTATTTTATAAATGAGGAAATTAAAACTCAAGTTTAAGAAACTTGATCAAAGTCACACAACTTGTAATGGAAGAACTGGGATATGACGTTGTTAAATGGCGTATGACTGGATACACAAACAGAAACAGGACATGTTATATGTATGCATGTATATGCACACACAGATTATACAAGCAAATACATAAGTTGTTTCTCTGGAAAACTCTGGCTAGTACATACCCTTAAATGCATTGCCCATAAAGATTTAACCACCAAATGCATTAACTCATACAGACAAGTTGATTTCTTTTAATGCAAATACTGGAAAAACTCTTCCATCTCTATGTAATTTGTGAACACAAACTGGTGCATTTAGGGTCACTGAAAAGTTCTATTTTGCCTTCATGTGAATTCATCTTGGGTCTGCTTACTTGTGTAAATTGCGCGCACACACACCCCACTCCTGCACTGTGAGCCACACTCACATGCCAGGGAGGCCCCCGCACACAGATCTCCTAGTGTCTGCACCTGCCACAGTCTAAAATTCAATCCACTATAACACAGATGTTATGTTCCCCACTTGCTTCATAACACCTTAATACAGATTTGAAGTCTCAGGTGTTACTGTCTGCCTGAGGGTTCAAATTTAAGTGTTTTGTCATTCAAAGTAAATCACCATATGATCAAATGAGTTACACAAGAGGCAGCATCTTCCAGAAATAAACAAAATGGCATCAACTCTGATGGATGAATGAATTACTACGGAAATAAAATAGCAAATCTCCTACCACTACCCAGGGGAGATTCCAATCAAGCATGCTTTGCATATGATGAGTTCACTCTATGGCTATAATTAGATAAACTCTTCATAACAATTTAGGCTTTTGAGACAGGTACGCTGCTTAACACAGTGATAGGCAAGGCCTCATGAGTAGCAGGCCTGACAAAAGTAACTGCTAAAAGTGATCATACTATGTATCTGATGCCAGTGTCCTTCAAGTAGTCACAGGCAAAGCCATGGAACACTCAGTCACTGAGCCACCTGAGAAACACTCCTTCCTCAGGGTACCTACACCCACACGAAGCCATCCCAACCTCTGCACACATCTACAGTTGCTATTGCTCTGGGGCAATTCCATTAATGAACTGTCTATGAAACAAAACAGGTATGTCTGGAGTTGCCTGTCCTATGGAACAAGCTCCTATCTTAGAGACTGTAACCAGGTATTAGTTTGGACTCAACATGTAAGACAAAATAAATTTTACCATCTGAAACTTTTAGCGAAAAGCTGGCAATCTTTTGACTTTTTGTAATATCTTAAAATGTTACAAGGTACATTCAAACCCTGCTGCCTGCCAAACAGTAACTAATGAAACTGGCTTTAGCTGACTCCCCTGTCTGCTCCCTACAAAAAGGAAGCTTCCCTGATAAGTGAGATGGGCATCACTAGATACGATTAGCAAGTCAATGATAAAACAAAATTTCCTACTACTTCTTCAAGTTTTCTTGATCATTGTACTCAGACATTGCCCTGAAATTGCAAGAAAAGCTACTGAAAAGGCAATTAAAGAGCCACATTATAATTATAAGCACTTTCTAATATGAAAAGCAAAGCTACTGATGTAGCTAAAAAAAAAAAAAAAAAAAAAAAAACAGCTATCAGAGTTCTCTTATCCATGCTATTTGAACTCTTATCCTAACAATTTATATATATAGAAGCAGGTCATAAGAGGAAACTGAAGATTGAAAGATAATTCTCAGCATGAAATTTAGTACACCTAAATGAAAGAAATGCATATTAACTGAATGCTATTCTTATCCATTTAATGTGCTAGGAGTTTGATTTCATTGGTTAAGGGGTCCTATTACTACAAAAGCATGAAAAAGGCTGTATGCAATTGTGCAGGGTCAAATAGGTATATTCAGAAAGTTGTGGGCATCCTTTCCATCACGTCTCAATTATGCAAAAAGAAATAATTGTCCAAAGTCTTAATTTCCTTAGTACATTATCAATGTTTACTTTCTCAGGTGCTGTGAACGTTCAACATGAACAATGTCTGTGAAGCACTGAGCGCCAGGTCTCAGCTAGTTTACCTTTCCCTTTTCAGACGACCTATGCAATTTATCTCAGTCTTACAGGGAAGTGACAGATAGTGCTTTTATCAATTAGATCATTTCTTTCTCAATGCACAAGATCACTGAGCAAAACTGTTATCTGGTTGGAATTTCTTCTGACATTTTTTCATGATCATGACCCATTACAGACATATGATAAAGAAGCAAAACTTAAAAGAGCAAGACTTTTTAAAAAATAAAAAAAAAAAATGAAAAGATATAAGCACTGTTTTCTAATAAACACATCAACAACAGTCAAAACAAAATGTCAGGAAGCCCCTCCACAATAAAGACTATAGGAACATCTTGTAAATATCAAAGAGAATGGAGAAATGAGTTCCCCAGTTTCCTTCTGGGCCCACAGCCCAGTGGAGATGAGCTTCAACCCCCAAAAAGCCAAAATCCAAAATAAAAAACACCTGAAGACAAGAGTGGTAACAGAAAGAACTTCTGTTCCTGTAAAAACTCAGCACAGGGAGTTTCTGACTTGGGTGGAGTTTCTAGATACTAATACCAGAAGGCTCAAATGGGAAAGGCTTCTGGAGGGAGAGAAGAAAAAAATCTTGGCAAACCAATCTGTGAGAAATCTAAAAATGAACTAGTTTGCCAGTGGTTTGTTGTTTTAAAAATCTCCCTTCTCCTCACTGACCAGCATCACCCTACCCTCACAGCCCTCTCAACTCACAATTGGACTGGGTCCAAACTAGTCCTCACTTCAAACCATAAGTCACTAGACTAATTTTCCTATAACTGTTACATAACCATGTCAATCCTCTGAGCAAACACTTAAGGTGGTTCCTTTCTCTAACACATCTCAAAATTTTTCTGCTGTTCAAAGCCTTCCAAATTATGTAATTACATCTTCCCACCTCTCTTTTATAATAGTCTACTTCTTAGCACAAATGTTTCTTTCCTGGTAAACTAGCTAATGCTAAATTTTGTATTCTGTCTTTGCTCATGCTGTTTTATGAATCTGGGCTAACCTCTAATTGGGATAGTATGGGTTTTTCACTCATACATCTAATAAGTGATGGGCACCTACTATGTGTTTGGTATCAATCTAGTACTAGGATACACAGATGACTAAGACCTGGTCCTTATCCTCAGGGAACATACTGATTATTTAGTGAGTCAGACATGTAAACAAACCACTAGGACACAGTTCAGTAACCGCTGTAACACTGTGTACAAGGTACTATGGAAACACAATAGAAGTAGTGATTTATCATGAGGGGAGGTAAGAGATGGAAGAACATGGTCTAAGAGACTGCACAGAAGAAATGTACTTTGAACTGAGTGTTGAAGGATGACTAAGTCGGGGGGTGGGAGGGGGAGAGGATGGACAGGATAGAACAACACCTGCTATTTAAGATGAAAATGGGAAGATGCATATCATGTTCCAAGAACTTCATGAGATCCAGCATAACCAAAATACACGAAGTCAATCTGGAAAGTACATGTAGGTTTGAACTTCTAAGATGTCTTTTAAGCAGAGACATGATCAGATGCGAGACTTTAAAGGCTTGCTCTGAAAAGACTTTCCTTTCAAGATCAATGGAGTCCCTTGTGATGATTAATGTGTCAATTTGATTGAGCCATATTAAAATAATTTAAACATCATTTCAAGGTATGTCTCAGAGTGTTTCCAGAGGAGATTACCATTTGAACTCTGTAGACTGCCCCTCCTCCCCGTGGGTGGTCATCATTCAAACCATTGAGAGCCTGCATAGCTCAAACAGTGGAAGGAAGAATTCAGCCTTTTGGTTTCCTGTGTGTTCCTGCTCTTGGACTGCGATTTACTCCTGCTCCCCCTGGTTCTCAGTTTGCCTATGTCTCCAGCTGGCCGATGGCAGATCATGGGGCTAGTCTCCATAAGCACACAAGTATATCCCTCAAAATAATCTCTTCCTAAATATGTAATATAGATATAAATGCCCTATGGGTTCTGTTTCTCTGGAGAACCCTGATGCATACTTCTCCCTTCTACTTTTATCTCTTTCCTTGCTTTCCTCCCCACTACAGCTACCTAGCAGTTCCAGCTGTCATATGAAACACTTCGCTCTGCCTCCCTCACTGTGTCAGGCAATTTGTAGCATCATCTCACTTTATCCTAATAGCTCTAAGATAAAATCAGAAAAAATTAAGTCCAAATATCACACAGCCTATAAGAGGAGCTCCCATTCTTCCTAACTTCAGTTTCTGAGGTCTCCATCCATGTCACACATATCCTAAATTCCCCTCTCCTTGTCCTCTTCCTCTTCCACACTCAAGTGCCCTCTTGTTTAGCTATGCTGCAAGACCAGGGATGCCACAAATTAGTTAACTTACACTGAGCAAGTCACTTTCCTTGAGTGGTTTCCTTGACTGAAATGAATTAGACCAGGTGGTCTCTCAGACCACTTCCATTATCTTCTGTGACACGTTTGGGTTTAATACAAACCACAAATGCTGGCATATAAGAGGGCTAGTGAGTTAATGTGGTCTGGACTACCATGTCCATCAAGGTATAACTTATTAACAATCTATCCATCAACATTTGTGCAGAACATCTCTGGAAATGAGGAAACAAAACCTCAATCAACAAAACCTCAGCATCATCTGCCCCCCCCCTTAACCTCTGAGGTTTCTTACCTCCCTAACACAGTCTCTGAGTATGGATTCTCTGTGAAGATTTGAGTCAGAAGTCACCTCACTACCACCAGATGATTCTAAGTAAATCATAAGATATGCATTAGGCTGCAAGGAACACAATGAAAGCTATTATCTACATTAAACTTCCACTAAGCTGACACACACAGCAAAACAGATCCAGTCATTGTGTAGTTTTAGCTTTCAAGAAAATTTCTGAGTCTTTTTAGAAGGCAAGAAATTTTACATGTTGTAAAACAGAACTCTATATAGATTACCTTACTTGAAAGCCCATGGTTGCTGATATTACAGCTGAAGGGTTTTATTTTAAATACACATTAGTAAATTCAGGAGAAGCTCTTTATTGATGTCTTTTTGTGTTTTCTCCTTCATTAATCACCTTCTCTCACCCTCAAGGGAAACCAAGTAGGTGGGCAAAATTCCTGGAGGTTTTCTGGGAGGTACTCAGAACGCCCACACCCACAGACATAAAAAATATTTCAAGCCTACATAAACAGTCTTAGGAGATAATCTGATTAACAAGAAACATCAGTGTGTGTAAAGATAAAACATTTACTTATTGAGACATAAGGTGATGCTACAGGGGAATGGGGAAGATAGGCAGGAACCACATAAAGCGTTTTCTACTGATCATTCACATAGACTCCTGAATCACCACACTCTTCGCTTCAGTGCATATCTTCTAGGGACAAGAAACAATATGCTTCTCTATTATCAAAAACTGCAGATAAAAAAAAAAAGAGCCAACTTAAATTTACACCTGCCAAGAAAATTAACATAATCACAAAGGAGATTGTCACCAAAAAGAGTCATGGATTCTTTCCAGGAAGTAGACAGACATAAAGATGTACAAAATTGCAATACATTATAAAATTCTGCCCGCCCAATATGTCCTTAACATTATATGGTTGGAAATAAAGCCATGGACAAAACTTGCACCCACTCAACGCCACCGTCACCAGCGTTGAGAAAAATATGCTTAAATTGTTTAAGTGTTCTTCCAAGAACTTACTAAATTTAGAGCAGAAATGAAGCAGAACTTTTCAAAAACTACATCATAGACAAAAAATAAATGTTTTCCCACATTAGAAAATGACTGAGCCTCTTTTTAGAAGGGTCAAATATACTTAATGACATAAACTGATGGCTTATTTTTAGAAAGAGATAAACAAGAATAAGTCCTTCTAAAGATGATTTTCAATTTAGGTCTTCTTTACTTAAGTATTAGGCTACCTATGCTAAAAAATAGATGTAGGTAGGGCACATAGTATGTTTTTTTTTTTAATTAAAAAGTAGTAATGTTTTTATTGTAGTAGAGCTGTACTATATTTACAATGTAATTAATTATAATTTCATATGTTACATAATGAATGCAAGTTAGGAAAAGGGAAGTTACAACTCTGGAAGTTTTATTATTATATTTTTTATTATGTGTGTGTGTGTGTGTATATATATATAAATATATATAGTGACATCTTTCTGTAAAAGAAAAAACTTCAATAGAGACTAAATAAAAGTGTAATATATTTTTTCAACTTTCCAACCTTTAGCTTACACTAGAATTGGACAGCTTTTAACATTTTTAAATACTTTTCATATGGTTGGGGATGTTCAGGAGGTTTTCAGAAAGACAACCTAGTCTAACTAGAGAATGCTGTGTGTAATGAAATCTGTTTACCCCTCATAGATGACTAAGGAGTGGTAAGGAATGAAAGCTGGCCAAATAAAGTCCCTGGCAGCATCCAGAAAGCTGCGAGGTGGGTACCACTGTGGCTTCCAAATATAAACAAACACACCTGCACCACCAACACCTTCTCCTAGAGGAGCTGAAGGGAGACAACGTGGTGAGTACCGAGCTATGTTTTTCTGAATCTGACTCATGGTAAAACAACATGTTAATGGGCTAAAGAACTGCTCCAAAGTCGTCCTTATCCCCGTGACTTTTTAATAGCACAGGAGGCTGTAAGCTTTCCACAGGCACATCACTCTTACAAAGCTCACAGTCCTCAACACTCTGTACATAGTAGGTGGGTAGGTGGTTGTGTTGTGATTTTATGTAAGACAGAATAACTCAAAAATAGGTTAAAAAATAGACATTCCAGTCTGTGAGTGGAACACACACCTAAAGGAGACTCTCCATCCCAAGCAGTACAGGTCTGCACCTGCACAAACTATTTCTGAAAGGTTGGGTGGCTCATTGCCTACACTTCCAGCTGAGATGCTGATTACAGGAGCGAGCATCCTAGCCTAGAAGCAACAAACCTGACCCTAGTGATCACTATCTTCTCTGCAATTTGGTTTCTTCTATAAAATCAGTGCGGTCAGTTCCATCACTTTCAAGGTCTCTGAGATGCCTTTATGTTGTCTTTTGGAGCTGGTGAAGGGTCAAACAAGCAGCTCTGAGGAGCTGAAGAGGGAGGGTAAGGTCAGTAAGGTTGGGGTAGAGGGCACTGAAGACGTACTACGTGACAAAGATGGTTCAAGTCAGATACCTGATCCAAGGGCAAAAAGTATACCAGATTTGGCAAGGTCAGGTGTTCACAGAGAGAGGAAATGGACACTCAGAGGAGTCAGAATATGAGAAGTCTTATGTGTCAGAGAGGACAAGGTAGTAGAGGGTGGGTCCCCAGAGAGCACTGTGCTGTCTATTATTTTATACTGTATCCACTATTTTATTTTATTAATCTTTACAATCCTGTAAAGGAATTCATACCCAAGGTTTCTTTAACCAAGAAAGTAAAGGATTTCTGCTCCTCCCCCAGCCCACTTGGTAACGCACTCCTGAGCAAAGCTGGAAGGGAAGGGGGGCCATCTGCCACCCTGACCCATTCATATCTACCTACCACAAAATGATCATTCACAGAAGTTTGGACCAATTCTACTCAAAAACAGAAATCGTATGAAAATAGCACTTAATTCTCATTCCCTACATAGGATATTTTTTTCATGCAACAGTGGCTTTATGATATCTATCACATCTCTTAGGCAATGTCCCCAACCAGACTGTCAGTTTCACTAAGTTCATTAAAATAACCATTGCTGGGCCTCCCTGGTGGAATAGGGGTCATGCCTTAGCACTATCACACTATACAGCACAAGTTCAATCCCCCACCAGGAAGGTGACCCACAAGTGACCTGTCCTGTCTCACTTGCTGCTCCCCTCAGCAGTGTATTTCAGTTGATTCCCCTTTCTGCTCCGTGCTCTCTCTGGTAAATATTTCCACCTCTCCCCATGCTAGCTCTGGTCTACACCCAGTTCTTGTATGCATAAATCAATAAATAAATAAATCGTTTAAAAAAATAAAATAATTATTGTTTGCATCTTCGCTTTGTACCAAATTACCATGTAACACTATGACTGCATTAATTTTATTAATACTCACATCAACCCTACCAATAGGTATTATTATTACCTCATTTTTACAAATAAAAAAACTGAGACTTCAAGGAGCTAAGTGACCCCCACCAGGTATCCAGGACACAACTGACTCAGTCAGCAATTAAAAATAATTACCACCACATTTCGAAGTGGAAAAAAAAAATGGGAATCAAAGAGAGTATGTGCAGAATTCTCAGCAATCAAAAAAATAAACTGGTATAAGACACAGCAACACAACAGAGCAGCAAGAGCAGAGACCCTGGTACCCCAAGGGAACAACAGGCCTCCTGGCTTATTGCCCTCTCCGGAGAAGAGGAGCTTCACTGAGAACACTTAGGTGTGTAAGGAGTCTATGATTAATCCATGTATTCTCCTCAGACACAGCCACATCTTGGATATTCATTTTTATAATTTCAGAGCAGTTATGGTATCTAGCATACAGCAGATTGTAAATAAATAAAACGCTCAATGTTTAGCAACTAAGTAAACTTCAAGCTAAGAGAAACTTCAGCATGGAAGCATTTACTGTGAGATACACATGGTCAATTAATCTTAGCCCCTACACAACCTGATCCACTAAAATATCAAAGATACTAGTCCTGTTTTGTTTCCAGCATAATCCAATAATATCATTAGTCTAGGAAGTAGTATTAGAATGCCAGAAATGACTCTCAAATTTTAGAGATTAATAATAAGTAGTAACAGACTCTAGAAGTCATGGACAGTTCAGGTTTCCCCACTACCTGCAAGTGTCACGTTGCCACATGATATGGCTGGTAGATTATCTACTGGGGACACCATTACCATATGGAATATGGTAATTACCATATGGAAAATATATGACTCAAAAAAATGACATACCAAATCATGCCAAATAGTAAGTCTATTTGGGATCCATGTTACAGGAAGCAGCATCAGAGGCTGATTCGAAAAAGGGGGCTTTCACCGGTCCTGAGGGTGCACGGTCTACCCCTGCACAGATGATCAGCATGTGGCGTCTTTATGTCTCGGCTCACTCCCTGTAACCGCTGACAGTGCTCTTTTTTCTCACTGGAATGGACACGATTATTGTTGACTCTGAGTTCGGTGCTCTGAAGACTAAATTGATGTAGGAAGCACTAAAAACCATGCGTGTCACAGTACAGCTCTATAAAAGTTAGTGTTAAGCGTTGGTACTAACGATGTTGCTGCCATAAGTGATCTGAAAATCAACTTCAAAATGAAAATTATAGGTGATAAAATGATTTATAGACCTTAAAGAACAAAGCCGCCCTGGTGGGTAGTGCTGTTACTTTGAGAGAATATTCTACAAAACACTAGCGACCCTGCAGAGACTGTATGATGCATCATCTGAGCAAAGACTATAGGCCCTACCTAACAAACATATCTTCCCAGCAAGATGACCTTCTATTTTGTAAGTCTTAAAAAACAAGATTTATATCAACAATAAAAAAAATTGTTATATCAAAACAAAATGCAACTGTTCTGATTCACCCACCAACACAACCTTCTTAGGAATACTAATTTTCTTAGGGAAGCCTACTAGCCTCAAAATAAAACCCTTCCCCTTCAAACATCTATGATCTAATTCAGTATTTTTCAAATACCACACGAGTTTGAAATGAAAAAACAGAAGAGTTATCAGAAGAGAATGGAAGAGATCAGAGTATAAAAACATGAGGTAGTACTAAGACTTGTCTCAAGAAAAGTGTTTCAGTTTGATGTACTCACTAGGTAACAGTGTAAAATTTATTTCTTATAGTGGGGTATACAGCAACATCATGTGGAGAAAATGATCTAACTAATAAAAATGGAAGCCAAATTTTTCAGGTCTTTAGGTAAATATTTTAAGTTTTGCATTTAATGCACTGTGTAACCCTAACAAGAGATTTGATTTACAGCATTCTTGTGTAATAAATTCAAACAAATAAATTCCAAAATGACTGATATGAGCCTTCCCTAGCCAGGGAAAATTACAGAGAACTCCAATCAAAAGCAGGCAGCACAGAGTAATCATTGTGTAAGTTTCTTGCTTCATTTACCTGTTTGTATAAGGAAATCTTCATGCTCTCAAAACAATAATTCCTTGAGTTCCCACTAAAGCCCTAAAGAATTTTCATGTAGCTTTTCTGAATGAGACACAGGGAAATGCAAATACAGAAAGGATGCCTAAATACTCCAAATAATTCACTGAACACGATTTTGTACTATGAATGAGTAAGACCATTTCTGTCCTCAAACGACTTATAATTACTATGGGATATAAAACAATCAAACAAACACTAAACACATACACACTGACTCTGCTCAAGGTACAGGAGAAGGAAGGCCAGGAACATGAATAAAGAAAAGAGAGATTCTAGATAGTATAGAAAACCAGAGCATGAGGTGGCACAGTTTGGAAGAGATGCGATGCGGAGTAGAAACCGGGGTGCCGTTGAACAAGGAGAGAACAGCAAAGGAAAGGCATTAGAACTTAACAAAAATGACAGGTCACCAGCGGGACACCTGGAGGAAAAACCATGTTTCAGCACCAGGCCCAGACCACAGAGTGCTCTGACCAGCAACTAGGGGCTGTATATTTTCCTTGGCAGGCAAAAAAGGGGAAGTTTCTTGATCAGAGGGAATGACAGGAACTTATGGATACTAATAACCTTGGATACTAACAAACACAGCTTGTTTTCCTACAGCTACCCATGTTTTTGGTTTTCCTTGAGATCATCTTAAAGAGGAGTCCCTGCACCTGCCTACCATGCAGTATCTAAAAAGGATACTGAACGGAGAGGAGGCTCTCTCACAGACAGGGACCTCTGAGATTCCTATGATAGCAGCTTGGTTTGAAACTTCTGCCAGGCTTCAGTTCTCACGCAAAAATGTACAGCCTCAGGATACTTCTGGCTTCTCTCCCACTGCTCTCTAGTTGAGGCCAAAGAGAAGTGCAATTTCTGCTTCAAGTCCATGGGTTCTTTTTAAGCAACCATTCCAGGAAGGAATAAAAACAGCGTAGGCTCTCCAACTCAATACTCCAGAGACTCAGTAACTGTTCCAATAATCTGCTACACAGAAAGCAATTCCAAAGCTTAGAGGCTTACAAGCTCCACCACCACCATTTTGAGAGTCAGAAATTTGGGAATGGCTACACTGGGTGGCCTTTAAGCTTCACTGTGTTGAATAAAGCCACTTGGTAGTATTCAGTGGGCCAGTCATGACTGGTGCCTTCATGAGCATGGACAGAAAGCTGGACACAGCTGGGAAGATCCAGCAGAGTGCTTACCCTAGCCCAGTCCTCTGGGTTTTGCATCAGTGTCTAGGGGTTTCGCACCAGTGTCTAGGTGCAGTCAGACTTCTACATGGCAGCTCGGGCTCCAAGAGCCCAAGAGGGGTCAAAGGCTAAGCCTGGAACTGACACGACAGTGTACTGTCATCCTACATTGGACAAAGCAGTCCCTGGTCAGCCCAGTAGCAAAGGGGGTCATCTTTAATCCATTGTAACAAACAAAATGAGAGCTGCATCCTTGGTAGCCATGATTTGCTAATTACTGAATACTAGGAACTGAAATCTCTTGAAGAAATAAATACTCATTTGATTATCTCACATTAAAAGAAAAGGGAAATCCCAAAGCAACAGTTGCAGCCCCCACTTCTCTGATCTTAAGACTGAAATGGTTTTAAAATACTCGTTTTAATTCTATAATTCCACCTTCAAAAATTTAAGAAAATCAGACTGACATATAAAGTTAACTCAATATATCAAAAGAGTATTTACTATGGTCACAAAGAAAAGTAATCTGTATTTCTAACAAGGGATGGGTTAAAATATAAAGAAAATTATCTTTTAAAAGAAGATAGAAACAATAGAATATAGTTCATGCAGAGAGCAAACAGGTAAGAAAAACCTATAAAGGGGATACAATGACTGCTTTGAAGTATGATTTTAAAAACGAAAGAGTATATGATACTATCTGATTGTATTTCTACCACAGAGGATGAGAAGTATTCAGCAAGGATACTAATTTGAGAGATGAACATATGAAACACTATGTAAAGTGTGATTTACACTATTACCATCCAAACTCTCCTTGTTCTACTCAGGCTTAAAAAAATAAACACTGCATGGGCCTCCCATGTGGCCTAGAGGTTAGGTCTTAGTGCTATCACTGCTAGTGCTTGAGTTCTATCCCTGGCCAGGGAGGTGACCAACATGGCAAAGCAGACCTCTCCTGTCTCGTCTGCTGCTCCCCTCAGCAGTGTATTTCAGTAGATCCACCTGGGTTACTCCTCACTCTGTTTCTGTTGAATCCTCTCACCCACAAACCCCCCCCCCCCACACACACACACCTCTGGCCTACATCCCAGTTCTTTTAAACAAAAATTTAAAAGAAAAACAAGTGAGAAGGTCCAGAATGATTTTATTTTTTTCATTTTGGTAAGAATGGGAGAATGTAATTTAAAGAGAAAAGATGCAAGTTCCTTTACCAGGAAAACAAAACAAAAATTTACACAACAAATCAAATTCAAAAATTGAAGAAAGTAGCTTCTAAAACAAAACTCAAATATAGCACTGACAATCTTTTTAGATAAACCTGAACACTTCCATCACAACTGTTTCAGACACTACAATTGCAATCAAACCAGCATGAAGTTCTTTCCATTTCTCTGCATCGTCTCTACATCAAGGGGTACTGTGGTGCATTTAATAAGCAGCTGTGCACAACTACCTGGGACCGTCAGTAAGAACACGGGGAATACTCTCCAAAGTTAGCTTCTACCACAAGGTGGGGAGTAGATCAGAAATACCAGCAAACACGTCTGGAGTTCACGTCTGGAGGCATGAAGAACTCTGTTAACATTGGAGATAAAAAGAAATTTTAAGATTTGATCCTTGCTGACCATGTCTCCATGAGACTGTCTGATAATTATTACTTATTTCAAAGTGTGAAAAGCCAACAAAATTTGATGGCAAATATTTTCAAAGAGGTGTGTAATACCTTTCTGTTATTAATTTAACACAATGAAATGTTACTGCAGGGTAGCACTAGGGGAAGCAGCACCTGGCCTTTAGAACGAGGACTCTGGCTTCCCACACACAGCAGACTGGAGCAGTGAGGACACAGAGGCCCGTGCACTCGGCCACGAGGTGCTGTAGGACGGGTCTCAAGCCCGCGAAGACGTCAGCCCCTCTCTCGTCACACCTCCCCTTTCGCATCTCAAAATGAAACCCATGAAGTATAAAAGCTACAACATATATAATTTCCAAGGAACTGTGTTTGTGTTTGTAGTTGTAGCCCTAACAATAACTAAAGTAGAAATTAAAAAGAAACATTCATTTCAACAGATCAAAGCTCAGGGCTCACTATACCAGAGCTGTCAGACGCATGTGTCTTTATAACAAGAAAGTCTGCATTTTTAAAATGGGACTGGATGCCAACCTGCACAAGACATACAAGAAAAGTGAAGGGGCAGATGTCCAGTGGAGTCTGTAATAAACACTGGTGTTAGAAGAAATAATAAAGTGTATGGGCGGATTGCCCATACACTTTAAGATAAAGAGAAATATCATTTTAACTCAATAGTTATAACAAGTTAGAACAAATTACAACCTGTCAAAGTGGGAAGCAAGGAAGAATGATAAATCTCTTCCATCCAACTTTATCAGCATGTTACCTTGTAAAGGATTCACTTAATGATTTCATTGCTCCATAAGAAAAGACATGTTAGCAGGGCAGACATGCTAATGTGAAATGCGATAAAACACAAATTTCGAAATTTCAACTGTGAAATGTTTTCTTTTCCTTTAATATTTTAGAAAAAGAGAGGCTAAAGGAAAATATACAGAATATTCAGAATTCTCTCTCCAGTGCTAGAAATGTATTGATCCACATGTATTTTTTAAAAAGATTTTTATTTATTTATTCATATAGAACTGGGGTACAGGCCAGAGATGTGGAGGGTGAGAGGATTCACCAGAGATAGAACAGGGAGCAGAACAGGCAGATCAACGAAGTACACTGCTGAGGGGAGCAGCAGGCGGGTCAGGAGAGGTCTGCCACACCATGTGGATCTCCTCAGGGCAGGCCGGGATCGAACTCATGCGGAAGTGGCTTAAGCTTCTTAGTGCTGTGTTTTAACCCGCTGCGCCACCAGGGAGGACAATCCACATGTATATTTTATGGGCAATTCCTACACTCTAAGAGGCACTGTTAGTGAAATAACTTTCCTAATTAGTGAACTAACTCTTGCTCAGTTCAAAAGTATTTACACGGTAGCCATATCATAAAGAATTTTGTATGATATTTTTGCATTAAAAGTTTTATTTGAAAAAATACTGTGTTGGGCTCTCCCTGGTGGCACAGAGGGTTAAAGCACAGCACTAAGAAGCTAAAGCCACTTCAGCATGAGTTCAATCCCGGCCTGCCCAGGAGGTAACCACATGGCGCGGCAGACTTCTCCTGACCCACCCGCTGCTCCCCTCAGCAGTGTACTTCGTCAGTCGGCCTGTTCTGCTCCCCACTTTGTCTCTCGTGAATCCTCTTACCGTCCCTGCACCTCTGGCCTATACCCCAGTTCTGTATGCATAAATAAATAAATCTTAAAAAAACAAAACAAAACAAAACTGTGTTTCTGTTTTAAATTCAGATATTTATAGTCAAGATTTTAATAGCACAAATGTCCTGTAAGAAATCCCTAAGTCAGGCAGGATTTGGGCAGTTCTTTGCTGTGTGACACCTCCTTTCCTGCCTCCTGTCTACTAAACATCCCTAAGGGAGGCCAGCACCACACTCCTCTGAGAGCCATGTCATAGGTTCTCAGACCTGTATTGGCAAATATGAACCATGACACAGGTCATCTATGCCAACAATTTAAAAGATTCACATTTATAATATTTCACATGTTCCAAGACAATATTTCTACAAAGTGGCATAGAGTCCCCATTCTTTGTTCCAAAACCTTTAAATCCCAATCCACTTCTCAGATTATAAATAAGGTTTCTTGAGTGTGTAAAGAGGAAAATTAATTTGAAGTATATCACCTGTATTAACCATATAAAACTGAAGACTGGCCTAAAAACATCTTGGGAGCATGAGAACTTCATCAAAAGAAAATTTTTTTTTTTTCATTTTTCCATCTTGGTTGTAATACCTGTGAATTCATCAAACTTTTAAATCAAGAATGAGTTCATTATAAAAACTAAAATATAACTCATACTCTTCTATTAGTCTTTCTTGAAGGTGCCACTAGCAACATTTTCATTTTCATATTACTACTCTGCATTTCATACAGTATGCACAGAAATGAATTTAGTAACTAATTTTATTACAGGTAAGTTTACACCTATATCTTACTAAATGTAATAATTTTACAGCTCTTTTATTGCAACCTGTGCCCAAAACACACCTTAAAATGAATAATAAAAAATTAGAAATCTAGCTCCAAAAAATTATTTGTAGTAATACCATATCACTTTACAAAAATAGGAAAAGAAGTAGCTTAAAGAAGTAAATATCATATAACAGAATAAAAAAAAATTGCTTCAACAACAACAAAAGAAACACAACCAATAATGAAAATATTCCTCATCTATGAAATTATTAAGTCTTTATAAATTCACACTATTTAAGGGGAATGCTTAAACAGGAACTTTGTATATTGTTCTAGTCAACAAAGGGAAAGGTAAAAAAAAAAATTTAGGACTGAAAATGAGAAACAAAACTGTCATTGTTTACAGATAGTGATTATCTACATATTAAACCCAAAAGAATTTAAAGAGAAATTATTAGAGTAACAGAATTAAGCAAGTATGATCAATATGATCATATATGAACAATATATGAAACCCAGCTACATTTTTTTCTAATTACACTGGGTAAATTTAGAAAAAGATACATATTAAAAAACAATAAAATCTACTACCTCATTTTAAGTTGCTGACCAAATGGTTGAAAAATACAGTTCCTGTCTTCAGCTGAGTTTATACAAAACAAAATAAATACACATTTAAAAGATTCTAGACCAGGCCCTCCCTGGTGGTGCAACGGGTTAAAGCGCAACACTAAGAAGTTTAAGCCACTTCAGCATGAGTTCGATTCCCACCTGCCCCAGAGGAGATCCACATAGTGCAGCAGACCTCTCCTGACCCACCCGCTGCTCCCCTCAGCAGTGTACTTTGTCGATTTGCCTGTTCTGCTCCCCGCTCTGTCTCTGGTGAATCCTCTCACCCTCCGCATCTCTGGCCTGTACCCCAGTTCTGTATGAATAAATAAAATAAAATTTAAAAAAAAAAAAAAAAGATTCTAGACCAGAATGCAGGCTCAAATGGCCAGTGAGTGGTATAATAAGCACAGTTGTAACATACTCCTAGAATGTTGAAAAGAATTTATATTTCCTTCCAAAAGAAACTAGGATGATGAAGCCCAGAGGACATGATATATTTTAAGCAATGGGTGATGGCCAAGGACTCTGAACAAATAAAGACAATGAGTTTCACTAAGGAAAAAAAAATGTCAATTCAAGGAGATACCATCATTTAGTAAGCAGAAACCAAGCCCAGAGAACTCTGTGAACAAAAGTAATTGTTTATAACCATTTATAGAATCATTCTTAACTTGAATGAGTCTTTACAGATTCCTAGAGACAATAGGACAGAAAAAAAAAATGGCTAAGAAGGTAGACAGGAGATGCAAAAAGTTCTGAGAGAGGAAAGACATAAATATCACCAAAATCATCTGCTTCTGAGAATAAGAAGAGTATCATAATTAAATTTCAATTCAAAAACTATCTGAAATAAAATGGCTTTAATGCAGTCAGGCTCCTAACAAAACTACATAGACATTAGAGATGAAATTTATTTTTGCAAAACCCAAACCAAAACAAAATATGTCTATAGTAGCAAAAAAAAAAAATCTTATATGGAATAGGTAAGTTTTTTTTGCTAGAATTCAACCACTATTCTTTTTTTAGAGTTATGTAACACCTTACTCATATTCCTAATCATTCTTATCATAACTTAATAATCTATTCAATCAAATTAAGTAAATCTCTTAAAACATTCTCTCAATGAAATACAAGATTCTAATTTATACATTTGTATAACAACCAATTTATCGAGTGCCTAGTATACACCAAAATTTCAGTTTTAAGCAATTCTATTACTATTCTCTGTAAACAAAAGCAAATGTGATTCAAGTCCATAAGCTCTTATTTGTGATTCTAAACTCAAAAGTTCTAAACAGCAGAGGGTTTTCATAACATTTGACAACATGATTTAAAATGGTGTTAAGCCATTATAACGTTTAATCAATCTAAAATGTGAATACATTTCACTGTAGATATATTACAGTGTCTGACTGGAGTGTTATGTAATATACCCCATTTTGCTACATTCCCTATGGCTCTACAAGTACCCAGTTCCAAGGTGGTGACCTAATGATGTTTTAAAACAGTTCCTGTTCTCACTGAACTCATTGAAGAAAAAGATAAATACACGTTTAAATAGATTCCAGAACAGATAGTTTGTTCAAGTGACTGATGCATGGCAACACAATAGGCACTGTGTTATCACTCTGGAATTCTCATCCCTAAAACGCATCCGGATCTTAAAAATCCTTTGATTCACCTGACACAGAGATCAGTACTGTCTAGTAAATCAAGATATAACAGTCCTGCCTGGACTATTACTGTATGGATCTGATACAGAAAGCATCCGTAGAAGAATCCATCAGTTGACCCCTGAACAACATGGGGGATGGGGAAGGGGGTGGCTAGAGGCCCTACCTCAAGCAAAGCCCTGGCAGCTGGGTGGAGGTACTTGTGCTTCCATATCCTTGGAGTCAACCAATATGAATGCAGAACTACAGAGAGAAAAACCCACAAGTGGATCCACATAGTTAAAATCCATGATGTTCAAGGGCCCAACGTACTTAACGCTGACACTGAGCTCAGTGCTGAGAGGATCCCAAGTGTGAAAAGTGGTTAAGTCTCAATAAAATGAACTTACAAAAGGTGGGGAGCGAGGGCTGCACACTGAGCACACTGGACAGCCTATGTCACAGGCTCTTCTTCTGAGGACCCAGAGGGTGTGTGTGCCAGCTTCTCTAGATCTGCTTCCTAAAACTGCTAGCCACAGAATGGCATCCTCTGCAGAAAGGAAGACCAAAACTTGAGAGAGCTGGGATTCTGTAGCTCAGGAGTTGGCAAATACAACATCAGACGTGATGGCATTCCAGAGCCATCTGCCACCACCAGTTCTGCCCTGCCTCTGAGAACAAGGTAGCTGAGGCCATATTTCCCAGGCTCCATAGCACATATGAGGTAGACAGACAGGTGACTACAGGCTCTCAGTGACAGACAATGCCACGTGTGCTGCTTTCAGGTCTGTCATAAGAACCTGGCATACAGTCCCAGCAATATCTTCTCACTTAGATCACTTCCCACCAGTGACAGTCACTCAGATGATGACAAAACCCTAAGGGAGGGTACTGACAGTTCATGAAGATGCAAGGACCCTGAGTCCTGAAACGTCTGTGTGATCAGAGCTACCTCACTGACAATCACCTTGGGTGAGAGAGAAACAAACGAAATTTTTTAAGACTATAGTTAAGTCCTCACTTAATATCAGCAATAGGTTCCTGGAAACTGTGACTTTAAGTAAAATGACATATAACAAAAGCAGGCCGTGGAATAATGAATGCTTTGCTCAATATCCACCAGGATTAGTTTTATGTTCTCATTAACATTATACAGCAACAATGCTGAATGAAAGGGGACCTGCTATGTTTTACTGTAGGGGTTCTTTGCTTAGTAGTTTACCTTTCAACTTACAGTGCTGGTGAGAAAGGTATATCATATAATCATCCCATTCCACTAATGCAATTCCAATAACCCTACCTAAAAGGCAAATTCCATCTTGGGAAGATTTAGACGATATCACTATTTCTCACCCTTGTCTGCATGTTGTGGCCAGAGTCTCACAGAAAATGGAATTCATTCAGTCAGAAAACTTTTGACCATCTTTGTATAAGGTATTTATTGTGTACTAGGGATTTAACAGTCACTGGAAAAAAGAAAGCCAATGAAACCTTTCCTGGACTGCACACTCTTCATTCACAAGCTAAGCTCTACACCTTTTCTGCTCTGCCCCAGCACCTGGCAGTGCCTTACACATGACAGGCACTCAAAAAGTAATTATAAGGTAAATTGCTAGCTATCAATAAATTCACCTTGTCCATAATGAAATTAGCCCAAAGAAGTAAATAGAAAATGCAGTATCGCACCTCTTTCATCACAGGATTGCAATGTTCACTGGGTTTTGAGATGAATATATGGGTCCTGCAGAACAAAACAGCAAATGCCACAGGGGGACAGGCGGAAACAGAAATCAACAAAATCTTCCTGGAGGAGCTGAAGTCTCATGGGTTCTGAAGGACAATTAGGAAGTAGCCAAATAAACAAATTTAAAAAGGAAACAAGAAGAGACTTAGCAGCACCAGTTCCAGTCATACAATGAACATAACCAATATTCCTCTGATGTGTATACTGTTGTTTCTGTTAAGTCTATAACTGAAATCTAGCATATGTATCCATCTATTTACCTAATAAGATCTGCTGTCAATCCAGAGTTGCCTTTCAATTCCACGTTTCATTTTCATTTTTTAATCTAAAATCAGTATTTATCTGACAAGTTCTCCTAAATCTCCCATCCCTTAATCAAAGGATTGTAAGATCAACAGGAATCTTCAGGATCACCAGATAGGTGATCTGGGAAGTCATGTATCTCAGTCAGTTGGAATCAGATCTCCTTTGTAGTCACATGGTCTTTTTCTCTTATGGCCCTTTATGCTTTGCCCCAGAGTGGATTTGTTGACATACACATTCTTGGTCTCCCATAGACTGCATGCTCTTCATGCACAGCCCACATTCCTCTTTAACTCAGTAATCAAAGGCTCTGCAGAAAATCATCTTTTAGTCCAGTCTCACCCACCCTGCTGTTCCCTGTCAAGTCCCACAATTTGCACTTTCCAAGAAAGCTCACTGTTACCTTCATTAGAGATAAGTTGTTACACCTTCTTTCCTAAGTCACATGGTCATTCCCACAGGTAGTTTCCTTCCTGGTTTAATACCAATGATGACGATGCCACAATGCTGTTGCTTTTTTTTTCTCCTAACCTGTTTCTATTTTATGGACTAGGACTGAATACTGCAAGTGTCTTCAAAGAAAGGGAACAAGTTCTAAACAAATCATCCCCTTGTAAGTTGTGGATTGTCTGTATCTCAGAAACTGCCACGTTTCCTTACAGATGTCTTAAAGCTAGAATCATCCATGGCCTTTCCCGTTTTCCCGTTCCAGCTTTTGTTCTTCTGATAAGGTTACTGTGTTTCCTTGAGACTTCCTGTTTGAATAACCACACACTTGGGTGTTCAAACTCCCATGTGTCCATTATTCACCATAAAAGGGCCCTGAGGAAGTAACCAGGCAGTTGAACACAAAATGACATATGAACAAAAACAGCTGTGTGTTAGCAGGAGGGACAAAAAGACAGCAGGGACCTAGGCACTGCTGTGAGTTTCAAAAACAAGGTCTATTTAGTCAGGCATGGTTAGAATGCTGCTGATTCAGAGCACGAGGGGCCCGTTGCATAAGTGAAAATCACCAGAGATATGAATATGTCCGCTTTTAGTTATTTTCACAGAGTCTCATCCCAACATTGTCATTCCCAACAGTCTCTTCCTTCTTTCTCTCACAAAACTGCCAATACCCACTCAAAAGTTTTCTCAAAAACCTTTCTATTTTATTTCAAAAAGAAAGAGTCCTCCTTTCTCAAAGGCCTTTATTATAAAACACAGGGAAGCACAGATATAGACACAAGTAGCAGAGTCACCACCCAATTCTCATGCCAGGACATAAGAACCTTAAAGGGAACATAAATTAAAAGTCAAATCCTTATCAGAGTGAACCTGAAACTTCATAAGCCTCAATTCTACCTACCAGGAGTCATTGCTAACTTGTTTCTTGGTATGTGGCAAAATTTCTGAGAATAGCAGTAAACAAACTAGCTTGAGCCTAATGCAATCCTGATAAAGTAAACAAATTTTATTACAGCTGCCTTACAGATGTTCCCACAAACTTTCATAATTTGGAATAGAGTTCTAAAACTTTTGTCTCCAACAGATTTTCTTTCCCAGAAACTTATGTCTAAAATAGTCACTAGAAATTCAATATTATTCATGGAGTCACTCTAAACATTAACCCTAGACACTCAACCCCATAGAACATGACCCTTTTCCCATAATCTTCACCTAGGGTACCTTGTTTCTTCCAACTTCCAAAAAGAACACACAACTTCAATGAAAATTCCTGGATGCTCATCTGTCAGATAATGATCTGACATTATATAAGGATAATCTACTACTACGAAACTATACAGACCAAAATAACAGAAATCATCAGTTCTATCAGAATTAGGTATATGATACTGAGGTATAGGTATACAGATAAACTGCTAAGTCAGGGTGTACAACTACACCCTCACTTTTTTAGTAATAAGTTAATTAAACCAGACCCACCCTAAAACACTTCTCATACCTTAAACTTTTGCTTTCCAACTCCAAAATCTCAGATTTCTTCTAGTTGCCACATGTTTATAAGCCTATCAGACAACTTGCCAGAAAACCAAAAGTTTCAATGTTGTGCAGGCAAGAGTCAGATCTAGAGCTAATCATTTTACATTACAATTTATTCCTTAATAGTTTCTGATATTAAGATCATCTTGAGTTTGGAGAGAGCATCCAGGCAGGTCAGTCCTGCTTTTAATCATGATTTGGTCTGCCAGAGCAGAAAAACATCACTTTCCATTCCCTGTGAGAGAATGGAAAACACAATAAAAGCTGTTCAACTCATTTTCATCATGCTGTCAAACTGTCAAAAACTTGAATTGCTTCACTTAGAAATGGGATCTTTTCATTCTCTTTAAACAAAGTTCATTAAACACACACACACACACACACACAAAACACAGAGTAAATAACCAAATAGTAAATGGCATTTTACCAAATGGAAAAAGAAAGAAGGGGGCATTTTAGCTTGACACTCAAACCTCCAATGAAGAAATGAGTGTCACCCCACCCACCTTCCTCAAAAGAAAGGAAATTAAGAGTTAGCATATAAAAATCATCAGTCACTAAGATGCAGCCACATGGATCACAGAATCACATAAAATGTGTAATAAGCTGCTGTGTGGAGAAAGCAAGACTGTGGTTCAATAATACTTAGAATTTAATCAGTCAATTCATACTTGCAAAGGAAAACCAATCCTAGAATCCTGAGCTTTAGGAGTAGAGATAGGGCCTCCCTAGTGGCTTAAAGGTTAAGTCTCAGCACCGTCAACACTAGAGCCTGAGTTCAATTCCTTGCCAGGGAGCTGGACCACATGGCCCAGCAGACCTTTCCTGTCTCGCCCGCTGCTCCCCTCAGCAATGTATTTCAGTAGATCCACCTGGTCTGCTTCCCCACTCTGTCTGTGGTGGATCCCCTCACCACCACCATTTACTATTTGGTTATCTCCTCTACCACCTCTGACCCACATGCCAGCTCTTCTACATAAAAATTAAAAGAAAAAAGAAGTGGCACTAGCATGTGGTGAGGGAACAGCACAAAATACAAAATCTAGGTAGGAACTATGACTTCTTCAGAGGAAAAAAACATAAACTTCAAGGTCTAAAGGTCTCCTGGTTTTATCTTAGCTCAACCCACTCTGGAAAATAAAGGAGATACAGTGAGCTACCATGCTAAAATACAGAGGCAGGCAGCTACAGACTTTCAATTTGCATATACAGAATTATAGTGAACAGCAACATTTCTGAGCCAGAAAGATGAAAACAGTAACAAATCTCCTGGGTCCACAATGGTTACCTGTCCACCAATCACTAAAATGTGTATCTCTTCAGTTAGCAAATTTGAACCAAAATACCTGCCATCTGATGAGTTATTTACTTGGAGCAGAAGGGGGAACAAATGGAACCAGGAGTTGCATCACGCAGCCTTATCTTTTGGGATGTCAGATAAAATGAGCAACTGAACTAAGCTCAGCAATTCTCAACAACCAGAAAAAGTCATGAGTAAGAGAAAGGATATAAGGCAAAATTCTTTGGATAACTTTTCCCATCACCAGATACTGACAAAACCCAGAATCTCATTCTGAAATTCAATTAATTCCTTAGGAATTCCTAGAAGCACTAATAGCTGAATATTATACAAGTACCCAAAACCTAAAATTTTTCCATTGCCAACAATTCCCTGACCTTTGTAAATAAGTGGAAGCTCTTTTTAAAAGAAGCAGTCCAAACGCAGACCTCTTCAAGCAGGAATCTGTCAGATACCAGGTATGGTACACTTTCATCTACTCCTCATTTTAAGATCTTTTTGTAGATCGCTATCACTTATCAGGTGTAGTAGAGTAACAGGAGCATAACAGGTCTGGATAGGGTGTCAGTAGTTGGCAAGATTGCTTAAAAACTCAAAAAGTACTAACCAGGAGGTTTAAATGAAGGATAACTTTCTTTTGTCACCTAGTTTTTGAGATTCCCATCTTCCAGCTCATTCTAAATATCTCCCCTAATTCGTGAAAGCAAATAATTCAATTGCCACATCTGGTTACTTTTGGGTCTTTATTCAAACACTTGGAAAGTCCTCCATGTATGGTCACTAACTTTCTTGGAGATTCAAGTATTATTCCCTGGCTGACTTTTTTTTTTTTTAAGATTTATTTATTTATGCATACAGAACTGGGGTACAGGCCAGAGGTGCAGGGACTGTGAGAGGATTCACCACACACAGAGCCGGGAGCAGAACACGCAGATCGATGAAGTACACTGCTGAGGGGAGCAGTGGACGGGTCAGGGAGGTCTGCTGCGCCATGTGGGTCACCTCCAGGGCTGGCGGGAATCGAACTCATGCTGAAATGGCTTTAGTTTCTTAGTGCTGTTTTAACCCGCTGTGCCACCAGGGAGGGTCCACCTGGCTGACTTTAATCCACACTCTATAGAGTACTTTTCAAGCATTACCTCAATGCTCTTCAAAAACAAAATTATTTTCACTGTGCTTATATTCTCTCACTGATTTCCTGTACATGAATGTTTTGTCTCATCTCCTCAAACACATTATAAACTACCTGAGGATGAAGAAATGTCTCAATATCTATTGGTTCCCACACAGTCCATATTAAAATACCCATAAAATGAAGAATTTTCTTACCAGGTGCTTATTTGCATAATACTTTTTTCCACTAATTAAAATCACAATTAGTGATTTGGGGTGGGTAGATCTTTTCATTTAGTTGGAAATACTTCACAAAACTTCAAACGTCTTTTAAGCACACAACTCAAGCTTCAGAGTTATCTTTTTCTAAAAGGTGCAGGAGACACAGCCACTAACCTTAGAATATGTCAAAGAAAGGATGAAATTTTCATATTATATAGTATAAGTGTTTCATGGGACATTAGATTTTCACCAGAGATTAAATAATGACAAATTATACAAAAAAACAGACACTGTAACCGAAACACATGCCAAGAAGAGACATTCTTATAGAATTCTCTAAATCTGCAGCAAACCCCGCTAACTTACCATTGTATCACTTCAAACCAGGAAGCATATCCAAAACCATTATCTGCTTTAAGGTAAGCAAAAAGAACAGAGAACTTCTGCTCTTCTCCACACTCCACTTTTGAGACCTTCCAGGAAGCTCACCTGAATACTGAAAGCACTCTGCAGGTACTTCAGTTGAAAATCAGCTGGTTTATTTGTCCATTCACTCAACAAGTATTTGTCAATGCCTATTAATGCTGGCAACTGCTGACAGAGCATAAAGAGGTGAGAGAAACATAAATGAGATAATAAGCCTCAGATTCTGTGCGCTCCTCTTTCAAGCCAAAAATCATACAAAACAAACAAACAAAATCACTTATACATTGTGTTGTAACTGGCTGAAAATTACCCACACAATTCTTTTTTTAATTTGAGGAGAAATGTAGATGCAATGAAGTGCACAAATATTAAATGCAGAGCACGAATTTGTAAAAACATATACTCCTATCAATTCCACCCAAGTCAAGGCGCAGAACATGAAGTCAGAACTACAAAGGAGAAAACAGTAACTGGCCATTAACCATGTCTCTAAAAACACAAGTAGGTGCCTCTGTAGTGGAGCCTTCACACACTGTGATCCATTACCAGAAAACAAAATTCATTGAGTACCAAATTCTATTCAAAGCCACTTGTATAGAATTTCAAGGAGGCTGATTCTGGGTTATTCCAGCAAATCTCAAAACAAAAAGAAGATACAATAACAAAAATCCACTGCTGTTTTCAGGACAACAGAAAGCAGCCACACAGTTGGAAACAAAAGAGTAGAAGGGAGTAGAGGGAATATATCTCCTAAAGTTCTAATTGAAATAATGTGAGACCCCGAATTCATCTCCCAGTCTCACCACAGGGTTCTCCTCCCAAAGAGATCTCAGAGGTCCATTGTCTAAGAAAGAGATAGGTCTGCTTTATTTTATTTCATGAATATGGAGCAGCATGGGCACCAGGAGGACTGGTCCCAGTTATTTTAGGCTGGCCTCCTGGAAGAGCCCATGGAAAGAAAAGCAGATGTACTTAATTAGTGTCACCACTGTCTGGCACAATACTCTAAAGCCTCAGAGACATTTCTAAAAATGAGCTTTATGGGATCCCTTTTAGCAAGCTGTCAAATTTAGGTGCAAATGAACAAACATCTAACTTTATCATTTTACAAGAAAGGAGGTGCCTGCAAATTCCAGCAGGGCCCTCTGACAAATCTTAAGCAATATAGACAAAGTAATAAAACCAGCACACAGTCATCTTGAAACTGTATCCTTTGAAACAGAGAATTTAAGATAAGGAACAGATTAATTACTTATTTAAAAAAAAAAATATATATATATACATATATATGTATATCCCCCTGCCCCAGGAGTTTTAGGTAGAGTAAATAAACAAGCAGCTCTGCTCTAAACTTTGACACTTTTCCCTAAAGCCTAAATAAAGCAAAGGTAGAGCTGCCAATTAAGTACAGATGGAAACAAAGACCCAGTGAAGAGGTGGAGGTAGGTTCTACAGCTTGTTAAGTGATAGTTGTGCATCTACCTAACACTTTACCCTAGGTTACACTGTACATTTATAACTCTTCACTAACCTGAAGAGAAGGCATAACCCAGGCCTTTAACTGCACCCATAATGAATTACACACATCATAAGCAAATAAAGTATTTCACTGCAATCTTTCTCCACAACTGATCTTTTTTAAAGTCTTTTTCTCTCATAGACATGTGAAAATATACTTCAAGTAAAATGTAAATCCATTTCAAAAGAAAAAATGGGCCCTCCCTGGTGGCGCAGCGGGTTAAAGCACAGCACTAAGAAGCTTAAGTCACTTCCACATGAGTTCGATCCCCCTCTGCCTGGGAGGAGATCCACATGGTGTGGCAGATCTCTTCTGACCCATCCGCTGCTCCCCTCAGCAGTGCACTTTGTCGATCTGCCTGTTCTGCTCCCCACTCTGTCTCTGGTGAATCCTCTCACCCACCACATCTCTGGCCTGTACCCCAGTTCTGTATGAATAAATAAATCTTTAAAAAAAAAAAAAAGAAAAATGTACAATACTATCATTAAAAATTTTAGAAATACTCGCATGTTTGATACAAATCTGAGCGGTTTACTTCTGTATGTATCCAGATGACTTCAAATCAAGTCTAATTTTTACCCTATATAGTTCAGTCATAGGTCCTTCAATTCTTTAAGTACTTTTTCAAAGCTACAGAAATAAAGCCATTATGTATCATATTTCTATTAGCTCTTCAGGAAAATGAAGAGATAACAATGATAAAAATAGAACTAAAATTAAAAGTAATGCTGAAGAATTACTTTGAAAGCTTTTTATAACTCAGATATTCACTTATTCACTCATCAGACATGTTAGTAAGCTCCAGAGATCCAAAGCCTCCAGTCTCCATCCAAATGGTAAGTGAATGCTCTCTGGGCATGCACCTTTCACTTAAAACTTATTATAAGGCATTGACCATTTGGTCTAGAGCAGGGGTCACCAGATCAAAATTACATTGTAAAGGACCAGTTAGCAAATATTTTAGGCTTTGCAGGCTGAGACATAAAGTATCAGTTACTCAACTCTGCCTTTGCAGCACCAAAAGCAGCCAGAGACAATATGAGCTTGACTGCATTTGAGTAAAATTTTATGCATAACAAAATGTGAATTTCATGTATTTTCACCTGCCACAAAATATTCTTTTGATTATTTTTATAACAATTAAAAATTAGAAAACTATTCCTAGCCCCATAGCCAATAGAAAAGTAGGTGGCAGTTTTGGATTGGACGGGGCCAGTACATATAACATGCCTTCTCCCTTCTTCCACATCTAAGCCCAAGTTCCATGAGGTTAGGGCCGTACCCTGTGGATTACTATATATTCAGGAATGTGCTTGGTGCTGAGGATACCTAGCAAGCAATAAGGTAACACATGTTCTTTATAGTGAACTGAACTAAAAAGATGATTTAAGTTCCTGACCATGCCTGCTAGGCCAAAGACCTCCTAGGCTAGAAAAGGAGAGAGGAGTAAACAGACTGACAATACCATCTGAGAGAAAACACCATTTGATCGATCAGCTGTAATTCCACTCATTTCTCCCCCACCCATCCTTACTGTCATCTACCCAAGTGCAGCTTTGGTAAATATCTATAGGGTGGAATGAGTGGGACAGCTAACCCAAGTTAGAGAATAGGGCAGGAAGAAAAGTGGAGTGCAAGGATTCCTGAAGGTGGTTAACACCTAGAAGTGTTCCAAACCACAGAAGCAGCTTTACACAAGGACTAGAGGTTTAAAAAAAAAGGTCCAGACCCTCTAGCACCTTGAACACACGCCTCGGAACCTGGACTTTATCCCAATGTCTATAGAAACCACTGCAGAATTTTTAAAGGACATATGATGAGATCTGCACTTTAGAACCATTACTCAATCTGAAGTGTGGCTGTCCAATATTTGGTGAAAAACTGGAAGCAGAAAGGCCAAAAGTTAGAAACTGCTGCAGTAATCTGGGTAAAATCCAATGGGGAGCTGTAAGAAGGTGGAGGCAAAGAAGAGGGCCACACAAATAAGGATTCAAGTGACAATCCTTGCTGGATAAAGGAGGTAAAACCAGACTTGAGTAGATTACAGTAAGAAAGAGTGGGGAAGAAATGAGTGGAATTACAGCTGCCCAGAACTGACCCACCTCCCAGCTATGAGTCCTATCTGCCTAGGGACTAATCTTTAGACAGCATGGTTATCTTTAATGGGAGACCAGGCAAAAAAAGTAGTGAACAACTATATGGTTAAACAGTTAATGCTGTCTGAGATGTGGCTTTGGGGCCCTGAGTTAGGTAAGAGGATGAAGTTGTTTCTGGATATGCCCAAATGAACACATCCAACAAGCCTTTAGGTTTGGAGAAAGAGCTTGCCTGGGGATACAAGTTTACACATTTACTGATTTGCAAGTAG
Organism: Condylura cristata; assembly: GCF_000260355.1. NCBI lineage: Eukaryota > Metazoa > Chordata > Mammalia > Eulipotyphla > Talpidae > Condylura > Condylura cristata. The sequence continues at coordinate 25,376,112 of NW_004567125.1, read as the reverse complement.
TAGCTGAAAAGGTATTCATTCAGTAGGTGTTGAGTACCACGAGTGGAATCCAGAAACATAAATGAAAAGAAGCAAAGAGTAAAAGAGGAAGACCAAAAAACCAAAGGAGTCTGGCATCTCAGGATCAGTGTGGACATGAATTTGTATTTTAAAGTTGCCCTGGAATGAACTAGTCACTCTTTTGAGAGACTTGTCAGAGATGCCAACAGCTACTGGGACTAGCTGTGTATAACATGGTGGTCTCCAGGAAAAGGGGAAGTTCCAAGTTCTCTGCCCCACCCAGAAGGAGGGTGGAGCTGAGCAAAGAAGAGAAGGAATCTGAAGAAGTGGGATGAAGAGCTAGGAGACCAGAGGAAGCCACACAGAGAAGAGGGAGACATGTGAAGAAACCATGCTTGTTTCTTGGCCCTGGACTGATTGGAGCGGATGTGGGTGAGAGACCTGTGGGGCGGTTGACTATGGCAGCATTAATATTAATTTTGGTTGTGCTCTCTTCCTCCCAGACTTGTCTGGCCATCTCTGACCCTTCTCTATGGGTCCTGCCTAGAAGGTGCTTTAGTCTTGTGACAGGCTTTCAGGCCTTGCTTTGGGCCAATCCCTTTTGGGTGGACTTTTACCCACAAGGGAATGAGTAACTTCAGGTGTTTGATTTAGAAATTATATTCTTTGTCTTTTCTATATTGCATACTCATTGTATTAAAGTTCCTTTCTATTATAGCTCTTATGCCTTGTCTTGATGCCAACAGATGGCAGAACCTATTTAGAGTAAGCAGGTTTGGGGGTTCAGGGGTGCCCCTCTCTCCCTGCTCTGTAACAGCTGTTATAGGGCAAAAACCTACTTCCATTGTGAACTCTGACAAATCACAATCTCAGAATCCTCATCTTTGCCTTCACTGAGTTGAGAAAATATAATCAGTGTTAAAGTAGAGGCTTTATAAAACATAAAATATCATACATGTATTATTTTAACAGCATTGTAAGTGAGTATGAAAATCCCACCTATAAACAGAAACTTCACCTTGCTATCAGGTACTGTACCGTGTACTTAACAGGTATTTAAAAAATGTTAGCAGACTATGTAACAGTAACCTGACTCTGTATGCACAGGAAGCATAGCAAAAGCATATGCAACTTCCTAAAAGGATTTAGAACTGAAATAGTCAAACTTTATCCGTCTCACAAATGTGATCAATGACAAAATAATGGGGGTGGAGAATGGATGCCAGTTTCAACTTCCCTCTTTAAGTGTAAACTTCTTTTAGATGCTTTAGAAACAAGGAGAAGATATTTACAGAAAAAGCAGTGAAATGTAGAACAGCAACTTTGTAAAACTGTGTCCAACAACTGTCTGCCATAAAAGAAGCTCTCCTTAAATTCTCAAGTTGAAACCTGCAAAATGTAAATCAGGCCTTTGTGAGACAAACTAAAATAGAGTTTCCCCTCAGGGTGCACAAATACCACAGTGAAGTCACCCAAGTGGCTATTCCCTCACAGATAAGCGACCTTTCAAAGATTTTCCTGGGAGGGAAATGTTGTTTGTTTCATGGTTATAGACTCTTAAGATCACGTAATACAATAAAATGCAACAGTCCCATATCCCAATTATTCCTATTTAGTCATACAAAAAGAGCATTTCAATATAACTTTAAAATCATCATTTAATCACAATGCGTTCTTTAAAACTAATGAGGAGAGTGGGAACTAATCTGGTCTTGGAGAAAATTTTAGGAGTTCCATAAGCTTCGATTAAGTTGATTTTATAAGCAATCTCTTCTTTAATTGCTTTTAGAAAGAAGGAAGCTACCTTCCTCCAAGATCAAGACCAATTTTGCCAAGTTTCCATTCACAATATTTTGTTAAAGGACTGCTTAATAAAAGGCAAACCATCAGCCACAATCTTATTTATCAACTATCCAATTGATACCGATAAAATTTATGGGTTACTATTAGAAAACATAACAGTTAAACTCTTAAAGAGCAAGTGAGATGTTAGAAGATCCAAACGCTGAAGGCAACATGAAAAACATTTCTTTTTTGAAAAAGATGCCTGGCTTCACTTTCTTTTCAGGACAAGCAGAAAATGCTATTCGAATCCCACAGCCAGTTTCACTCATTCTATCTGAGGACACACAGCACTCTCAACTCCTAGTGCTTTCAGAGTAAATGGTGATTTTCCTGGCTTCTATACAAATGATAATGGTACAATGACCTATTTCACACTTGTCAAATGCTAACGCATGTTTCACCCATCAAAAGAGAGTAAAAATAATTATGTACTTTTATACATACACACACTCACACACACACACTTGCTGTGAGAGGTGGTCTCTAGTGTATCACAGCAATTGGCAGATACTCACTCTTTCAATTCGCCATGTCTTATTTTCGGTTTACAATAACTATGACTTCTGATCAGTACCAAAACATATGTTTCTTATGACTACATAGGTGTAGTCAGACTACACCTTGTACTTGGTTTATTTTAATGCTTACTGTGTTTAATACTCAACATCAAAAGAAGGTAAGAAAGTGACGGCTATACCTAGTTTGTTCACGCTGTGCACTTCGTGTCTCACATGCTCGGTAAGGGCAAAGCACAATATGCATCACTTGTTTAAGGGTATGTGAAATCTGAACTGGGTGGGAGATTTAATAGATGCACAAACAGTCATGGCCCTTGAGTTCATGGGAAACAACTAGTTCGTTATAGCCCATGGAGTAACTGGGTTGGGCAGTGAACCATACATAAAGCCCTGTTTGCTACAAATATATCTGTGGCAGTCATGGAGACATAGTCTTGTCACTGGCAAGGTGGTGTAGAGGAGGATAAGGGAGAGAAAAGGGAGAGAGGAGAGACTGAAACATCAACCCAACGTCAAACAAATCTCCCTCTCTTCCCCACGTTCCCCACCACACACGCTTTCCTCCAGAACATCAATTCTTATTCAAGAACAAGTATAACTAAGTTTTTTGAAACTATCTAAAAAGTTTAAAGTAAATGTGTTTTCTAGCTAATCACAATACTGAGATGGAAACTATTTTAAATAACTTTTCTAAGTTTTAAGTCCATAGCTTTACAAATTTCACTGAGCAAGAATATTACCAAAAACTGAATTTTCATCAAAAACAAGTACAAACATGTAAAATTTTAAAGTAAAATGTCACGTTCAAGTCTTAAGTAGGTGAACAATTAAGATTTCTCTTGACGGCCCTCCCTGGTGGCACAGCAGGCTAAAAATTAAGCACTAAAATTAAGCCACTTCCCCATGAGTGCATGAGTTCGATCCTCCGCCTGTCCCGGAGGAGATCCACATGGTGAGGCAGACCTCTCCTGACCCGCCCGCTGCTCCCCTCAGCAGTGTACTTCATCGATCTGCCTGTTCTGCTCCCCACTCTGTCTCTGATGAATCCTCTCACCCTCCTCATCTCTGGGCTGTACCCCAGTTCTGTATGGATAAATAAATAAATCTTAAAAAAAAAATTAAAATTAAAAGATTTCTCTTAACACCTTAATCATCCCAACCCAAAGTTACTGTATCTGTCCCCTATTTGTAGCAGCCTTACTGACTGCTACAGCCCTCACCACAGTGTCTTTGTAATGAAGTAGTAATCACTATGATCTCCCTACCTCTGCAATCACCTGAAATAATCTTTGGCTCCATAGGGCCCACAGTAGAAAATTCAGAAGGCCAAAAGGACTGCCCTATCTTTACCTAAGTGAGATTCTTGTTCAGAAAATTTTAATACTTTCAGGCACTTTAAGACAAGGCAAAGCCTTTGTTTTAAAAACTTTAATATCTGAAAACACATAAAATATAACTTCAGGGGTACTCAGAATTCAACTTATTAAAAAACAAGTCAAGGGACCTCCCTGGTGGCGCAGTGGGTTAAAACATAGCAGTAAGAAGCTAAAGCCACTTCAGCATGAGTTCGATCCCCTCCCCCCAGAGGTGACCTACATGGCACAGCAAACCTCTTCTGACCCACCGGCTGCTCCTCTCAGCAGTGTACTTCGTCAATCTGCCTGTTCTGCTCCCCACTCTGTCTTGGGTGAATCTTCTCACTGCCCCTGCATCTCTGACCTGTACCCCAGTTCTGTATGCACAAATAAATATTTTTTTTTAAAAAAAGTCAAAATGTAAACAAAAATAGCTGGAAATACTTCAGAAGTATTTTGCCAAAGTTTAAAAATAGAACATTTAGGAGAAAATAGCTAAAGAACATCCACACAAGGTTTAAGGAGCCCCTAGGTCTCTCAGAGTCTTTGGAAAGGCACCTGTTCATGATCCGATTAACTCTACGTGCCTTCAATGTCTGAAAAACTGACTTGGTACAGTTTGACCTCTTCCAATCTCTGAGAAACAGGTGCCAAAGAGCTTCACTTTAGAAACTTATTTTCAAAAAGTCTTTTTCCTCATGACTTGTCTGCAAATATTTACTACAACAGTGCTAAATACTGCTCTTCTGAAACTTATTCAACATATTGCCACTAACTCCACCTTTCAATAAGTCATATTCTTTCCCTGGAATCTGGACCCTTTATGGAAAGTTTAGTGTACCAGACAGCAGTAGAAAGAAAACACAAAACCATGACCAGAAGAACCATCTGACTACAAAATGTTCTTTTCAAATATCCCCAAATAATGTTACTAGCCTTATAAAATTATCCTGCTTTGCTAGAAGCGTGACTCAAACTCGCTGTTTTCCCTGTAAGTTCATGACCACCAGATTACCGATAAATCAAGTCTTTCAACACAGTGGGGACTGAAGTGCTACAAAATCAAATCGTCAGTTTCAATACATACCACTCTGCTAAAAACAATAATGAATCACTCTACTTGTTTATGTACTTCAATGATGAAGAAAAACTTACCTAGATCAAACACGATTTTAATAGTTGAGGATAAACATGTGCATCCTCATCCACCACCCAAGCAATGAAATTTTCTATACATCCCTTTCCTGATTTCGAAAAGGTCACCTCTATACAAGTGTCTACACTCGCCCAGAATCAAAGGAAAAGGGAAGATAGCAAGGAGACCATTTTACCCAGAAACAAAACTGTGACCGGCAATTAACAGTAAGTGCAGACACTTCCCCCTGTTTTCTCTGTAGTAGGATTAGCAGTGGAATAGCTCTGCGACCTTTAATTAAGGTTAAACAACTCTGAAGAACAATCACTTTAAAAGTGAATGTCTCTTTTAATTACACACAGGCAATACCGGTAGTAAAGGTATTTGCTTCCCTCAAATTTCTTAAGACCCCCTCCTCTCTAGGTTATTCAACAGAGCAAATAGCAACCACCCTCCACCCTGGGAAGAGGGATATTTAAACAAGGTAGAAGTAAGTGTGCAAGGTGAACCTTCTTGCCTCTGATCGTGAAAACGTTGTGAAGACCCTGCTAGGAGAGAAAAGTGAGGATGGGGGTTTCTGGCCAAAACTGTAAAAAGAGGAACACAAACGCCGACATGGTAAACCACCAAAGAAGAGGGAATCCGGCTAAGTTAGAAAGAATGGGAAAGCAGAGGGATACTGGCACCAAGTAACTTGGCCTCCTGGGTTCGGAGCTAGATCTAGTTCAGAAACTAGAGAAGGGAATGCCTGTGTGGCCATGGCTGGGGCAGGGAGCCAACAGGGGCGATCTGGGCCCCGAAGGCTGGGGCCAGGAGGAAGATGGCACGGGAGCAGGACTGTCGGCGAGCAGGAGGGGACAGGGCTGTCACCGCTTACCCAGGTGCAGCGTGAGGTTGATGGAGTTGGGGTACTGCACCCCGGCCAGCATGGTCTGGCTTTGCCACCAGGTGGTGTCGGCCTGGTTGTTGTAGTCGGTCAAGAAGGCTGCCCCGTGCTGCAGGTGGGGCTGCCCGGCGTCGCACAGGTGACAGGACTTGGTGACCCCGGTCACCCCGGTCTGCACGCAGTACTCCTCGGGCGGAGTCCCGCACGTGTTGGTGGCCACCACGGTCACGTTGAAGGCGGCGTTCACGAACTCAGGCATGCAGCGCTGCGGCCGTCCGCCCTCGTCCGTGC
>NW_004567125.1:25350314-25369105 GCF_000260355.1 Condylura cristata | reverse complement strand
CGCGCCGACCTGGGCCGCGGCCTCGCGGGTCTCCGCCCCCCGCCAGGTATCCGACCTTGCTTCCCGCCGGGCGGCGCCCGGGGGCTGGAACCCAAGGGGCCAGCCAGGGGGGTTCCTGCAGGCCCCTGGCCCCAGCGGGTCGCCCCGGGAATATCCCCCGCAGCGCAGGGCCACACGCCAATCCTTCCCAGGAGAGGTCCCTGGGTGTGGGGGGGGGGGGAGGATGGGGGACGTTACTGACACTGTCCCTTGGGAATAATAGGCCTGGTCACAGCTTCATAATGAGTTTTCTGAAGTGATTTCCTGACTCTAAATTAAAGTGTAACCAGTCATTTAACGGGCAAGGAAGGAAGTAGAAAGGCTGGGAATGGAATGACATTTTTCCCCTGGGTATGGAGACCCACTGCGAAATTCTTCCATTGTGTTGTTTGTGTTCCCCAGCTTGCCTTTAAAAGACTCGAAATTATCTGGATCTGACATCCTCCTTTTCGGGCCTGCTGAGTCACGGAATATTCTCAGGGCCAGAATGACTCAGTTCACAGAATCTGAGCCAGAAGAGTGTGAGCTTTAGTCCCAAATCAGAACCTAAGCACTTAACCAGTGCTGATATGACAAGCCAGTGCGCTGTCAGCGTGGACGCACCGCGGTAGTGGCTTTTAAATTTTTGGAATCCCCAATCAAAGTGGATGTTCATAAGACAAAATGCTTTCTTAAATTTTGCCAGGTGTTAGCAATAAAGTGAGAACAACAAATACACGACCAAAGAATTCATACCTGGTTTGGGGAAGTCCCGTTATGAGAGCCATGGCGAAGATCTGTAGTAATGAATTAAGTGTTAGTCTGGGACCATCTAAGGTTCGGCAGGGGACAGGGTGGAAGCGACCTAGGAGACTAGTGAAAATGCTGGGCTTGCTTAACAAGGACTTAGATTACCTGTATAGTTGGTTTGTTTGAGGGGTTGGGAGGAGATTATGCAGGTCTCCAAATCCTCCCTTGGCACCTTTCCTTTGGAAGATGCTGTAAAACTGTCTGTAATCTTGTTTTATTTAACCCTCTCATATTTGTCGATGTAAAATAAACGTATTCGTTTATATATTCTGGTCCTTGGTTGTCCTTGAGGACAAAAGAGGGTACATAGAACAAAGATAAAGGATCTCGATTGCAAATAAAACTACAGGTATTTTCAACAAACACTTAAATCAGTGTACTAAGGCTTCTGCCTTACAACTTTTCGGTAGTTTATTAGATACTAGCAAACCAGATGCTGGGTCTCATGTTGTTTCCTACTATGTAAAAACAATGAAAGGTTAAGAACAGCATTTAGGAAGACTGTCCCAACTCGGTTTTAGTGACTAATATCCAAGGTCAGTTTCACACTTTTCTAAGTTAATCTATCCCATAACTTTATCATTCTACTTCTCATAGAAATGTATTAACAAAGAAATCTCTGTTTTGAAGAAATGTAGAAAAATATGAAACCAGCTAGTGTGCTTGATGATTAAAAACAAAAACAAAAAATGTTGCTCTGTTGTTTGAATAATTCAAACCAAGAGTAAAGCAAATTTTTACCAGTTTGGATACTAAATAGATAATTTAATAATAAATTATGTGACTTAGGTACCTGGAGATACCATCATTGACTCCATCAAGTTGTTTTATTTATTTATTTATTTAAAGATTTATTATTTATGCATCCAGAACTGGGGTACAAGCCAGTGGTGCAGGGGCAGTGAAAGAATTCACCAGAGACAGAGTGGGGAGCAGAACAGAGAGATCAACAAAGTACACTACTGAGGGGAGCAGCAGACGAGACAGGAGAGGTCTGCTGTGCCTTGTGGGACACCTCTGGGGCCAGGAATGAACCCGCACTGAAGCATCTGCGGCTTGCTTGCAGTGCTGCATCCTAACCTGTTGTACCACCAGGGAGGGCCCCAAGTTGTCGGGTTTTTGTTTTTTTTTTTTAAAGGTAAAAGTGAATAAGATTTTTCTTTTACTTCAATATATCCTGTTTTTTCAAAAACTCTGGAGCTTCTTAATATACATTCATTTTTTAAAAAAAGCTTCATTTAGGGGCCCTCCCTGGTGGTGCAGCGGGTAAAGCACAGCACTAAGAAGCTAAAGCCACTTCAGCATGAGTTCGATCCCCACCCTGCGGGTGACCGACATGGTGCAGCAGACCTCTCCTGACCCCCCCACTGCTCCTCTCAGCAGTGTACTTCATTGATCTGCCTGTTCTGCTCCCCGCTCTGTCTCTGGTGAATCCTCTCACCCTCCACATCTCTGGCCTGTACCCCAGTTTTGTATGAATAAATAAATAAATCTTAAAAAAAAAAAAAGCTTCATTTACTTATGCATACAGAGCCGGAGTGCAGGCCAGAGGTGCAGGGTGGCAGGAAAGATTCACAGAGACAGATCCACCTGGGAGCAGAACAGGCAGATTGACTGAGTACACTGCTGAGGGGAGCAGTGGACGAGACAGGAGAGGTCTGCTGCACCATGTGGGTCAGCTCTAGAGCTGGAGTTCGAACTTGCACTGAAGCTTACGACTTGCTTGCTGTGCTGCGCTTTAACTCATTGTGCCACCAGGGAGGGCCCTTAATATACATTCTTAATCTATGTCAACCAATTATCTAATAAACAGGTATTTTGCTTGGGGAAAAAACATAACAAGTTTGGGGAAAATGGATCCAGATCCCTCAAAATATGACCTTTGTGCTCAAACAACAATAGGAAAGGCAGGGTGAGAGTTTATAGCTGTTATTGACACAAGAGCCCCCAGTTTTTTGAAAAATCTCACTGAGAACTCCAGAGAGGAGAGATTACTTTTTTCAGGAACTATGTAAGCAATTACAAAGAAGGATGCCAATTTCCCTCGCCTGGGTCACCTACAAATCCCTGGGCATAGACATCCCAGGCCAAGTGAAGAGAATAACCTGTTAAGTAGCCCACCAGAAAACCAGAGAGTTTGGGGAAAGCTGCTCTCCAACTTTGCTATTGCTAGAAGGGAGCAGGCTGTAAGACAACACACACACACACACACACACACACAAACTCAACGATGTCTACTACATCAAGCCTGAGAATGTGATATAATTAGAAAAATAATTTAAAAGTTGTGGCCTTGCTGGTTGTGTAAGGGTTTAAGTATCAGCACTATGAAGCTATCTGCAGCATGAGTTCAATCCCCAGCCAGGGAGCTGACCCGCATGGCACAGCAGACCTCTCCTGACCGGCCCACTGCTCCCCTCAGCAGTGTATTTCATCAGTCTGCCTGTCCTGCTCCCTACTCTGTCTCTGGGGAATCGTCTCACCCCCCCACACCTCTGTATACAGTTCTTGTATGCATAAACAAATAAAAATAAATCTTTACAAAAAAGTTGTATTGATATTTTAAGATTGCAACATTGTGCTTTTTATTCTTTTATAATTTACCAGTGTGTTTGTTTTTCTATTCCTTAGCTTTTCTGACCTCATTTCCCTGTATTCTTCCTAAGCCTGAGCACGATGGATTTACAAACTTGATCCTTTATATTTAGAAATGCAGCCTAAAAATAACAATTACTACTACTGATAAAAGAGTGTTAGTCTATATTTACATTCTGTTTTACACATTTAAAAATGTAGTAACAGGGTAGGGGCAGTCAACAATGGATGAAGGGGAGTCAAAAAATATTTACTTATAGATAGAAGAAAATGCATAACTCCTGGGGATATAATGTACAGCATAGTAACTATAGTTAATAATATTAATTGCATATTTGAAACTTGCTAAGATACTAGATCTTAAAAGTTCTCATCACAAGAAAGTTGTAATTATGTGGTGACAGATATTAAGTAGACTAATTGTGGGATTATTTTGCAATATATACAAATATTGAAGAACTATGTTGGACAACTGAAATAAATTTGATGTCATACATCAATTTTATCTCCCACCCCCCAGAGGGGGGAAAAAAACGTGAGCTAAAAGCTCATTTCATAGAAATATATATACATATATATATATACACACACACACATATATGTAAGTATATATTTTTGTATATTTACATACATGAATAAATTATATATTTTTTATATATAAATAAAATAACTGAAGCTGGGGATATTAACTGTGGAGTCGAGGAAACTAAGTCTCATAGAGATTAGGTGACCTTTGTAGATGTAGGCAGTAAAGTTAAGACAAGAACCTACATTTTCTGGTACATTGTGGAGTTCTGATCCTTTCCTATTGTCTGAAGTTCATTGTGGAGAGTAAGTAAGGCAAAGGAAGAGATAGCTCAGACTTCCAAGGTTTCTAGGTTATCAAATAGGAATTTTAAATTAGGTGAAAATTAATGTGATACTGGAAGAGAATTACAATATCCCTCTTCAAAGTTACAGTAACCACACATGATTCTTTGTGTTGGGTTTATAGATCCTGCCTGGGTTTTGGTACAAATCCAAGCATAACAAGATAAGATATCTTTTGTGGTCATGCTCAGGTAAAGACAGGATTCCTCTTGTATGAGGTAAAGTTCTTGCTTCCCACCCAGCCCCGTGCACCCTATGTAAGTCATCTTTATATTGTGATCCTGGTTTTTAAAAGGAGAATAAATAAGGCCACATCATAATAGATTAAATTTAGACTAGAACTTTATGTATTATAAAGACAATAAAAAAGGAAATATTTCCAAAGACCGAGGAACAAGCAAAGCCCAGGCTCTGCCCCACCCAGACTTTCCCATCAAAGGAACAGAGGACTGAACATCTCAAAATTTTATTATTCTACTAACCAAATGTGGACAGCATCCCACTGCTGAGAATAGAGAGATAAATAATTTTTATATGCAGATGGCATGATTTTATTATGGGAATTCAGAATATCCTTCATAAATCGTTGACCCCAAACAGTTTAATACTGTTAGGGTAATTCTTTCAGAAGCAAAGTTGCTATTGTGAGCAGTTTTGTCACATTTATTTGCCTTATAGATCATTACCTCATTCAATTATTTGGATATTTAGTGCAACAGGCCTTTTATGGAGGGTGTGCCTGGAAATTCTGTTGTTCAAATTTAGACATTTACAGCTCTTTGAGTGAGACTATGGCTCATACTACCAGTTTTGATGATTTTTCTGACTAAAAATGTTATTGTTCTGGTACTGAACTCAGTGGCTTCTAGTTTAGATATATAGTTGAACAAATGTGACTTTCCCTTGTCACCCAAATTATATTTGTTGTAATAACTGAATCAAAGCAAAATTTAAAAAATGTCACAGATACTAGTATATAGCATTGTAATGACTTTTTCATACTCATAACTCCCTCCCTAAGCTATAGCCTCCTGTTGTTTTCAAAAGCATTTTTTACAGTTTACCCACAAAAAATCCACATTCCAAATGTGCAGTTAGTTCATGCCACAAGTATGGTATGAACCATACGTACACTTCTCTAATCCTACCCAGGTTCAGAAGCAGATTCTCCCAACCTAAAAATCTCATCCTGTTCCCTAAAAATCAACACCACTTCTCCCCAAATGTGACTTCTGTCCTTAGTTTTGTCTCCCTTAGTCTGACTTCTTTTTGAATGATATTTCAATTAAATCACACAGCCTATTTTTGGGACTTGGGTGGCTCCTTTTGATCACATTATCTCCGCAGTAAGCATTCATATTGATGCAAGTAGCAACAGCCCTTCATGTTTCTTCATTACATGATATTCTCTATTATATACATAAATGATGGTTTACTTATGCTAATGTTGGTGTACATTTCAGTTATTTCCAGTTTGGGGCTATAAATGAATAGTGTTATGTTACAATCAAAATTGGTAACGTGTGCAACTATATACCCACACATGTATGAACACACACATTTCTGTGGGCATATATTTAGGAATCGCATTGCTGTGTCAAGGGATAGGGGTATGTTCAAATTCAGTAGAATTGCCAAACTACAATTGTTATACCAGTGTTCCTGTAATTAACTGTGTGTGAGTTTAGTTGCACCACAGCTTCATAAATACTTAATATATCCTTAACCATTACAACCATTTATGACCTTAACCATTACAACCATTTATGACCTTAACCATTCCAGGCTAACATTATTATGGGTATTGGTGCAGAATTAAAAGGTCTTTCATGCTACTTGATATGTTATTTAAGCAAATGATGACTTGTATTGGTGGGTGCGTGGTATTTTGGATTAAATAGCTAAACCCTTGATTGCTAAGTAGATTGAAATCTTTTTCACATATTAGTCATTTGAATTAGCTTTTTTTATGCCTTTTCAAATTTTCTGTTCACTTTTCTATTTGGTTGACATGGATATGGTACATTTACCTATCAGTCCCACTTCTGACACTCATGTTGCAAGTATTTCCTCTCAGTCTGGTTTGCTTTTTCTCTCTTGAATGATGTCTCTAATTTTAAAGCTTTTATTATAAACAAATTCAAACATAAATAAAAGCAAAGAATTACAAAATGAAACCCCAACTTAAAAAGATCCATGAACAAGCTTGTTTCAGCTATACTCCCTTACTTCTCCCATTTCACTCCCATCACCACTTAATTATTTTGAAACAAAATCACAGATAGTTGACTATTTTACTTAATGGTGTCCTTCTATGAAAGAAATTCTGCATTTTAAAAAAAGATTTATTTATTTATTCATAGAGAACTGGGATAGAGGCCAGAGGTGGAGGGGTGGTGAGAGAATTCATCAGAGACAGAGTGGGAAGCAGAACAGGCAGATTGATAAAGTACACTGCTGAGGGGAGCAGCAGGTGGGTCAGGAGAGGTCTGCCACGCTATGTGGATCTCCTCCAGGGCAGGCGGGGATCAAACTCATGTGGAAGTGGCTTTAGCTTCTTACTGCTGTGCTTTAACCTGCTGCACCACCAGGGAGGGCCCGAAATGGACCCATTTTTATCCATGCAGATGCAGCTGCTTGATTAAGAACACTTAATGACAGCAAACAACAACAACCTGCTCCCATAGATCACATTTTTTAAAACTGTCCAATATTAATTATATAGTAATTGAAATCCTTAACTTGCTTTTAAGTGTTATCATGTCATAATTTTAGGTATAGTCTTTAAATCCTTTATCCACTCATACTGGCCGAAGAAATGGTAGTTTTCCAGCCATCTTTCATCTTTGATCTGTAGTTTGCCTTCACTATACCATTTGTTTACCACATAGACTATGCTTTTCCAAAGCAAAAATTAATACTGACTCAAATGACTTTATGAAAAGTCATTCCAGGAAGTAATTTGACATCAGAGAATTCACTGAATACAGGACTGACATTTTCTTTCAAAGGGCTGGAAGGACTCTTGGAAGATCCAGTTTACGTGCTTGTCAATAGAACTTTTTAGGCATAAGGCACCCTTGTGTGTGGGGTTTTTTTTAGCATCTGAAAAGTTTGTGCTAATGGGAACATTGATCACTTATCTGGAATAAGTTGTGGAAAAGGACAGTCTGAATAGAAAGGAACTCTGTGACATAACTGCAGTTTTAGCTAAGAAAATGTTCCAGGCTATCAAGCAGAAATATAATATAATCATATAAGGCAAGTAAGTGAAAATATTCCACATGGCTTCCTTAAGTAGACCCAAAAAAAAACTATTTCTCAGTATGTCACAAAATGAAGGTCAAAATAAACTGCTAAAATTTGGGGGAAGATGGGTGACCCAACAGAATATAAAAAAACAACAAAATAAAAGAATAGCACCCTGGAAATTGGCACCATGACAACTCTCTACAACCAGAAATGCTTCAAAAATATTTAAATTGGGCCCTCCCTGGTGGCCCAGCGGGTTAAAGCACAGCACTAAGAAGCTAAAGCCACTTCAGCATGAGTTCAGTCCCCCCACTAGCGGTGATCCACATGGCGCGGCAGACCTCTCCTGACCAGCCTGCTGCTCCCCTCAGCAGTGTACTTCATCGATCTGCCTGTTCTGCTCCCCACTCTGTCTCTAGTGAAACCTCTCACCATCCCTACACCTCTGGTCTGTACCACAGTTCTGTATGCATAAATAAACAAATCTTTTTTAAAAATTTTAAATTATTGTTAGGGACTGAATGTTCACATTCTCCCTTACCCTCAATATTCATATGTTGAAGTACTTATAGGTACCCTGGCAAAGGTACTTGGAGGTGAGGTTTTGGCAGGATCCTTAAGATTGATGAAGGCAGGCTCTTATTCTCATAATTTCAAAAATGTCTTTACCCAGCACATGTGTGTTTGTGTATATATGTATATATGTAAATATAAAACATAGGAACATTTTCATTGAAGGTGTAAAACCTAAGAATTCTAATACTTTTTCTTTATTTTGTGTATAAGATAGATTTAAGCAGCCAGACAATTTTAGACTATTATGAAATACTGGAATAATTCTTCTTATGGAGTGTTTGTCTTTGTTTGTTTGTAATTTACTTACTTATGCATTCACAACCGGGGTACAGGCCAGAGGTGCAGGAGCAATGAGAGGCTCCACCAGGGACAGAGTGGGGAGCAGAACAGGCAGATGCACTGAAATAACACTACTGAGATGGGTCAGGATAGGTCTGATGCACCATGAAGGTCACCTCCTTGGCTGGGGATTGAACTCACACTGAAGTGGCTGTGCTATGCTTTACAGTGCTATGCTTTAACCTGTTGGGCTAAGAGGGAGGGCCCTGGAGCTTCTGTCTTAAAACAGAGCACTCGAAAAACATCTTATGGACATCTGTTTAGCATGAGAGGATTACTGTCACCAGACCATCCTCTTGATCCAGTTGATACCTCATCTGAGATCTGCAATTTACAGCAGCACTTCAGCTGCAGAAAAGAGAGTGTGTTTCCATGGCTGTGGCAGAACAACTAAGGAGAGTGTCCTTAGTGCAGGTGTCATAAGTGACAAATGGAGAGTAAATTTACTGAGCATTTCCAGGTTTCATTCAAATCAGATGTGGTCTTTACATTCCATCTCACTTGACATTAAAGACCAAGGTTTTATGCTTTTGTTTTGTTTCAAATATTTATCTTGAAGAGAAATGGGAAGCAGGGTATAAGAAAAAAATGAAGTTAAGTCTTAACATTAACTCATTTCTAACAGTTTACTTTAGATACTGTAAGTTTTTAATAAATTTCAGAGATATTTAATTTTTTTTCCATTTATTATTCCTAAGGGGTCTTATATATTACATATGTCCGTAAATATGATTGGCTCAGCTGGGGAGGGGGGGAAATGTATCTGGGGATAAAGCCCAACAAAACTAAGACATGAGCCTTAGGCACTTGATACCTCTGACTCAAATCCTGATACCAGCCCCCAAGCTCATTACCTGAAGGCAAAGCCAGGAATTCATTCCAGTGATCTATCTGCTGAGCATTTCCCCCATCCATCTTTCACTTTTATAAGCTAACCTTTGCCAATCTTTTGACCACTGTTACTCACTGATTCTCTTATGCAGAGCACAATGCTAAGCACCAGGAGGTGTGAGGGAAGGTAGGAGTTTCAAAACAAGTGTATGGTTACAGTCGGAAGTGAGTCTGTAATTCAGTTAAGAAGATAGAAAAATAAATGTAAAATTTGTTCAAGACACTTAGAAAATAACGCAAAAATTGCAAATGATGTTCTGTAGCAACAAAAAAGCACATGAGAATATGCAAAGAGCTTCTTTCCCCAATAAAAAAAAAAAGTGAACAGATGAGAATGAGCCACAAATGAGAATGTAAAAGATAACAAGTGTTGTGCTCTCCCTGGTGGCATAGTGGGTTAAAGCATGGCACTAAGAAGCTAAAGAAACTTCCCATGAGTCCGATCCCAGCCTGCCCTGGAGGTGACCCACGTGGCACAGCAGACCTCTCCTGACCCGCCCACTGCTCCCCTCAGCAGTGTACTTCATCGATCTGCCTGTTCTGCTCCCCTCTCTGTCCCTGATGAATCCTCTCACCATCCCTGCACCTCTGGCCTGTACCCCAGTTCTGTATGCACAAATAAATAAATCTTTAAAAAAAAATGGTTGCAAGTGTTGTGGATAGTATAAAAAAAGGAAAGAGCACTGAAAGTTAAGATATATGCTTCAGGATGTAATGAAATTCAATTCACATTTGCTTGCATATCAGAGGTAACCTTTATATTCCATAACACTTGATGTTAAAGACCAAGGTTTTATGCTTTTGTTTTGTTATAAATATTTATACCGCAGAGAAATGGGAAGGGTGTAAGAAAAAAAGTGAAGATAGGTTCACATATATACATATGAGTAGTTGGTTGTTTATTCAAGAAATACCTACTGAGCACCTACTATTTTCCAAGTATTCATTCATTAATTTACTCAACAAGTATTTTTTGCTGCCTACTGTGTTTCGGAAGTTAGAAGTGTAGAGTGAATCACAAGACAGAGCTATTCTGTAACCACTTGAAATCCAAGGGGAGGATAAAATTTTAAAGAAATATTTATAATAACAAAAGATGGGATGTGATATGAGAAATACAGAAGTAGGGTCTCCTTGGTGGTGCAAGGGGTTAAGTCTCAGCACTATGAAGCTATTAGCAGCCATTGCAGCACAAGTTCAATGCCCAGCCAAGGAGTGACCCACATGTCCCAGCAGCTCCTCCTCTCTTGCCCACTGCTCCCCTCAGAAGTGTATTTCAGTACATCTGTCTGTTCTGCTCCCCACCCTTTCTCTGGTAAATCCTCACAAGTGTCCCCTAAACCTCCAGCCTTCATCTCAGCCCTTGTATGCATAAATAAAATACATTTAAAAAAAAGAAATACAGAAGTAACTGGAAATTATTAAAGGAAATATTAAACAATTTAACTAAAATTATTTAAACATGGAAGTAATAGGATATTTGAACATTTTAAAACATAATTCTTTTATCAGATGAAAAGTGTGTCACAAAGGAACAATGCGAGAGAGTTATTTATTACAGAAAGCTAGTGGCTACCCTCCCATCCCAGATAACCATGGCTGGGGATGGAGAAACATGACATCCCAGGATGTACTTAAGGAGGGAGCATAAACATCTTAGGTATTTCTTGACCTTAGGGGATTAAGAAGACAATAAGAAAGATACTTCCAGATCTGGACTGAGTAACTCGCTTAACAGTGATATCATTTACTGAGATAGGAAACACTGGAAGGAGATCAGGTTTGGGGGGTAAAATGAAGATATTGAGTTCAATTTTCAACAAATTCAAGTTTGGCCATAACACTGTGCTAGATACAAAATAAGGAAAGTGTCTTGAGCATTAGAGATTAGTATCTCCCTGAAGGAGATACTAAGTCAGCATAATGAAAGATAAATAGAGATGTACAGGACATTGACACGTAAGGTAACACTGTGAAAAATAGGCCACAATTCAGCGACTTAATCAATAAAGATTTATTTCTTACTTACTTAAACTCTAATGCAAATTCAAAGGACTTTCCAGAGCAGCCTCCACATGTGGTTTAAGCCATTTCCATCTTGTGCTTCTGCCCTCTCATCACAAGACTTGTAGGGGTACCAGCAGGAGAGAGATGCACCAAAATTAGAGTTTTGAATCAGACATTATTCATCTCACAGCTCTTTGGGCAGAAGAGAGCTCATCAGAAGGGAGCCAGGAAGTATAGATCTCAAAAGATTCTTCAGGGAGTAACAAGAGCATCTAGCTGTGGTTCCTATGAGCTGGCTACTAGTTGGCCACTCGTGGGCAATTGTGACCTATCTGCTGTCTGAAAATCACAGCAGAACATTCCTTGACTACCTATAGAGTATAAACTGTATCATGAGATGGGCCCAGGGACGCCCAGGCCACTGTTGACTTGACTCCATGACTATCTCCACGGTGGTCTTGGATAACTCTGCCTGTGATAACATCATACTTTTCTGACACAAATGTCTCTTGGTGTGTGGTCACGATGTCCCCTTCTTTGTCCCTCATAAAATTTGTCCCGTAATTCCTATCCCACCCTCCGGTCTTTATTCCTTATACCATTGTCACAGAATCCGATTTTACTAGCCTGTATGATTTCAATCAATGGCAGAAGAACTTCTACTCAAGTAATATAGTCTTGCCTTGCAAACCTGCTCCATGACAGTTGTATTCCTCATTGTGTTCCTACCACAAAGCAGCAACAAAGTTCCTGTCGCAACATCTGGCATAGATATGAAGTGAGAATAACTAACTATATGGGACAGTAAAGAAATCCTTCCTGGGGAGGTCACATTTATATTGGGATTTGAAAGAAGTCTAGGAGTGATGAAGTCACAAGAAGGACTATCATCTAAGAGAACATCACATGCAACAGATCTGATACATGAAATAACTTAATATATTGGAAATATCTGAGGAACGGCATGGAGAAACTCGCAGTTCCCATGGAGGGCTCCAGGCAAGTAGAGGAATAGAAGGTGATAATAAAGACGGTGATTATAAAGATAACTAAATACAACTGATGTTGTATTCTAATTTGGAGGTAAGTATGGGCCCGTGGAGATATTTAGGTAAATAACTTTATCAGGTTGGTAAGGAAAAATGACTATGAGGATGAGAAACTGAAGGCCGGAAACCCATCTAGGAGACCAGGAGAGAGGTGAAAGGCTTTAGAAACCTATAGAAATGTTAAGGACTTTTAGAAGAGGCAACAGAGTTAGATCCACTCAGAAGATAAAATGGGTTGGACACTGGGAACCATTGATGCATGAGATGAGAGAGACAAAGTGGAGAACAAAAATTCCATGGATGGTGAAGCCATTAGCTGAAGTGGGGAAAACAGTCATTGGCCCAGATTTAAGAGTAAAAATAACTGGTTCTACACTTAGATTTTTTAAGGCTCTAGGACAATCCTTTGTTGAAGGTTGTTTACCAAGAACAAATCTATAACTATGTTGTAATAATATTTTTCTTAAAAAATCCTTCTCCACAGAAACGCGGAAAGAGTAGACTTTGTTAGGAACGAAAACCACCCTCCTCCTTTGAGCCTTAGCCCAGTTTCTATTGCCTCCTAGATCCGATGTGCTCGGAGCATGGAAGCATCTGGAGCAGTCACATTTCCTTATTCAAGCCAAAACAAGTTAACTCATCTGCGGCTTATCTCATATCCGCCCTGTAGATCTCATGGGAGGATACAGCGCTTATTACTAAAATAACGTGTAAAAAACAAAAATAGCATGGAAAGACATTTCAGAACAAGTTCCTCATCTACTTTTCAAATAACTTACTTATAGGATGTCAACATAATATTTCATGTTTATATATTGTTTAGGTTTGATAAAGTCCTTGCTATACTTTTAAATTTTATTTTATATTTTTAATTCTAACTTTAAGGGCATCTTTTTTGGGGGGGTAATAAGTTGTTAGAGTCTATTTTTTCCTCTCCTGACTGAATGTATAATTTGTACCAAGCCTCTTGACCTTTTGACAATAAAACCGTTGATTGTGGAACAAAGTAACAATGTTTTACTCTTCTCAAGAATATTATTGAGACTTGTTCTATCAGAAGCTATAAAAACGGTAATGCCCTTAGGTAAAATGCATTCATAAATATTAAGTATGAAAAATTGCTGTGCTTTATTTTTAATATAATCATTAATTTAGCCTTTATATTTACTGGTCCTCTACATACATGTTAGGTGCTGAAGTTAAAAAGAGAAATGTATGGTTCCTACCATCAGTAATCTCCATTTTGTTCAATAAATTTCTAAACAAAGTAATATAATTCTCCTTCCCATGCTACCTTATAACAAGCACTGAATAAATAGGTAGACAAGTTGAATTGAAGGCCAAAAGATCAATATAAAAGAATAATTTTTTGAATGGTCAAGTGAATCACTGGGGGAGCAGGGGAAATAGTGAAAGAGAAAAAAAAATATCAACAGGAAAAGTCACCTAAGCTAGCTGTTTTAAAAATCTTGGTTATAACTATGTGTGGTGATAGATGTTAACTATACTTACTGTGAGGATCATTTCCTAATATATACAAATATTGAATCATTATGTTGTATACCTAAAACTAATATAATATTAATTATATTTCAGTTACAAAAAAAAAAAAAGAATTGTAGTTGACTCTTTTTTAAATTAATACTAACTTAGTAGCTTTCAAAGGTTTCCTTGATGGCATGTTGAAGCAAACCATGTTTTTTAACTTAGCTTCTTATTTATCACAAGACGTGGTTAAGAGTGGGCCCTGGATATGGTATGCAAACTTGAAGAAGCTTCTAAGTCACTTAATACCCCAATTTCTTTTCTCTTTTGTGTGTGTGTGTGTGTCCATCTGCAGAACAGGCAGATCTACTGAAATACACTGCTGGGGGGAGCAGTGGGTGAGACTGGAGAGGTCTGCTGTGCCATGTGGGTCAGCTACCTGGCCAGGGATGGAACGCATGCTGCAGTGGCTGGTGATAGCTTGATAGTGCTGAGACTTAACCCCTGTTCCACTGCACCACCAAGGAGGACCTACTTCAATTTCTTTATCTGTAAAATAAGAGTAATAATAGCAACATTTCAGAGTGTTGCAGACTAAACAAGTGTTGCTTGTAAAGAACTTAAAAGTGGTTGGCACTTATTAAGTATATAGTAAGTGCTAAATATCATTACCTTCCTCATCATCACCATCATCATCTTCTATTATACATCTCTTAACACATCGCTTTGTATATGGTATATGCACAGGCTTTGAATAAGTTAGCAGACATTTAGGCAGAATCCAGAATCAGACAAAAGGACCCATTCAACTCTCACTGTTATTGACAAAGACAAATACAGTGTTTGGAAAGATTTAATCTTGTGGAGAAATGAAGAAATGGATAAAAACTAAGTGTTTACCATAAAAATATTCTTCAGAAGAAGGGGAAAGAAACAGAATCTTTAAAATGCCATGGTTGGCCCTCCCTGGTGGCGCAGCAGGTTGGCGCACAGCACTGCGAAGCTGGTGGTGGCTACTTCAGTGCGAGTTTGATCCCTGCCCCAGAGGTGACCTACATGGCATGGCAGACCTCTCCTGTTTTGCCCACTTTGTTAATCTGCCTGTTCTGATCCCCACTCTGTCTCTGGTGAATTCTCCCACTGCCTCTGCATGTCTGGCCTGTAGGCCAAATCTCTATGCATACATAAATAAATCTTTAAAAATCAATAAAATAAAATGTCATGGGAGCAGGGGCAATACCACTTACAGACCTGGCACGGACCTAGTGTCTGGCATGTGGAGGTTCTCCAAATATTTGCTAACTGAAAAATCTACTGTAGGTGGAGGCAAAACATCACCTAAATATTTTTCTTGGCTTCCTCCATAAAAATACATGATGACCTAACCTCTATGAGGAAATATCAGAAAAACCATAATGAGAAAAGGATGGGGCAGAGGTACAAGATTCAGTAATAGAACACTTAAATTGCTATCTGTACTGAAGAGAATGTCTATTAAAGGCAATTTCTGCCCAGATGTCAATTCTATCCCAGTAGGTCTAAAGTGGGAAGGAGGGCACAGGGATCAAAAACCATCAGGCAAACTGACTTACTCCAAATGGTAATCTATGTTGCCCAGACCTTGGATGTTGAATATATGTGGTAGTGACCTTGAATGATGTTAGATCAGGAGGAAGGAACATAACTTTAGATTGAACTGAATGTATCAATTGGCCTGTACTCATACAAGACTTTGGAGTCAGTGAGCTAATTCAAGCAGCTGAGAATAGTTCTAAGTATTGAATTGGACTTAACAGTGTTCTGTGCTGAGTTTAGCTAAGATAATAGAAACTCATGTATTTATATATTACATGAAACAGTAATTTTCAACCCTATTAGACTTTAAACCCTTTCTTAAAAACAAGATTTTGGTAATATCCCCTTTAATCTCAAATGAAAATCAAAAATAATGTAACCCACGTATACATATGCTTAGTCAGCATAATATTTTAACTGAACTGTGGAAAAGAAATAAACAGTATTATTTTCTCAATGTGTAAATTTTTCAAGTGCAACTCTACTACAAGACACAGGAAATTAGTTCTCTATCTGCATTTCTATGTGGACCACCTTAACTGTAATAGCTCCAAATGCTGATTAATATGGATGGACTATTTGTAGATAAGAGTTTGCATTTGGTATTGCAGCCAGTAATATGATTATTCCAAAAGGTAAAAACAACTATTATTTGTTTCAGATATTCATTTATTCTAAACAAAACAATATAATAGTGCCTTTATTTATATAGCTCTTGTTTTCCAGGAAATTTAAAGAATATTAAAAACTTGCAAAAAAAATACCTTGTGTTTATATACTAGTGTTAGGTTCTCCCAACAAATACCAACAACAACCTTAGTCATTATAATATCAAATGACCCCACAGATTTCCAAAATCCCCTCAAGAAATGGTTCCATTTTACAAATGTAAAGACTCAAGGATACAGAGAAGTCAGAGTGGATTAATCATATGTGACCAGCTCAACCCCCCTTTTGTCCTCTTTGATAGTACTATGGGATATTTCCTTTATATGGACACAACTGTTTAACTGTAAAGGGAATGAAACAATTCTTAAGAGGTGCTGAAGTGGCTGTTCTCTGCAGGTCATTTTAGCGAGCTCCCTAATTTCAGCAGGGGTGAATGAACAGGGATGGAAAGACTAACTAGTAGTACTTAGCCACTAACGCTAGGTGGGTGGTTACTGTAGTAGGCAGTAGTGCTCGAGGGAGTCAGGGTGATTTTATCCTCCAGCATCTTCTGCAGTCTTTAATTGAGTGTAGTAGAGTCCTTCAGATTAATGGCTGGTGAATGTACCTGACCTATGTAACCTAACCAAATCAACCAAGCAACCAAACAAAAAACAGTAAGAAAGGGTTAATGCATATAGAGCCCAACTTGAGATATGTCAGTAGTCACAACATCTCGCTGTGGCAATTTGAAACCCAGAGTTCCTTCCCAGAACTTTTTCCAAGAGATCTTGTGTCATTTACTGAGGTTAATTTGCAACGGGAAAAGAGAAACATCATTTATAAACTTAGGATATTAGTGATCTGAGCTACTAATCCTTAAAAACACAGAACATTATCATGATAATTTAATTTGATTTATAAGGGTCAGGTTAAAAATAGAGTGGGGAGCAAGTCCATTTCACAGTGGGTCTGCACATTTAAAAGCTCATTATTCCAGAGTGTATAACTGGAAAAGCATACCAGCTCCTAGTAAAATTCTAACATTGGCTCCCTAATCCAAGTAGTGAGGGTTATATTGGCAAAAAGTGTCCTGTAGCATCTCCCACCTAATCAAAACAGCACTCTGAAAGTGCTTTTGCATCCCTACGAGAACCATAGAAATTAGGGCTTGAAAGAGATTTAGAGACCTGACACAAACATGAGTAGTAGTCCTACCCTACTTGACTTTGGCCTGTGCTGGGGACAAAGAGGTTTTGGCATCAAAAACTTAGTCTGGAGAGTAGATACAAGTTGTAACTATATTCTTTTTACTGAGTCAAATTAACAAAATACCACCTCTTACAGAGCTATTGATTTGAACACACTTTTTTTCCCATTTAAGTAAGTTGAGAACATTAGAAACAAGCAGCTTTCACTAACATAGACAGCAGTTCACCTTCATTACTTTGGTCAGCAGATGTCATATGTCCTAGAGAATGGGAGCTAACTCCCATGAAAGTACAGAGCCATCAGACAAGTTTCTGAAATCCCAATTATTTGTGTCGCATGAGGCTATTCCTTCCAAGAGGAAAAACGTTTATAACGAGGTACTTTGCAATTCTACTTCAGGGGGACTTGTTGCATTTGTGGGTTAATTTGTGCCAGGGAGGATATAGTACTCTGACCTCTGGCTGAGTCACCTATAAAGCCACTGACATTAAGTAAGAACGCTGTCAGCCGCTCAGGCTTTGATGCAGGTATCTGGTCCTTGAGAGCAACAGGCTACAATGTCACTGATGTGTCCCTGGCTGAACTGGAATGCTGTGTGAAAACCTGTGGCAGGCCCAGCAAGAGAATCATATCAAAGTGCCCTTTGGATTTTATCACAAAGACATTCTCCCTTCAGAAGTAACTTTTCTCCTTTTGATGAATATCTTTTAATTTGTTATCAAGTTCTGATAATGATTATACCTGACTCCCAGGATGCTAAATGATTCATTAGCTTGGTTACTCATCACAAACTGGGTATTTCTTACCTAAATTCACCATGTTGGGAAGCTGGGCAGGAACAGCTGCACTCCATCCTTAAGTGAAAGCAGCAAAAGGGTTTAGTGTGAAGCAGGTTGAAAGCACAGGCAAGCTGTGTGGGCAATTGGCTTATTCTTCCATTGTGCTTCTTCAGACTATCCACCAGCTCTACCCTTCACGCCACATAAGAGCCTTGTGGAAGCCCATCACTGTCAGGCTGAAAAAGAAAAACCTGAGTCTGATTTACAGATAGTTTGGAGTACAAACTGGCACTACTACGAAAAAGGCTACCATAAAATTAAAACTTCAGGTTGTCAGTGGAAGATAGAGGGTCCAGAGATACAAACTTGCAGATATAAACTAAATACTGGGGAAGGAATTGACAATATGGTCACTATAATTAATGTTGCTACATGGTATATTTGAAAGCTGATAAAAAGTAATCCTAAAAGTTCTCATCTCACTAAAACAAGCATATTTTTGTATCTATGTGAGATAATACACATTAATGTTATTGTCATTAACATTACACAGCATCGGTCCTCCCTGGTGGCGCAGCGGGTTAAAGCACTACACTAAGAAGCTTAAGCCACTTCCACATGAGTTAGAACCCCACCTGCCCCAGAGGTGACCACATGGTGTGGCAGACCTCTCCTGACCCGCCCG
>NW_004567125.1:25330148-25349634 GCF_000260355.1 Condylura cristata | reverse complement strand
ACACATATACAAACAAATTAAAAGTTTACCCAGAAGTGCTCCTGAGAGAGAATTCTTCAGTTGGAAAGAACATCAAATAGCAGTTGGATCCCCTGTTTTGCCTCCAAGGATGAGTGACTGAAAGCTAAAACCAACATTTATTTAGGGACACGGCCTACTGGCTGAGATGAATGGTCAGGAGAGGGAAGAAGGCCCATAGGGAGAACTGGTAAGATTTGGTTAAGACGTGTATGTATCACAGACTAGCTTCCGAGTATAAAGATATTTTTACCCCATGTGAATCCAATTCCAGCCTACAGAGGAAGATCTTAATAATCAGGTGGACAGATTGATCTACTCTGTGGGTGTCAATCAATTTCTTTTTCCAGCCACTCTAAAAGATGTTTAATGGGTTCAAGTACAAATTACCCCTAAAGGCAATAATGGAAGGTATATATGGTCTCATCAAAATGGACTTCCCTTTACTTATAAAGGCTGATTTCATGATTCTACTATTGAACTAACTTATAGTTACTCAATATTTGTTAAGTTGTGGGTTAAGATAAAAATACAGTGCCTTAAATCAGGTAAAATAGGAATAAAGTGCATCTCTTTCATAAAATTTCCAGTTGGCAATCCAGGCTCGTACATCAGCTTTACAATTTGGGAGGTCCAGTTCTTTCCTGTTTACTTTTCTGCCATTTTCGAAATACAGCTTTCAGACTATAGCTCAAGGTGGCTACTCTAACTCCCACCAACAGTTCCAGAGTTTAGCCAACAGAAATCAAGAAGAAAGGAAAAGGACAAGAATTAGAGGTTGTACTACACACAGGCTCACACCCCATTTGCCAGATCTTCATTTCATGGTCCAAAAATTGTGAGGAAAAGATAGTCTACATTCTGGGGAAACTCTGAGGCCAGCTAAAACACAATGCTGTTGTGTAAAAAGAGAAAGAGGGCCCTCCCTGGTGGCATAACAGGTTAAAACACAGCAGCTTGAGGCTGGCTGTAGCCACTGCAGTGCCAGTTTGATCCCTGGGCAGGGAGGTGATCCACATGATGCAGCAGATCTCTCCTGTCTTGCCCACTGCTCCCCTCAGCAGTGTACTTTGGTCAGTCTGCCTGTTCTGCTCCCCACTTTGTCTCTGGTGAATCCTCTCACACCCACACCTCTGGCCTGTACCCAGGTTCTGAATGCATACATAAACAATCTTTAAAATGAGAGAGAGAGCTGGAGACAACTCTGCCCATCATTGCTCAGGACTGCAGAACTGAGTACTGAGACTTTGAAATGGCCCAACATCAGAGGCCCAACATCCATCATTTGCTGCTGTAGTGAAAGTAAACCTTTGTTATGAATATGGATTTCCTTTAACTACTTAAAATATGCTTCTGTCCAAATAATTCATATTCTAGCAAAAGAAGTAAGATAATGAACTGATACTATTGAGATAGGCTTATCTTTCCAACTATTTATTTCCTGAAAGCAGCTGACTTGATAGGATGGTGGAATGGACTCCTTAAGGCTCCGCCTCCTCCCAGCTGAGAGACAACTTGTAAACTATGCCCTCTTAAAAAGGGATCAGCACGTGATATAGTTTCTCCCATAGCCAGGATACTTGCCATCAAAAGCCAAATGAGTAAAGTGGTAAATCCATTCTTGCACAGCGATGACTGAGGCACACACTCATTTCCAGGCATTGCATTGCTGTAACAGGGACCGCCTGGTTCCGGTGTCAGTTACTGTGGATGCTGCTTCCTGGTCACGAGAGGCAGCTACGCCTATTTCTATGAGATGACTTTGGGACAGGCACTGGAAGCTCAGCTTAGGGATTCTTAAGCTCTTTTGAGGATGGTATAAGTCAGTAATTTTCTCTGGGCTTACACTAGCTACCTAACATTCTCTAGACCGTTATGTATCTACACTGCACAGGAAAGGCAGGAAAGGGATCTGCCATAGGAGAATGATAAAGAAAATCCCTTCTTAGCAACTATGCACCAGACCTAAAAGGCTCTAAGTTTATGACAGAGTAGGAAGAGGGAGGACTTTGAGACAGAGTTGTCCAGAAAAATAAAAATGGAACTCATTGAATTCTCTGATGTGAGTGAAAAATTATTGCTGAGCATTTGGAGAAATTTAGAGCTAGGGACAGATAAACATTATTTCAAGTAAAAAAATCAGGCAATCATTACTTGCAGAAATAGTAGAAAGGTTTACAGAAAGAAAGCATAATCAGAGCATAATCATACTTAGCTTAATAGTGAGCAATATTTATATCATCAAGACAATATACACATTGATTATTGATTTATCTTTTTTTTTAAATAAAAGTAGAGACCTACAGACATAAATCCTCAACCACCGTAATAGGTAATACATAGTCTGTCTAAAGTTGGTAAGGAAAGAAACTGCAACAGAAATATAATGTTTAATTGATAGGTGTTATTCAAAGACAAAAAGAATACAACTGCCTGAGGAAGTTATATCTGTTGTATAGTTTATTCTTTTAGCTTGCACATGTATTATTTTGTTTGTTGTTATATTAGTAACCCCTTTAGCTCTTACCCATTGACTCTGTTTTGTGCTCAACTAGTTAAACTATGTTATTGGACTAAAATAGATACTCAGACCAATAGAAGAGAATTAAACCCACCTGCATGTGGACATTAATCTCTTAAAGGAGTCAACAGCATATGTTACAGAAAGAAAATTTCTTCAACATTTAATGTTGGATAAATTGAACAGCAACATCCAAAAGAACAAAAGATCATTATCTCACATCATAAGCAAAAATGAGTGCAAAATAGGTGAAAGACTTTAATGTTATACCTGAGATCAAAAAATATGTAGAAGAAAATATGGCATGATACGCCATATCATTGGTTTCAGGGATGCGTTTGCGGACTCAACTACAACTGGGTTGCAAAGCAAAAAAAAAAAAGCAAAAATAAACAAATGGAACTACACTAAACGCAAAAGCTTAGGCAGTACAACAACAACAAAAACTCAAAATGAAAAGACATAACATACTGAATGGGAGATAATGTTTGTACCTCCTATATCTGACAAAGGGCTGATATTCATATAATTCAATTAAAAAAAAAACCTTATCAACAAATGGGCAAAAGAGCCAAATAAACAATTCTCTAAAGAAGATATACAGCTGGTCAGCAGGCATATGAAAAAATGCTCACCATCACTTATCATTAGGGAACGCAAATCAAAACACACGATGAGATACCAGCTCACACTTATCAGAAAGGCTCAGATCAAAAACCAGACGCAAGTGTTGGCAAAAGTGTGGAGGAAAGGAGCCCTCCTGCCCAGATTGGGTGCTAGCAGTAGTCTTTCCTACTGGCCTTGATGAATTTAGAGCTACTCACTAGACAGAGGTAGGTGGCTATTTTTAACTAAATATTTTATACACATCAAAATATGTATACGGATATACAGCTTAATTTTTGCATGTTCTCTTATGTCCCAAGCAACGATCCTCTTGAATTTTGTATCAATCTCTTGTCTAATTCTGCTTAAATAATGATGCTTAGTTATTCATTTTTTAAACATTATATAAATGGATTAATATCATAGGTGTTCTGTGACTTTAGATGTTTATTTTTTGTGTGTTTGGTTTTTTAATTTGGGTTTTATTTATTTATTTTTGGGTGGTGGGGGTTAACATTCAGTTCCTAAGATTTGCCCATAATTGAAGAATTCATTATCATTACTGTCCACCATTTCTATTCTGTGCTATACCACAATTGATTTATTCTCCCAAGGATGCAAATTTCCAGTTATTTGCTTCAGTGAACAAAGCAGTTCCGACCATCCTGTATGAGTCTCTTCCAAGAGTTTCTTATTTCCAATAACCAAGGGGTCAAATTTCTGGCGGTCAGGGTCTAATCTAGCTTTTGTCCCTGCAACTACTTCTAAAAAACCCTTTTCAAGGTTACCAAAGGCCTCCATTGTGTCAGATGGATAACTTTCTGTTCCCATTATGCTGGATTCCTCAGGAGTATTGCAACACAGGTTCTCCTCCTTGCCACAACCTCCTGTGGTGCTCAGGACCACACACTCTGGACATTGCTCACATTCCAATGGCACGTCCTTCTCCAACAATCATTCTACCAGTTCCTTCTAATCCCCTCGATCCCACCTCTTAACACTGGAATTCCTTGTCTTTCCAGTTCTTTCTTTTGTCCTATCTATGCTAATTTTCTCTAGGTGAACTCATTCATTCACATGACATCATATACACTTTAAGTTAATTGATACTATGCTTTCTTCTCTGAACTCCAGTTGTATAATTAACTGCTTAGAGAACTCAGCTTTATCTCAAAAGTATTTAAGGTGGAATTTTTAAATTTTCAACGTTCTATCTTATTCTACTCTAGGTTTCCTCAGCCCAATACATAGCACTATCCTCTCACTGAACTAAAGCCAGAAGCCTAGGACTAACTCTTGATGCTTCCTTTCTTCAGCCCCTCTCCCCCTACCAAACCAACCAATCCATCACTATATCCTGTTGATTTTATCTTAAAATAAATAAATCCTACTCCCCCACTATCCCAAAGTAGAGTATTTCTAAGAAATCTTCTATAAGATAAACTGGTATAAAATTAAGCAGCAGTTAACATTAATTTATATGGAAACAATTTGCGTGTTAACCAGCTCCCCTAAATAACCTATCAAATCACCAAAATAACATTTGAAACGTGAGGTAACACTAACATGTAGTACAATCAGGAATGCCAGAAATGCTAGAAAACTTCTCCAACCATTCTACCAGTTCCTTCTAATCCCCTCTATTCCACCTCTTAAAACTGGAATTCCTTGTCTTCCTTGTCTTTCCTGAGTTCTTTCTTTTGTCCTATCTATGCTAATTTTCTCTATGTGAACTCATTCATTCCCATGACATCGCATACCATTTAATTTAGTTGACCCTATGCTTCCTAGAAAGGGCTAGTGATGGCACACTTGTTGCTCTGGGTACCACTGCTTCTAGAATGGATGCTGCCAAAGCAGCCCTGATGCTATTTTTGCTTTTTCTCATAAAAAAGGAAAATCCTCTTCCGAGTTCTTTCAGTTACTAAGAGCAGATACTAATATAGATCATTTGCAAAAGGCTGCAGTGTAAGTGAACATTTGGAAAGTATCTGACCATGTCTCCCCCATGGTTGGCACTCCCTACGCCTAAGTTTCCATCATCTCTTACCCAGGCATTTGTAACAGACCAATGGGGCCTGTTGGAGCAGCAGCCCTGCTGAACAGCCATGGTGGGCCTTGTGAACCCCACTGTGCCCACCTGTGGGTGGCTGGGGCTCGAGGGCTGCCCACCTAAGTGCAGCTAACTGGCTGGTGCAGTCTCCTGAGTGCCCCATGACACTCTCTCACCAGGGCAGGGGACCAGTAACCTGTGCCTTGGGCCAGAACCAAGAAGAGGAGAACCTGCTACTTTGTTTTTAGGGTTCCAGAGACCTCCAAAGAAGGTGAGGAAGCTGGCCTCCATTGGCAGGTCTGGACGACCTGGAAAAATGAAAAGTCCTGGTAACCTCGAGAAGAGAAAACTCCAGATTGAGTCTGTTGAGACCAACATTTCTCCTGAAGCCAGTGTGGACTGGACATCCACAGTTTGCTAGATGCTTTTGTCCTATCTATGCTAATTAATGTTAAGTGCTTTGGAGCACTCCAACAAGGCCAGCAACAACAAATTGCTACTTGATTATTCCGCCCTGTGATTCTATGCAAAAAATAGAAAAACGGTTAAAAGGAACGTGCATTTGTAAATAACTTGTGCATAGTTGAACAAAGTTGGGAACAAGGTTGAGAGAAACTTTTAAACAGCTTTTAAAGTTTTGTTTGTTCTGTTACTGTGGTTTTGATATACACCAGAAGCTTTTTTTTTTCCTTTCACATACACCAGTGGACTATTTTCCACTTATGGCCGTCATATTGGACATTCATGGACAATGTCGGTGACTGACTTTCCCCTAAAATCTGTGCCACCATAGATATGGTGGTATTAAAATCAAAAGGGGGGATTGTAACAGGATGGCCCCCAGGAAAAGGGAAGGTCCATGTTCCCTGCCCCACCCAGAAGGAGGGTGGAGCTGAGCAGAGAAAAGTAGAGCGAAGGAAGCAGGATGGAGAGTGAGGAGGAGACCTGAGGAAGTCACATGGAGCAGCAAGCATGTGAGGAAGAAACCGTGGTTTTCTCTGGCCCTGGACTGGTTAAGGCAGATGTGGGTGAGATACCTGTAGAGAGATGACTATGGCAGTGTTTATATTAATTTTGATTTTGCTCTTTTCCTCCCAGGCTTGTCTGGCCATTTCTGACTCTTTTCTATGGGTCCCGGCCAGAAGCTGCTTTAGCCTCATGGCGGGCTTTCAGGCCTTGCTTTGGGCCAATCCCTTCTGGGTTGACTTTTGCCTACGAGGGGATGGGTAACTTCAGGTGTTTGATTTAGAAGTTATATTCTTTGTGTTCTGTATTGTATACTCACTTATTAAAGTCCCTTTTCATTAAAGTCTTGTATGTTTTGTTTTGATGAGGTGGATGGCAGAACCCATTTAGAGTAGGCAGGTTTGGGGATTCAGGGGTGCCCCTCTCTCCCTGACCTCACATACTGAGCAGGGACTTCTGGGAAAGCAGAGGCCATGAGAGGGTTTGAAAGCTGGAACCAAGGAGAGTTGCCTCTCTCTTCTTCATGGTAGATGGTTTCAGTCCGTGTGGCTCTGCTCCCTGAGCTCTGGCCTTGCTGAACTGGCCACTCCACCATGAGCGGCCAGCTCTTTCCTCCATGTGTACTGCAAGCCCCAGTCTCACCTCAGCAGGCTGGCATCCATCTCCTAAGTGCAGCTGGGCTCCTGCCTGCATCAGCTTCTGTCACGGACTGGCTACCATCTTCCATGTGCTGACTCAGTACCCACTGGCCCTCCAGGACTCTGCTCAGTAGGCAGCTGCCTTCTTTCTCTTGTGGCTTTGCTTGGACTCTGCAACAATGACACTATCTGGAGCAGGACCATTATCTGAAGTAGAACATCTGGCCACATGCTGGCTCCTAAATTCTTCCAACCCTCCTCCCCACTTAGCGTTCATCCTTTTTTCAAACCCCACATAAATACATTTTGTTACTGTTTGTCTGTGTGTGTCTTGCACTGTCTGTAGGCAGGTGAGGACCCCCCAACCAGGTCACCCTTGGACCCTTGGGTACGCTCCACTCCCATCTTCCCACTTTTATTTTTGTTACCCTCCAATTGATTCTTCTTACTTCAAATGATTTCACTTATAAGTTCTGTTCTCCCATCCTTAAAGACTTCCAATAATTTTCCAAACTCTTTTCCCTTGCCTACAAAGACATAGGTCCATGTTTTTGCAAAAACTCATTAGTTGGTCAGGGAACCCATTTAGTGGGTGATGGAGAACATTTTAAAATGAAGTTATAGAACAGAATAGAAAATATATAGCTATTACATATTAAAAGAATGGGTTTTGTTTTATGTAAACAATTTAAGTACTGAATAAGATATGAGATAATTTTGGGGTGAGTCAAAGTCAAAAATTTGAGAAAAGATTCTCTAAAGTATCTGAATCTTCCTAGCTCTCTAAGGTAACTTCATCCTCCCCTGGTTCTGATGCTTCCATCACGTGACCTTCTAACAATTCTTATCTTACATGCCAAGTCCTGTGCCTGGTGGGGTCTTTTCACCTGCAACAACTCTGCCTGCCTTACTCCTACAAATACCGTACAGATGGCTTCTTTTCATCTTTTGTGTCTCAAGTTAAAAATCCCCAACTTGGAGGACTTCTCTGACACCCTCTTTAATTAGTTCCGGTGTTAGTTTCCTCTCAATACTGTATTTCCTCTAAAACATTAATCATGCACCTCCCTGGTGACCTCAGGGTTAAATCTCAGCACTAGCACCTCTAAGGCCTGAGTTGGACCCAAGCCCCACCCCATAACCCCCTATCGAGGCCAGAGAGCAATCCACATGGTGCAGCAGATCTCTCCTGTCTTGCCCACTGCTCTCCTCAGCAGTGTTTCAGTAAATCCTCATGTTCTACTCCCCTCTCTGGTTCTGATGAATCCTCTCACCTCCTGTACTTCCACACCCAAGTTCTTCTACATTCACACACAAAAAATTAATAAACTGCTCTTAGAAAAAAAAAATTAATCACAATTTGTAACTATATATATTTTTTAAATGTCCTCCACAAGAATATAAGACCCATGAGAACAGAATCATATCAGCCTTTTCTCTGCTGTAATCAGCATCTTGAAAACTCAATTTCATCCGTACTTACTAACAACTTGACTATTATGAATAAGTCCCATATCACAGCCTCAGATTTGCCAATGTGAATTACTCATTATTATTTACAAGATAGTCATCAGTCTTTATGGTAGATGAAAAAGATTTCTGTGCATAATGTATTAATAAAAGTGAATGTCCTTATTCAATTCCTGTCTATCTTGTTACTTTGCTTCCTTAGTGGAGGTTATTTGGTGGTGGCTTTGGAAAAAATAATTAAAACCTTGATTCAAATTCCATCTAATGTTTTAGCTCTGCCATACAGCCCTGATCAAAAGTTCAGTCTTGAGGAAATGAGACAATCCCTTCTTTTTGGCTTGGGATCCACTTGAACGGTCACCACAGCCTCTTTGCTTGGCAGGGTGAAGGAATAACTTCTTTGCCCCCAAACGATAACATAGAGATGAATGACTAAATAACTGAAAGGTGTTCATCTCTTTGCAGGTAGTTATTTCCAGAAATCTAGCTACTACTAAAATGATTTGATCCCCATCAAGTCCTGGAAGTGAATAAACTTAAAATGTTTTAACGATGCAATTTTAACAGTTTTCTAATGCAAACTTTTTAATTTCAAAGACCATGGTTTCATATTGAAATGATAAGTCATTTCTTGGAGTCACTATGAATCAATAGTTTAGAATTTAAGCAAGAGGTTTTGTTACAGGGCACCCCAATGTGAATTGGGTTGCCTGCCTGTGGGTCTTCACCCGTGAGCTTACGATTCAATCGTATTATGGACACACTCAAAAGGTTAAATAATGGAGTTATTTATAAGGAGAAAGGTAAAGGAATAACCCAGGGAAAGAGGGAGAGAAACACAGGTTAAGTAGGATGTCCTACCAGTTCTGCTGACGTGGACTCCACCGGCACGCTGAAAACCGATTGAGAGCCAAAACGATCAGCTATGACCCACCAGGCCAAGAGACCCCAAGAGCCCACATGTCTGGTTTTATCCCAACCTGACTGCTCAGCTCCGCCCTCACGTCCCTGCGTGCTTCTTCTTGGTACTGATGGGATTTGGAGTTCCAGCATCTGGAGTAGGGGCGGAGTCCATGAAACCTGTACCTGTTACAGTTTCATTCATACATTTAATTTGACTTTCAGGTCTAAACATAGGGAACTATGGTGCCGCCTTCACCTCTCCATGGACGGATGTGTAAAGTGGGTGGCCAGTGCTGACACCCACAAGTGTTTACTTCAAAAAGTTGAACAGCAGACCTGGAACAGAGGTTAATCAACAATCTGACAGCTTGCCATAAGGGTAGCCTTATTTTAGTGTTTTTGCAAAACTACCAGCTAGTTACAGTAACTTCCTGGTAAAAAGCGCAAGCAAGCTTTGCCTCGATGACCCAACTCCCCAGAGAAGCCACAGTGTCCTTAATAACCAAAAGCAAACTTCACAATCAGAAAAATAACTTTGAGACTTGACCGTCCTCCAAAATTTACAGTTGTAGGCAAAGAAAAGGGAAGCTCCTCCCCACATTTCCGTGTGAACTGGAACATTTCTTGTTGAGCAAATTGCTCTGGTAATACTATGCTGAATTTAGCCCATATCTGAAAATACCACAAGCATGCTCCCTTGCTTGACTGTATTTACTTTCTGGCTTGAAAGAGCCTTTCCAAGAGCCTTCATTCTCTCTCCACTCTCTCTTAGGCCTTAGACCTTTTCATAATGGTTAAACTGTGTGAAGGGGCTTAGGCTGAGTTTTGAATGCTGAAAATACATGATTAGGTTTATCTTTAAAAAAAAAAATTGAAAAAACCACCCATATCTAACTATGCCTTGAATTATCCCCAGCCCATTTTTTTAAAAAAGATTTATTTATTTATGCTTCTAGAACTGGGGGACAAGCTAGAGGTAGTAGGGGTGGTGAGAGGATTCACCAGAGACAGAGTGGGGAGCAGAACAGGCTGACTGACCAAAGTACACTGCTGAGGGGAGCAGCGGGCGGGTCAGGAGAGGTCTGCCGCGCCATGTGGGTCACCACTGAGGCAGGGGTCGAACTCATGCTGAAGTGGCTTTAGCTTCTTAGTGCTGTGCTTTAACCGACTGCGCCACACAGGATTCTAAGCAAACTGATTTATGCTTAAGGTCTGCCACAACCCTCTCCCTGGTGGCACAACGGGTTAAAGCACCACATGATGAAGCTCTCCAAAGCCACTGCAGCACAAGTTCAATCCCTCGCCAGGGAGCTGACCCACATGGTGCAGCAGACCTCTCCTGACCAGCCTACTGTTCTCCTCAGCAATGTATTTCAGTAAATCTGCCTGTTCTGCTTCCCACTCTGTCACTGGTGAATCCTCTCACCCACCACACCTCTGGCCTGTACCCCTGTTCTTGTATGCATAAATAAATTAATGCTTAAAAAAAAAACAAAAAAAACAAAGATCTGCCGTGACCTTAAAAAAGTGACAACAGAAAAGGCTAACAGCTTGTCCTTCCTCATTTTATCTTGCTATTGTCTGGATTCCAGACCCTTAGATTAGATCAGGGCTCTCTTTTGCAGTATCTGTCAAAGTGCTGTCAAAGGCCTGATCCACTCCAGCCTCCTCACTTGGTCTCAAGTTTCTCTTCTGGTAACACTGCACTCTCACTCTCAGAACTTAGGCTGAAGACAGCCCTAGCCTCCCTTGGGTATGGAGTCCCATGACCTCACAATGACAGGAGACAGAAGCAGCCTCCAAAAATGGGTTTCTGACATTTCACTGTGACATCTCTACTAGTATTTATATAATTACATATATATTTTTTAAAGATTTATTTATTTATGCATACAGAACTAGGGTACAGGTCAGAGGTTCAGGGGCAGTGAGAGGCTTCACCAGAGACAGAGTGGTGAGCAGAACAGGCCGACTGATGAGGTACACTGCTGAGGGGAGCAGTGAGCGGGTCAGGAGAGGTCTGCTGTGCCATGTGGATCACCTCCTGGGTGGATGGGAATTGAACCCATGCTGAAGTGGCTTTAGCTTCTTTTCAGTGCTGTGCTTTAATCCTCTGCACCACCAGGGAGGGCCTAATTACATAATTTAACAATTAGAGATCACATAAGCCAATCAAATATAAGAGAGAAAAGAAAAAAGACTGTTTCTGGGAAATCTAGGTTGATTGCCTTGAAGACATTCATTAAAATGTAATCCCTTAAAGGTCTGCTGAGTTGTTACAATTTTAAGTATAAATTGCTGAAGGAGGAATGATGACAAAAATGTCAAGCATCACACACTTTGCCACAATAGTTAATGCTCTGGGCATTTGGGGAGTTCAGTTAGGTTTTCAGAAGACAATCAACTTTAATGTTGACTAAGCCATTTTTATGATAGTCCTTATTTTAGAAATAGATTGTGGAGGTGATAAAACGTTCCAAAGAAATGCTTTTGAACAAATGAAGTCAGAGAGACTGCTGAACAGCAAATCGTGGCAACAAAATATACCAAGTCAATGCCCTATCACTTTAGAATGATAAATAACTCAGTCATGGGTTTAGCTACAAGAAACAAAAACTAATTCTGAACATTTACAGTTTACTAAGAAAAGTTTAGTAAAAGGATATTGAGTTAAAGAGGTAAATTTTGTAAAATTTTCAATAAAGCTGCAAAAGAAAAAAAAAGGAATAGCTGGTATGAATGGGTGTCTTTTTTTCAATACCACCAAGCAATAAACTCAATTCTGATGACACCACCTTCCCCAGTGTAATGCCAGAGCTGACCGACAGGTGAATGACACTAGCCCAGGAGACTGCATGCAGACCAGCCCCCTCAACACAAATGCCACTCCGCAGATGCCAATCACAAATCCAGGTTGTCACCTGGCTTATGACTGACAGGCTACAGATGGGAGGTTCCCATGACCCCCACCTTGGTTTGATTTATTTGTTTAAGAAGGTTAAAGAATGCAGGGAAACATTTTTATTTACTAGATTACTACCTTATTCTAGAAGGACAGAACTCAGGAACAGCCAGGTGTAAGAACTGCATTGGGCAGGTGTGCGGAAAGGGTAGGGAGATTCCCTGCCCTCTCCAGGTGTCCTACTCTCCCAGCTTCTAGATTTCACCAAGCAGGAAGATCTCAGAACTCAGTCCTTTGGGGGTTTTATAGAGGCTTCATTACATAGTCAAGAGTGATTAAGTCACTGCCACTGGTGATTGAATTGAATCTTCAAGCACTTTCTCCTCCCTAAAGCTGGGGTATGGGAAGTAAGGGGCACTGAAATCAAAAGTCAGTTCCCCTGGCAACCAGCCCTCCCTCCCACATCCGATACCTAGGGTTTTCCCTAAAGTCACCTAATTAACATGAAAAAAGACCCTTTGATCTCTGCCTCTAGGTCTTATTGTAAACCACAGTATCACTGGGTGCTTTGCAAAGTCAGTGGAAAGACTAAAGACAACCAGCTTGAAGCTGCTTTTCCAGAAAGCACAGGAATACCAAGGATTTGGACTACCTAGTAACAGGCCACCATGGGCAGAGGTGGTCTGATGAGCAACCCTGCTGGGGGCCTGCCCTCACCACTGTAGGTGAGGACATCAAGACCTGCTGGGGCTTCCAATGTCCAAACTGCTGGCCAGCACAAAGCTAATGCCCCATGAGAACTCAACCCAGGATCACACTGTCTCCTCTGTTGCCGCGTTCCTTTGCAAAATGGTGGTCCTCCTCAGAGTTTCATGTCTTCACATACCTTCTGAAATAAATTCCCAAGGGTATGTGGTAGCTCCAAAGAATCCCCAGGGAGCTGAGATTTCAAGGTTTCTATTTTGGAAAGCAGGACTCCTAAGGCCAGAGTTCTCCTAGACAAAGCAAGAGCCACTGAAGTCTAATAGGCAGACTGACATATAAGAAATCTAATTCAACAACTTCCAGTTTTCAACGCATTTGCCCGAGTCCAGTCGGGCTCTCTAATCAAGGGCACGAGAGCTCAGACACAAAGTGTGTGGTTTAGCAAAGACTGGGATTTTTCCAAAAGAACACAAAAATGAAGATCAATGGTGACTCTACAGCCATCTGCTGGGGTAAGAGCACGCTCTCAGAAACCAGATTTAAAAAAAAATTTTTTTTAAAGATTTATTTATTTATGCATCTAGAACTCGGCTACAGGCCAGAGATGCGGAGGGTGAGAGGCTTCACCAGAGACAGAGTGGGGAGCAGAACAGGCAGATCGACGAAGTACACTGCTGAGGGGGCAGCGGGCGGGTCAGGAGAGGTCTGCCACGCCATGTGGTCACCTCCGGGGCAGGCGGGGATCGAACTCATGTGGATGTGGCTTAAGCTTCTTAGTGCTGTGCTTTAACCCGCTGCGCCACCAGGGAGGGCCAGAAACCAGATTTTTTTGACTCAAATCTCAGCTTCTCTATTTATTAGCTCTGTGAGCTCCAGCAATTTGTATGATCTCTCAATTTCTTCCTTGTTAAATGGGGACAATAAAGACACCTAGTTTCTAACAGTGTGGTATATATATATATATATATATATATATATATATATATATATATATATATATATATGTATATATATGTATATATATATATATATTTTAGCTAATTATTATTATTTTTTATTTTTTTTACATCTCGATTGTAATCCCCACGGGTTTCCCATCACCAAATCACCCCTGTACCACCACCATAGTCTCGTGCATTTCCCTCCCTTCCCCCCCCCCCATTTTTGATCCCATTCCCCACTCCACCCGCACAGAATGTCTCTGGTATATGGTTGTTCATTATTTTTGTTATTTTCTCGCTTGGTCCATTATACTCCTGCTATGAGTGAAACCATCCGGTATTTTTCTTTCTCTTTCTGGCTTATCTCACTAAGCATGATCTTTTCCAGCTCCATCCAAGTTGCTGCAAAAGACATGTGTTTCTCTTTTTTGGTTGCTGAGTAATATTCCATTGTATATATGTAAGTGGTATATATTTTTTAATGATTTATTTGTGCATACAGAACTGGGATACAGGCCAGAGGTGCAGGGGCGGTGAGAGGCTTCACTAGAGACATAGTGGGGAGCAGAACAGGCTGACTGACAATGTACACTGCTGAGGGGAGCAGTGGGCTAGACAGGAGAAGTCTGCCACGCCATGTGGATCACCTCCAGGGCTGGGATCGAACTCATACTGAAGTGGCTTTAGCTTCTTAGTGCTGTGCTTTAACCCGCTGCCCCGCCAGGGAGGGCCCACATTGTGGTGTATTTTAAAGGATGTTCATATGTAGAGCTCTTCAACAGTGTTGGAATGAATGATGGGATACTGTTCTTTTGGGTTCTACCTAAGTGCAGGAAAGTAATGGGGTTCTACTGAACATTACAATATGTACAGAGCTCACAGGTGGAAGCTCAGGGGTGAAAGAGACACAGCCTTACATTGCATTCCATGCTGGAAGCCAAGTGCGGAAGAAAAACATAAATAACTGTGATACAAGACAGATGGCAGTAAGTGTATAATCACTGTACACAAAATACTGCAGGAGTATTAAAGCATTAAAGTTAATGAGATTCTTTCTTGCCAGAAGAAGTTGTAAGGCTCCTTGGAGTATATTAGCTTTGAGCTATCCCTTAGATAGAGTATAAATTTAATGGGCAGATACTCAGAGAATGGAGCAGCTTGAATAAAGCCCAGAAGTAAGAAATGGCATGAAAGGAGCTACAGATGTTTATGTGGGATAAAGAAAGGTTGGCAGGAGTTGGGGCGAGAAGGAAGCATGGAGCAATTTCCGGAGTGCTTTTCCTTTGGAGGCTAAAGAGATGCACTTGATTATGAAAGCAATGAAATCTTTGATTGTTTTGTATGGAAAGGGGTGTCCCATCCATGGCACGTCATTCTATTTCAAACAATTCCATTTTTTTACTCTAATCCATTAGCTACCCTGATTCTAAGTTCTCTTTAAAGATATTAACTTTTCAAGGCTGTAAGATAAATTAGATTTCCAATACAAATTGCTACCTGCTTTGTTTGAACTTGCCTGAGCTGAATGAAGGTGGTGTTTACTATCTAAATGGGCAAAAGCCACTTAAAATACTGAGTGGTTCAAGTTTTTCAGCATTTACATCTTGACATTTCTATCCTCTTACTCTGAGCTCAGAGGAGGTGAAGAATCACGTTTAAGTCAAAGCGGTTCTTTAACTAAAAATATAGTTCATCCTCTTTTCCTTAGTGTTCAGTCTGTTCCCTCCAACAACAAATTCTGAGAAGAGTAACTCTCTAGTGCAGCCCTGTTAGCCTAGCTTCCCTGGACCCCAAGACCTGGGCCAGTTCTGCGGGGGTCCCCGTGGGCCCAGAGCTCCTGTACCCGGTGGTGACTCCTTCACTGGGTGAACACTCCCCTCCAAGCCTGTGATCAATAGGTGATTAATGATATGTGTCTTCCAGAAAAACATACTGATGATGACTTAAGAGTTTTAACACATCTGAAATGAATTTGAGTTAAAAAGTATTTGAAGAGAAATAGGATTTGCATTACCTAGTGACAGGCCACAAACATACCACTGTTAGAAATCTGGTGTGACTGCCTATGGCCATCCTCCTTCAGCAGAGTTCCATGAGTCAAAACTAAAATAGGAAACTTACTTGTTCTACCAAATACTTGTTTGTTGCACTATTACACAGTAGTCCCCATATCCGTAGGAGATACCTTCCAAGACCCTGAAAACTGGGCCTCCCTGGTGGCTCAAGGGGTTAAAGTCTATGAAGCTATGGCCAACCATTGTAGAACAAGTTCAATCCCCAGCGAGGGAGGTGACCCACATGGCACCACAGACTTCTGTCTCACTTGCTGCTCCCCTAGTAGTGTGTTTTAGTAGACCCTCATAGTCTGCTCCCTACTCTGTCTCTGGTAAATCCTTTCACCCACCTCCCCACACCTCTGGCCTACACTCTTGTATGCATAAACTTAAAAAAAAAATCTTAAATTAAAAAAGACCCTGAAAACTTAAATAGTACTAACCTTACACATACACTGTTTTTTTTTCCTATATATAACATACAGGTGATAATGCTTTATATATAAATTAAGCCCAGTAAGAAATGAACAGAAACGCCTAATAAATTAGAGCAATTACAATAAAATACTGTAACAAAAGTTATGTAAACGTGCTTTCTCTTTTCTCTTCTTTTTCAAAATATCTCATTGTACATAATATTTTCAGACCACTGTTGAAACTCCCCACTGTGGATAGTTTTTCCTCATACACAGTGATCTTAAAACTGGGGAAAGCAAGACCACTGTATATGAGAAAAAGTATCCATAATTGGTTATTTTAAAACAGCAGAGATTTACTGACTTATGAAATCAAGGGTCCAGAGGTGTTTCCAAGATTCAAGCAGAGTCCGATCAGGACTACGACTACCCTTTTTTTTGGTTTGTGTGTGCTGGCTTTGCACTCGGACTGCCTTCCCTCATGGCTACGGCTGTTAGCGCTATGAGCAAACTACTGAAGAGCACTAGTGACATGTTCTGCCTGGCTCAGTGGTGTGTTTTGCTGTGTTCTGCAGCCTGCGAGTGCCCATCCACATGTGGCCTCTGTGCCTGGGGTTTGGGGAGAGGGTCAGGGAAACAAGAACCAGATTCTGCTACGGTATCTGGCAGCCGATAACATGAACAAAGCATACTTGTGTGTCAAGCATGGCTTAAGATCTCATACACATATTTTCTCATTTAATTCTCATAAGCATCTGATAACACTATTTCTGTTATTTCCATTCACAAGTGAAGAAATGGAAGAGAAGCAAATAAATGTTTCAGGGTTGTACAGCTAAGAAAGGGCTGTACTGGACTTTTTTTTTTTTAAGTTTGATTTTCTTCTCTCTCTCTTTTTTTTTAAGATTTATTTATGCACACAGAACTGGGGTACAGGCCAGAAGTGCAGAGGCAGTGAGAGGATTCACCAGAGACAGAGTGGGGAGCAGAACAGGCTCTTGAAGTCTCCCACTTGTACCCAAGACCTGCTCAGCATGCGCTTCCCTCTAGAATTCCATAAATTCATGGTTGAGGGTCAGAGCCAGAACAGTCTGCCCAAACCTCTTCTTCTCCCGGAAACATTTCATTTCCTCTAGTGTAATGACCTTCTTTCCTTTTAATGGAAAGGAAAACTAGACGAGCTCCTATTCTTTAAAATACATATTTTTCTGATTGTGAAAGAAATACAAGTTACTTGAAAAAAAAAAAAAAACAAAACTTGGAAACATACAGAGAACCGCAGAAAACCCAAAACTCCTAGATAATACTGTTAATATTTTTATGCATTTTCTTCACCTTTTAAAAAATATGGTTGTGTGTTAAACACTTTCCCATAAGTTTTGAGGGCAAAAATATGTCTTGGTCAACATTTTATTTCTAGCTTTTGGTACAGTAACTGGCATATAATGATTAGTAACTAGTTAATACTATGTAATTACTTTATTCCAAAAAATATTTGAATGAACAGTTACATATCCTTCCGAAACTTTTTTAAAGCCCAATAACAAATCTCTGAAATTAAAAATCTCATGTTTACATTATATTGCTTTTTTCCTTTTAAAGGGTTTTACAGTGGTATACACACTTTCTTTTAAAGCATTTAAGCAATGCAGAGTTATAGAGTGAAGCATGAAATCCCCCTTTTACAACCATCCCCATGACAAAAACCACTCTCCTCCCCCAAAGATTACCCCTAATATACAATTTAACATCTGTATGCTCTTCCACTCTATTTTTATGTTTTATATGTGTCCAAATATGTGTAATTTTGAAGATCTATAAATGAAGTACTAATAATGTGTTGAGAATTGCTTCCCCCCCCCCATTTCCGTACAATAATAGCTTTCTCCAAATCAGCACATGCAAATGAGCTTTGTTTGGGAAAATGAATGTGTTCTCAATCATTAGTTAACTGGCCCATGAGGTATAGATTTTTTTTCCAGTTTACACTTTCATAAACAATACCACATTAAACACCCCCAACTGCAGAGCACAGTGCTTAAAAGCATGAACTCTGGAAGCAGACTGCAGCATTTGAGTGCTCATAGCTGTTATTTTGGCACTCTGTGCCTCCGTTTCCCTATCAATAAAGTGGGAACACTCTGGCTATAATTTTAGAATTAAATTAGCCAATGTATGTAAAGTTTTCTAACCATGTTTGACAAATAAGTACTGAATACCTATTATTCTGTGATACCTTTGTGTACCCACACAAGCATTTTGGGGAAACTGACTTCTAGTGATGGAGATTTAACACATTTAAATTTTTGGGAGTTTCTGCCAAATCACCTTCCTCTAAAAGACTTGAAAAATTTCTACTTCCATCTGCAGTGCACGAGGATGCCTTTCTTGTATTCTGGATGCTGGTGGTTATCAATTCTAGATGTTTGCCTTCCTCCTAAGTATTTCTGCACTTTTCAAAACGTGGAGTAATTAGCAGTTATTATTGTGATATTTACTATCAAGACTTTAATGTAAGACTTACTATTTGTTACTGGGGCAAGTTTGGGTCGTTAGCTTTCTACCAGCGTCCAAACGCCACGCTGCTTCTCTGTAGGAGAGTGCATGTTTCCCAACTGTCTGGTGATTTTTTCTTTTGGCTCCTTTGTGTAAAATGCAGTTGAAATACTGCATTCACCTCAAAAAAGACTTGAAAACAAACACAAAACAAGTATAGGAGAGAACACATTATCCGTTTGAAGACTTAGCAGACATACGTTTGAGGTTGAACAAGTGTTATAGTTTGGAGAAATATGTCTGAGCTTGTCCTTAGTGAAGGGGTGTGCGGTCAGGGTCTGACTCAGGGCTGAAGCTGGCTGGGCTAAAGGAATGCTCTAGGCCCCACCCAGCCCTTTGGGATTGGGGCCCTGAAACCACTCACAGCTCTCCAGTGCCCTCCACTGGCCAAAATGAGGAGCTACATGCTTCTAAGAGATGACATTACAGGTTTAATATTAGAGATTGAGGAAGAGGGAGAAGTTAGTTATCTAAGAGAGAAAATATGAAGTACTTGAGGAAAACCTGTAGACCAGAATGTTAATTAATATCTATTTATCTATTCAACTGAGAAACCCAACGGACAAAATAAGTACATTTCAAGCACCCTAGTGTGACATTCCAAAACAGTAAGAACCAAATCCCACCATATGAAACTTCCCAAAATCTTAACTCTCCAGATGTATTCATTTAGTGCTTTGTAATCTTATGTAAATCCTTATCATGAAGGGAAACAGGAAGGTGATGTGCAAGGCATA
>NW_004567125.1:25325721-25329600 GCF_000260355.1 Condylura cristata | reverse complement strand
ATTTTTACATCATTTTGTGCATTTACCCATCTCAGTTGTAATCTCCTTGGGTTTCCCATCACCAAATCACCCTGTGCCATCACCATAGTCCAGTGCATTTCCCTCCCTCAATTGTTTTTGAACCTATTCCCCACTCCACCCCCATTAAATGTCTCTGAATATAGCTGTTCATCATTATTATTTTCTCGTCTGTTACATTCCCCTATGAGTGAAATCATCCGGTATTTTTCCTTTCCCTTCTGGCTTATTTCACTAAGTATGATCTTTTCTAGCTCCATCCATGTTGCTGCAAATGTAACTTTTAAAATTACATTTTAAAATGTAACTTTTAAAATGTACTTTTAAAATTAAGGTATAATCAATCCCTTAATACCATATAAAGCATACAACTCAACATATTATTTTATTTGGTAAAGAGTTATACAACCATCATTACCATCAGTTATAGTTCATTCTCATCACCTCTAGAACTCCTGGATCATTTAGCAATCCCTTCAAATGATTCCCCTGCTCTCAATCCCAAACCACCAATAATTTACATTCTATTAATTTGCCTGTTTTGGATATTGCATTGAAATAGAATCATAGTTATGGGGGCATCTGTGACTGACTTTTTTCATTTACATGTTCTCGGGGCTCATTCATATTGCTGCAACTCTCAGTACTTCAT
Source organism: Condylura cristata (assembly GCF_000260355.1). Classification (NCBI taxonomy): domain Eukaryota; kingdom Metazoa; phylum Chordata; class Mammalia; order Eulipotyphla; family Talpidae; genus Condylura; species Condylura cristata. The sequence continues at coordinate 25,328,930 of NW_004567125.1, read as the reverse complement.
TCCTTTTAATGGCCACTGCATAATCAGTCAAGTGGGTTCTTTTCCACTTTGGGCGCATCATAAATGTGCTGCTTGAGCATTCATGTACAAATTTTCATGTGGACTTATTTTCATTTCAATTCTTGGGAATTTTACTAAAAAATGATTTAATACAGCTATGATTTAATCTTTATGTTTGCTCACATTTCTCTGGACTATATATGTATCTATGGCATTTTATAACAGATTTATGTCTACTGTATGGCAGTAAATAATAAAATAGGCTACTACCTAATCTAAAAAAAAAGATGTATTAAAAAAATAGAACATTATGTGGCCATTAAAATGACATTTAAAAACATGTTCTAATTAAATGGGAAAATGTTCATAATACAATGTAAAGAGAGAAAATGGCCAAAATAAGGTACCTGTAGTAAATACCAATTACCTTAAAATAAAAAGGTGGTATGCAAAAGGAAATTATAGGGGGGGGAAACCCCTATTTATTGTCTATCTCCAACAAAAACGCCAAGTCAAAAGTCTTTGTAGATTTCGCCATATTCCCATACATGCACACTAGACATTCAGTACACGCTGTCAAGTGACTTTTCTATCATTTGGATAACAGAACCTGTTGGATTGTCTTCCTTGGCAGTCTGAACCTTTCCCTGTATCGGATGCTTCAGTTCTTCTTAATTGTGGCCCAAGCTTTTTCTTACAGTCAGATGGATCCTTACCAGATATAAAAAGCTGGCTCCTCCCGGTCACGGCTGTCTCTCCAGCCCATCCCCGAATCCCACAGCTGGTTTTACACACTGGCTCCTATTGTAACTGTACAGTTCCGCATCACTTAGCACCACTCAGGCCAACAGTGGATGCAGCTGTGACAGTGGCCCAAACATCATACAACCTGGGAGCGTAGCAGCCTACAGCATGATGTTCACAGCATGATGTTCCCACAGTGACAAAATTGCCTAACGACACATCTCTCAGAACATTAAGCAAGGCATTACTTACTGTACTTTATCAAATGACAAGATGATCGTGATCTATCTCTTCCCTAGTATGGCCAAACTATAAAATGTCAGGGAGTCTTTTCTCCATTTTTCTTGTTTTGGATTTCTACTTTTCTCCCTTCCACCATTCTTTGCATCCCTTTGATCCTTCCTCTCTTTCCCCTCCCTCCCTCTTAACCTTAGCAACCTCACTGAGTGCCCACTAGTTTTTATAAGTATTTCACTTTATCAATTATCTGCTATGTAAATGTCCAGTATTTGTTTTCATCACTCTAAGGTAACTACACAGAATTTCCTTGAACTCTTTCCATTTTGCTGTAAATGGCAACATTTCATCCTACCTGATGGCTGAAGAGCATTCCATTGTATGTGACACCACATCATCTTGATCCAGTGCTCTATCAGCAGGTACTTAGGCCATGTGTTTGTGCTAGCTACTATAGATAATGCTATAGTAAACACTGGAAAGCATGCAAGTTTTTTTTTTTTTTTTGAGTTGATGGATTCAATTTCTATGGAGAGGTGACTTAATGTGGAATTGCTGGATCAGAAGGTATTTCCACTTTTTTTTTTTTTAAGGTTAAAGCCTTATCTAATCTTTGTCTTGCCTAAGGCCAGCTATTATTATCCATCTGCACTTTGTTCTTTCCTGCTAAGGCAAAAAGGAAAAAAGATTTCAGAAGGTAATGTTCAGAGACTCAAGCATTCAAAAAATGTATACGCCTACATTCTGCTTCACAGTGCACTAAGAAGCAGTTTTGATCAGAAATACTTTTCTAACAGGAAATAATGGGCTTAATACTTAAGATCTTTTATGTGTAGATTTAACTTTAATTTTTTTATAAATATAATAGTTTACTTTTACATCATTTTGTACATTTTTTTTTTCCATCTCAGTTGCAATCCCCTTGGGTTTCCCATCACCGAGTCACCCATGTGCCATCACCGAGTCACCCATGTGCCATCATCATATTCCCATGCACTTCCCTCCCCTCCCCATTTCTGATCCCATTCCCCACTCCACCCCCACAAAATGTCTCTGGTATATGACTGTTCATCATTCTTATTATTTTCTTGCCTGGTCTATTATATTCCTGCTTAATACTTAAGATTTTATGATCACCTCTAATTGAAGATAGTCTGGGTTTAACCCAGCACTCTCCCACAGAGCCCAACCCAAAGACATTAACAGCAGACCAACCGTGATACAAACCAACAGAATTTGGCACCAAGCACTGAGAACCAACAAAGTGAGACCCTTGTGTTAATAAGATGCATAGTGGATGTAAAGATGAGCAGAACTGATCTTGGCTTTCAAAAAAGTGACACCGAGGGAAGCCTGGAACAGATGCATGCTTCAATTGAGAAGTGGTTCCTTGTTCTACTATAAAAGTGTTTCTTGTACGACTATAAAAAGTATTTCTCATGCCACTGTAAGTGTTGTTTCTACATTGTAGTGGTGATGTTCTTAAAAATTCTTATTACTTATATGCTAAGGATTGTACTAAATACTGAGGATGAAAACTATGACTATCATTGACAGTGCACAAGAAATATTTTTTGAAGGTCCTCAGAAAACGTAGAGGGTAGGAGAAAGTAGTTCCAACCGGGTCCATGTACTGGAACTTAGCCTAACATTCTGACAAGTAACAAGCAGTTAACAAGCAGGAAGGACATTCCAGGGGAAGAAAACAGCAAGGAAAAGTTGAACAATGGCTATAGGTCAGGTTTCTGGAAATGAGCAAAAAAGATACTGTATTCGAATTGTTATAAGATCGGTGCATGTATTTTTAGAGTGAAGCTGTATCTGTTATTTTTACTTCATGTCCTTAAATTGTCTTGTTAGGTTTTGGTAGCAAGGCTACATTAACTGCATAAATGACTTGGAGATGAGTTCCTTTATTCTTAGTCCCTAAGTAAACTTCTGGAAGATTAGCTATTTTATTTCTTAAATGTTAAAAATTCCCACTTTAACTGATGGGAAAATACATGTGAAAAAAATTGATGATTCAATTTCTAAAGTAGCTATACTCTACATGTTCTTTACTTCTTGTGTCATTGGTTTTCCTTTTCAAGAAATTTGTGTATTTTATTTAAATTTGTAAGTGCAATGGCTTAAACCCATTACAACTTATTTTTCACTTTTAATGACTGTAATATTTATATTGATGTTCTTTTTCAGGAATGATGTTTATTGCCTTAAAAGTAATAGTC
>NW_004567125.1:25322136-25324386 GCF_000260355.1 Condylura cristata | reverse complement strand
GGTAACTTCATTTCTGCAGTCTGATTCCAAGGTACAGAGCACTGTGTGGCTGACTCAAAACTCTCAGGCTATTGTCTGCACATTTGTTAATTTTCTTTCACATATTGATAACTGATGTGTGGATTTTTTTCTCTTTTGTTGTCCCTGTATTGTCTTTTTAGAGATTTTATTAATTTATAACTTTTGAAACCAGCTGATACTTGACTGACTGGAGTTTTCTCTATTGTACATTTGCTTTTCTTTAGAGTTAAGACCTTTTTGTTTAGAACAGTATTAGATTTAGATAGATAGGATTTGCAGAGATACTATACAGAATACCCATGCACCTACTAACCCTGGGTTCCCTATTATTGACTCTTTATTAGTGTGGTACCTTTGTTATCACTAATGAATCAGAATTGAGACATTATTTGCAGGATTGTGGTGCAGTGATGAGCAGAGCTGCCTGCTACAGTATTCTGATCCAAGTTTAGTCAAATTTCTTTGGTATTTACCTAATACTGTTTTTCGGTTCCAAGTTCCCACCCAGGGTACAACATTACTTTCACTTTTCATGTTTCCTGGCTCCGTCACTGCATTATATGTAACTTATGCCTGTTATTATGATTATTATATTTTGAGTTCTTTATTCTGTTTTTTTTCTAGCTTCTGGTAGTAGTGATATCTATTACTGTTTTTCCCCCTGCTGTGTAATACAAAGCTGCAAATTTCTAAGCACTGTATTAGTTGCACTGTGTACTTTTTAGTTAATTTTTAAATTTTAAGTCACACTGCACCTTAACATTATAATTACATACGTTTTAGGTGTACCTCCTTAAAAATCAATTTATGTATATAGTACATTAAGTTTAACACTGGAAGTACAAGCCTCCCCTTCACCATACAATTGTCCCCTTTAACAAGATTTACCCACCGCCTATAATACTGATAGCTTATTTCTGATAGCTTATTTTTTTATGATCTTTACTGCAATTTTGGAAAATTTTCATTATGACAAGATATTTATGACAAGATTTACATATATACATATATGTAAAGCAAATATATTCTGCAGCTTTTGGAAATAATATTCTTTGAATACAATTAAGTCTGTTGATTGTGTTGTTCAAATCCTCTATATATAACTGAACATATTCTTTGATATGATTACTTAGGTGTGATAAGCTTTCTACTGAAATTGTGCACTCATTTTTTTAATCTCTGCTTTTTGGGTTTAATGAGAGAAATTCTACTTGTGACAATATCATGAACTTTGAACACCATGTTCTGCTTTATTTTGCCTGCAGAGGTAAGTGGCTGGACATAGGAATCCATGGTAATTTATGCTCAGTGACCACTTATGCTCATAAATTTACCAGATAACAAAGACTTAATACAACATGATAGATATTGGGGACCAGAACTATAATCACAACTACCAATGAATCAATAGATAAATGAAAACAATTGATGCCTGTTCACAAATTGTTTCACTAGTGAGTTAATTATGGATTAATTTAAATTGAGTGTATAATTCCATGTTGGGCTTATTATTATTATTATTTCATAATGACCAATTCTTTTGGTAGATGAAATAATTTGTTCTTGCTATAAATATATTTAATATGCATTCAGAATGCTAATTAGTAAGATAATTCTGAATTGTGCATATTGATAAAGGGTACCCTATAATAATAACACCCTTTAATATTTATATTACTATTTAATATATTTACATTATATTTATATTTAATACTTATATTAAAGGGTGCCATAATTATAACCCTTAATAACTCACAGGCCCTAAAGATTAAACAGTAGGTTGCAATTCCTTTTTGTACACAAAAGTCAAGAAATTCATTGTAAGCTAAGACAACAACAAACTCTAGACAGCTAACTACAGGGCTGGGACTACCCCAAGGGGAGGGGGAGATGGATGGTTGAGAACAAAATGGGGAGGGGCAAAATGGACTCTGGGGATGGACTGTGGGTGCGTGTGGTGGTTGTGGTGTAGTAATAGCACTCAAAGGGGGAAGGGCTATACCTCTAAAACACAAGCAACAATGTAAGCCAATGTTACTTCAATTAAAAAAAAAAGATTGGGGAGAAGAAAGGAAGGAAGCTGGATGGCGAGCCAGGAGACCTAAGGAAGCCACAGGGAGCAGCAAGCATGTGAGGAAGAAACCGGGCTTGTTTCTTGACCCTGGACTGGTGAAGGCAGATGTGGGTGAGATACCTGGAGGGAGGTGACTATGGCAGTGTTTATATTGA
>NW_004567125.1:25319241-25321239 GCF_000260355.1 Condylura cristata | reverse complement strand
AAAAAAAAATCTTTAAAAATTCAAGCAATAGATTAAATATTAGACAGACTGAATAAATTACATTTAGAACATTAAAGTACACTGATTATGTAAATAAATACTATTTTTTTATTGATTTGCTGGTGAATGTATAATGTAATTTATACTTTAATACTGCTTTTTTTTACACTCATGGAAAAAACCCTAATAAATGGAAGCTTACAATAGGTACTTCTATTTAAGTAAATAAAACTAGTGAGATATATAAGTACTTTGAACAAAGATAATCAACTTAGTATTTTGATTTTATTTTGAAATGCTCAAAAACTTCATAATTAAAAATTTATGCTCTCACAGTGCTTTACAACAGAATCTTTTGATTTTATATTACTTTCTTATGATACTGAGATAGATAAAAGTAGACTCCACAATTTGAAATTATTTCTTTAATTAGCTCACAGCTTATATACTAACTAATCATTGCATCACTGGGCATTTTGTTCAGAAGAAATAAAATTTTATTAAAAAATTACATGTTGGAGGGGGCCTCCCTGGTAGCACAGGGGTTAAAATCAGCACTGTCAAGCTATTGTGAGCCATTGTGACATGAGTTTGACTCCAGACCAGGTAGCTGACAGCAGACCTCTCCTGTCTCACCTGTTGCTCCCCTCAGCAGTGTATTTCAATAGATCTGCCTGTTCTGCTCCCCACTCTGTCTCTGATGAATCCTCTCACCTCCCCTGCACCTCTGGCTTGTACCCCAGTTCTGTATGAATAAATAGATCATTTAAAAAAATCTCTGATAATATTTGTGTTGTTTTGCATTTGAAAAACCCAGACACTATCCATGAAAGACAACGAAAGACTGAGGGATTTTTCCAAATTAAAAGACACTAGGAACAAATGACAAATAAATGTATATGTGATCCAAAAGTGAATGATGTACCAGAAAGAAAAAGATACTTCAATGAGGATATCATTGTTTTTTGTTTTTGCAGGTTGGGCCCTTTAGAAGCAAATGCTCGGGCAGACAGTATATTTGATAGGATGTGGAATACTAATTAGGAATCAAAACCTGGGGAAGGAATGGGTGGAGAAGAAGTCAAAATGTGATGCAGGTTCAACAATAAAACCTTAGTCAAGTTCAGGCTTAATTTACATCAGGCCAGTGACCAGCTGAGCTTTAATGCCTGCTCAGGACTGGGGATCAGTCCTTGCAGGTGGCCCGCCTCCAGGAGGGGTGGGTGCTCTTGCCTAGAACCACCCTCTGCAGCCTTTATAAAATGCCTGAGGCCACTGGCACTAATGCCAAATCACATTTTCTTAAACTTTCCTAATCTCTTTACTGAAAATTGATACTGGGAGTAAAGAGAAATTTCCCCCAAAGAAACCATCATATAGATAATTTTGATTCAGTCAATGGATAACTGTATGAGTTAATACAAAGGGCTGATTAAAGGCTGATGGTTAAGGCAGATTCAAGCACATCAGCTATCACTTAAAAATCAACTTACTAATAATTTCAAGGAGACAGTTGACAAGATATGCAAAGTACTATTTTGGGATGCTTGTGTAAACATTTTATAAAGTCTCAGATTCTATAGGAAATGAATTGAATTGAATTGTTGGAGTATAATAAATTAATCAATTTAACTTTCATTGTTATACTACTTGGAATAGGACAAACTTGGCTAAGTAAGACAAGTACTTTTTAAATAATAAAATTCATTTGCTCTATTCATTTTAGTTTTTCTCTCATCCTCCATTTGGTGAGAGAAATTAGATAATTATTGTGTCAATCTTACATTTATAGCATATAAGCTTATATTAGCTATGCTAATTCTTAGGCAATGATTTTCTAAAATAATATAATAGCTTATTTTTACATCACTTTGTGCATTTTTCTATCTCAGTTTTAATCCCCTTGGGCTTCCCATCAACAAATCACCCGTGTGCCATCACCAAAGTCCAGTACATTTCCCTCCCCCCACTGTTTTTGATCCCATTCCCTACTCCACC
>NW_004567125.1:25309689-25318231 GCF_000260355.1 Condylura cristata | reverse complement strand
TGGGCTGTCTGTTTGGGTTTTGTCATGTCTCTTTTGCTGTACAGAAGCTCTTTAACTTGATGTAGTCCCATCTATTTATCCTTGGTTAGGCAATGATTTTTAATGTAGAAATATGTTGCTGATTTGCTTGCCAGATTTCTTTTACAATTGGCATTTTAAATCTCACATTTATCCTTTCTAGCTATTGTATTGCCAATGTGTCTTGTATGCGCATTGCAGCATTCATTTAAAAATTCTAGACTTCCATTAAGTGTTTGTAAAAAGACTTGCTCTGATGAAGACTTAGAAAATTCTTAAAATTTCTTTCTCAGAAATAAAAGTTACAATAAAAGGTACAGCTTTCTTTTAAAATACTTTAGTGCCAATTGTAAAGAGCCTAACTAACCACATGTCAATAGGTGAATCTAAGCTTATTTTCTCAATATGATGTCAACATCTAACTGATTCAGAGGGTAGGCTTGGTTTTTTCCCTATTTATAAAATAGTATTTTCATTTGGTAATAGGTATAATACAAGAATTTTAATTGTAAAAAAGTTTAATTTATTTAAAAATTATAATTTTCATGTCACCTCTGTAATGTTACTTAACCACTGAGCAAAAATTTAATGATGCTTAGGTACTAAAAGCAACTATATTCAAATGAAGAGTTCTAGGATTTTCTATTAGCTGAATAGAACTAGCCAATAACGAAGTGGTGATTTAATCTCCAAAAGAAGTTTCTCAGAATAGGCTATCAGATTGAGTAAAGAGTTTTCAAATTTTATTTGGTAATTTTCTGAAAAATATATAGGCTTAATATCCCTAAAGCAAAATATTAATCAGGTATGAATTAAAATAACCACCCTTGAGACCCATTTACAAATACTTCATATCTGTTTGCACATAATCAAGAAGACAATTCATAGGACGACAACTGAAAATGCGACCCTGGGGACTCAGCACTCTGTCATGGACATAAACTAAACCAGTCTGGGCCCACTGCTCTGGGATCCAGCCAAGCTAACACAACTGAGCCAAAAAAACAAAACCAAAAACCAGACAATGTGTAAGATGAAGAGCTAAAGACACTGGCATTAAGTGGAGGTGTAATGAATGAACGGATGAGGCCTTTACCAGTTTTGAAAAGATACATCTAATGTAGTCCAAGGATGTGAGATAACCAAGTGAAAAAACTACCAACCCAGTAAAGAGAACACTAAATGACAGCAGAATGCTCACAGAAATGTGAGCTGTGCCACATACCTGCAGAGAGGGAGGACACTGTGCTCCAGCTCCTCTCTGCTTCAAGTTTTAGCTCTTTTACCAACTATGTTAAAGCTCTGGCTTTGTTCTTTTCTCTCGTTTCTGAAGTCCAATATCCATTTCACCTCTGTGACACGTGCTGTTAAAATACACATTGGAGAGGTTTCAACTTGTAACCCCCAGGTAAGGACTATGAAAATGGCAGCAAGCCTAACTCAGCCTTGGGCTGAGTCTAAGAGCCAGGGACAGAGGGGGAAAGATGCCCTTTTCCTTTATACTGACCTGTTTGAATGTTAATATCTGAAGATAGACAGAAAATATTGATTTGTTTTGTCTGAGTTTAACACTGATTGATGCCTATATGTCAGTACTTGGTGACACCTTTAGTGCAGCATCATGGAGTGGTCTTGACTGTGGTAAGTGACCCTGTGGGCAACATGTCAGGATACTGGCAGTGTTTTATATCTTCTTCTGTTTGACGATAATATATTAAAAGTACATTGAAAAACAAACAAACAAACAAATACAATGATTAGGGCCCTCCCTGGTGGGGCAGTGAGTTAAAAGCACAGCACTAAGAAGCTAAAGCCACTTCAGCATGAGTTCGATCCCCGCCCAGGAGGTGATCCACATGGCACTGCAGACCTCGCCTGGCCCACCGGCTGCTCCCCTCAGCAGTGTACTTTGATCTGCCTGTTCTGCTCCCCACTCTGTCTCTGGGGAATCCTCCTACTGCCCCTGCACCTCTGGCCTGTACCCCAGTTCTGTATGCATAAATAAATAAATATTAAAAAATAAATACAATGCTTAGACTGAAACTGTCTACTACATTTCCTAAAAGAAACCAGGGACTTTGATGGCATCTGGGATTTGTGTTAAGTATAAGATGTTAACAACAGACACAGCTGAAATCAAAAGAATAATCAGAAATTACTATAACAGTTATATGCAAACAAATTCAACAATCTAGAAGAGATAGACAAGTTCCTAGAACAATATAATCATCCAAAATAAATATCACTAAACAGATCAATTACAAGCAGTGAAAGTGAAATAGTGATCAAAACCCTCCCCCAAAACAAAAGCCCAGGACCAGAAAGCTTCACAAATGAGTTCTACCAAGCGTTCAGAAACAAACTAGTGCCTGTCTTACACCAACTCTTTTAAAAAACTGAGAAGAAAGGAATACCACCAATTACATTTTATGAAGCTAACATCACATTAATAACAAAACTGAACAAGGACAAAAAAGAAATGACAGGCCAATCTCTCTAATGAATACTGATGTGAAAATCCTCAATAAAGTCCTACAATGCATCAAAAAGATAACTCACCATGACCAAGTGGGATTTATTCTAGAAGCACAAGGATGGTTCAATATCTGAAAATTAACTAATGTAATCCACCACATAAAAAACCCATACAATTCTATCAATAGATGCTGAGAAAGCATTTGACAAAGTTCAACATCCATTTACACTGAAGGTCCTCAAGATTCTAGGGAAAGAAGGAATATCCCTTAACATAATATTAGCCATAGACGACAAAACCAGAGCCAGTATCATTCTCAGTGGTGGAAAGCTGAAAGCCTTAAGATCTGGAACAAGACAAGGATATCCACTCTCACCACTTCTTTTCAATATAATACTGGATGGAAGTCCAAACCAGAGCAATATGACAAAAGAAAGATATACAAGGAATCCATTTGGGGTAGAAGAAGTAAAACTACCACAATTTGCAGATGATATAATATACAGAGAAATGTCACACACACACACACACACACACCTTAGTTTAAATACTCAACCAGTTTAGTAAAGTAGCAGGATACAAAATCAACACAAAAATCTGTAGCAAAAAGTCAATCTGATGAAAAAGTCAAGAAAACCATCCCTTTTATAACTGAGACAAAAAGAACATAAAATACTTGGAAACAAACCTAATACATGAGGTGAAACACCTATACAAGAAAATTTTAAAACATTGTTAAAAGAAACAGAAGTCACAAAGAAATGGAAAGACATCTCTTGCTCACCAATTAGAAATATTAACATTTTCAAAATGGTACTGGAACAACAATAGACACACAGACCAGGGGAATCAAATACAAAACCCAGAAATAAGCCCACATATTTATGGACAACTAATCTTTGACAAAGGAGCAAAGAATATGCAAGGGAATAAGGACAGTTTGTTCAATAAATGGTGCTGGGAAAACTGGGATGCTACATGCAAAAAAAAAAAAAAAAAATGAAGCCAGACTACTACCTCACACCATGTACAAAAACCAACTCAAAATAGATTTAAAAAAAAAAAAGGACAAAAGACCTGAAACCATAAAATAAATTGAAGAAAATATGGGCAAAACATAACATGACATACATCTCAGTAACATCTTTAAAGACACATCCCCAAAGCATATTGAAGGAAAACATGAAAAGCTGGGATTACAACAAACTAAAAAGCTTCTGTATAGCAAAATAGACATTAACCAAAACAAATAGACACTCCACTGATTGGGAGAAAATCTTTGGTTTCTCCCAAGTGAAAAGGGACTGATCACAAAGATCTACAAAGAACTGATGTGACTCAACAAAAACAAAATAAAACAATTCAGTCAAAGAAATGGCCAGAAGAGCTAAAAAGACACTTCTCCAAAAAAGTCATACAAATGGTCAACAGGTATATGAAAAAAATGTTCACCACCAATTTATAATCAGGGAAATAAATGCAAAACCACAATGACACATGACCTTACACCAATGAGAATGGCACATACTAAAACAAACAAACAAACAAACAAACAAAACAGGAAAAATGTTGGCGAGGATGTGGAGAAAAAGGAACTCTCCTACACTGCTGGTGGGAATGCAGACTGGTCCAACCACTATGGAAAGCTGTATAGAGGTAGCTCATTCTAACTAAAAATGGAGCTCCTATATGCCCTAGCAACTCTACTCCTAGGAACCTACCCAAAGGACACAAAAACATTAATTTAAAAGGATACATGCATCCTATGTTTATTGCAGCACTATTTACAACAGGGAAGACATGGAAAAGTACGGTGCTGGAAAGCATTAGGCTCGGTGAAATTGTTACAGCAATTTCCCAGAGAAATCAGATGGCACTTGGAGGTGAGGAGAGAGATTCACTTGTCACACTGGTGGGCTCAGTGGGATCAGTCCCAAAAGGCTGATCCTCAAATTACAGGAATGGTAAGGTTTTATACAGGTTGTATGAGGAATCTTGTCATAACATCCATCACAGCATGAGCATTCTTTATTGTTTAGGAGGGAGTCAAGGGAGCCATAGCTACTACTGTGGGCCAGCAGCACACTGCAGGAACTTTCTGCTCCAGCAAGCAGCAGAATCCAAGCAACAGACTCCCCTAAGCAGCAGGCCTGGGAAAGTAGCAGAATCTAAGCAGACTTGGGAAACTCCCTGCTTCATAATAAGCCAAAAAGGAGAAGAAAAATATTGATGGTTTCACTTATAGAAGAAATACAGGGGAACAAAACAAGGGATCGGGGGAAAAAATGTAATAAATTCAAAAACAAAATTAACAGGCGACTATAAATCAGAGACATTTTGTAGGGGAGGGGGAGGGATCAGGATTGAAACAGGGGAGGGGAGAGCACAAGGGAATATGGTAATGGAGCGTGGATGAACTGGTGTGGGAATTTTAATGGGGACTGTGCCTGAGAGAAGAAAGAGTACATTGTACAAAAAGGAAGAATGATGAAAAAAAAAAAAGAGATGTTTTTATGAAGCAAAAGGAAATTAATTTGGGGGGAGGAGTAAAAAAACCAAGCGGGAAGGAAGCCCAATGGACTATGGTGGTGGTGAGCTATGGTGAGTTGGTGGTGGGGGCACCACAGTGACAATATCTGATAAGGGCGATCCAAATTTTAGTTCAATTAAATATTCTTTTGAATTTAATTTCAATTTCATTCCCCCCCGCCCTTGGCCAAATCATGCAGGTTATCTCAACTCAAGTTTGCAGGGAATAAAGGAATTCCAGGACTACAAAGACACTTATGTAGCTCAGCCCTCTTATTTTATAGCTTGAGGAAACAGGTTCATCCCTGTTGAGTGCTAATCCCCAAGGAACACTGGTTATTGTGATTTGCCTGTTTTAGAATCTAACCTTATGGGTTCTACTCATTCCTTAGTTAAATTGAGAAATAATTAGACATTTATTAACACTTGGATGTGTAGGATTTTGTATATTTTTAACCACCATGGGACAGGAAAAGGAATACTTTATATAAAGGTTCTTTCGTACTCTATGGTGAATGGATCCTGGTTGCCTGAGTTCAAATCTGGCTCTGCTACTTGTAGCTAAATGACCTTAAGCAAGTTAACTGGTTTTCTCATCTTTAAACTGAGAATAATGTAACGTTTTCTACAGAGGACAGTTGTGAAGATCAAATCAATTCACATAAAGCACTTGTTTTCTCACAATAGACAAACATGTTAGTAATATAAATTATAATCATTTGATAAATTCATAACCATTGTATATATAGCTACTTAGAAAATCTAACTTTTAAAAAACATACAATATTAGGGAACTAGAAAATAAGGACATTATACAAGATATTTTGATAATTCATAAAGTACAAGTCACCCATATGGTTAGCAAATTATTCTTTTAATACTATTAGTTATAGTAACAATCTTGGAATGGCACTTAATGTAAGTAGAATCTGCAAAACTTCTCTTGCCTAACTCTGACAAGCCAAATGGCTTTGTAGCAATTTAATTATTCCAGTGAATTGCATAAAGGAAAATATGTACCACATATAAATCATAGTTAAACAGTGTGAATTCTTTCCACTGTGTAACACTTTATGGCTCAATTTTCATAGGTTCAAACTCACTGTGCTCTGCAGTAAAAGTGCAATTGTAAGTTTGCAGACTATGGTACTGTGTGTGAATAAAAACAACCAGGCTATTCTGTTATTTCAAAATTACATGAGATTGTGGAAAACAGAATTGACTCTTTCCTTAAAGTTAGAAATAATTAGGTGTTCATTAACTCTTTGGATATTTTTAACTACTATGGCATATGAAAAGGAATATATTATGAAAAACTTGGAAAAATATTATTTAACTTCATTGAATTTTAATTGCAGACTGATTAAACATTTTGAAAAAACATAATTACCCATGGTATGGCATTCTTTCTGATTCTGAGATACTATATCTTTCTGTCTAAATAGCGTTCATTTGTTATTTTAATAATAATTAAATCAATTTTACTAATAATTTTCAAAGTAGAGGCATTAGACACTGGGGGTTATGTGAAAAATTTCAAAATAAAAATATTTTTTGCAAATACTTTCAATCTGTCCATTTTTTTCTTATATAGCCATAATTGTAGTTACTCATGGTTCTTTGTGTTTCAAAAACATATGCAAGAATTACAGAGATATATTGGCTTTTGATACAATGTTGTATCAGCGAAAGCACCACTCAGTTTTAACAGTGCACCAGGGATTATGTGAAAAAATCATGTTTTAAATTCAAATCAATTCTGTGCTTCACTCTGCCATGAAATAAATTTCCAGAAACATCAAAGAAGTATTTAGCATCAAATGGGTATCTGTGTATGTGCTTTCAAAATACATCCTCATGAATCCATCAGTTTGGTGTTCTCTTTAGCAGAGACTTCTCAAGTTTGTTTTCTTTTTCCTAAAATTTTATCTGTGCCAATCTCAGCTTTATTGGTATCAATAAGCTAATCAGACTCACTGAATGGGTAAACAGAGCTGAGTTAATATCTTCATGATTTGGACATGACCTGGGAATGTGTTGGAGAAGTCTCCAGAATGTGGAAATTAGCACACAGGGAAGAGACAAAGAAAGTATGCAGGAGTTCTTTATAGAATATATACACAGTGTCTTCAGCTTGGCCCTTTAGTATTTTAACAGAAGAGCGGCAGCACATTTGCAAGACCAACAAAATATTTCAGAAAAAAGATTTCTTAAAAGAAAACAAGTTATGCAATGGGGAAATTGTAATGTAATCTTCCCAATCTTTTCCTGAACTCCCACATGAGTAATATTTCAGGTCTCTTCCTGTCACTGCAGGAAAGGCAGGAATCTTCACATTCCACCGCCCCAGACTGCTCTGGTGTCACTCTGATTTATCCTTTGCCTTTGCCCAGAGACTTTCTCTTGTCTGCTGCCTTTTCCAGTTGTTTAGGCAAACATAGGTCTTTCTGCGGTGTTACTGTTCTGAATCCCTTAGGCAATGCTTCCAGAAACTGAAAAGATAAAGTCCTTCTCACACACTTCGACTTATACACTCCCAATCTTCCTGATATTTGAAGTCTGAATATCACCATCACCTACCCCAAACCAGGTAAAATCTCTGATTTACAAATTTACAAAGAAAAAAAACATCATGAATATTCTTGGAAAAAAAAAAAAAACAGGAAAACAAAGCTCTTTAGTTTTCTGTTTTTCCGCACCTCTACCAGAGTTATCAGACTGAGCAAGACCTCTTAAGTGAAAATTATTTAAAGTAAAATGTGGAATTTTAAATTATCCTTTAACTACAGTAAGTTTAATATCCTCATATTTAGGATCTACTCGGATGAAATAATGAAGCAAAACATAGGCAATGGGGTCCAGATACAGTCTGTTGGGAAAAACAAATTGACTTACATGGGAGATTTTTCCTGAACTTCTCGCCTCCCCGGAAATTATAAAGATAGATCTGACCAGGGCCTTTGTTTGATAGTTCTTGCTTCTAGACTTAAAAAAACACATATTTACAGTGTATGTTTTTCTAGGAGGCCCAAACCTGGGTCAGTTTGGGAGTACACAGTCACAGGGAGGCATGAAAAATTTGTACCACATCTACAGTTATCTACAACGATATACCAGTGAAGAAAGCACTGAAACCTGGAAAAAGCAAGGCAAGCTTAGAGGCCAGGGCAAGAGTTTTTCCTTAAGTCAGATTTTTCAGTGTCTAAAACTAACAAAGAGTAAGCTACCTATAAGGCCAACTCTCATATTTTTCAAAAATTGCCTTTAAAATTAGGTGGATATTTTTTTTTGGAGGTATTTTGATACATTTGACAAAATTATTTTATGTTCTGCCATTGTATTTTCTTTTGTAAAAGAAAACCTTAAGAATTAAGTTACTCTTGAAACTGAATAATCAGCTGAGTACAAGAATTATTTTAAAAAGAAATAGTTTTTTTTTTTTAAAGATTTATTTATTTATTCATACAGAACTGGGGTACAGGCCAGAGGCTCAGGGGCAGTGAGAGGCTTCACCAGAGA
>NW_004567125.1:25308074-25309589 GCF_000260355.1 Condylura cristata | reverse complement strand
GGCCAAAAATACAGTTTTTTAATCTTTTCTAAAACGTGCACTCTTTGCGGGCTAATGAAAAGGTGATAAATGTTGACTAGCACACAACCAGACCACATGCCCTTTTGAAGCACAGCCCTCAGTGTTATTTTTCCTAGAAGAATAACAAAATCTGTTCAAAAGTTGTCTAGCAGAAGTTAAAAAATGCCAGCTTTAAAAACATGCCAAGTCATAAACAGAATGATTTCTGTATTTAAAGTTAAATGTAAAGAAGGCAAATATGCTGAAATCCTATCAGTAAAGAGATGTTCAGAAAGAGGTGAATAAAAATGGAGATGTGTTATGATAAAATTCAGCAGGGTAATATGTCTTTTCCTGAAATATAATTTAAATTGACCACAGCAGCATAGACAATAACTTTATTTTTACTAATTAATTTATACTAATGTGTTAATTAGTAATTAGTAAATTACTATTAATCTTACTAATTAGTTAACTTGTACTGGTTATAAATTAATTTTATACGAATTTATAGCTGTAATTAGCAGTATATTAATTTATACTCTTATATAGCTGTAATTAGCAAGACCTGGTATATTGATTGCACTTCATTGTCAGTTGGCATTAAAATCGCTTTTAAAATGGTTGATTACAATTACACTACTGACAGGCAAAAATAATTGCTTATTCTGAAGGAAAATACATCTACGAAAGGAAAAGGAGGAAAATGAAGAAAAACTGATTTAAACATGGATAAAGATAGGAATGAAAATCAAAATAATGGACTGTGAGAAAATTCCTAAACTATACTGATGTGAGTGAAGTTTAGAAAGAAAATATAAAATGTGGATAAACTAATGATAAATAAAAAAGAATACCAGCACAAATACACTTGCAGGCCTGGAACTTGTAAAGTAAGTCAGGCTTTAACGAAGGGGCTTAAGACACTTGTTCCCTTTGAAATCTCTCTCAATTAACAGCCTGTGAATCAATTTTAGTCACTACTGGAATTATTTCTGCCTAAAAACCTGTTTGGGAACAGGAATGGGAGGTGGGTTCAGGTTCCTGTTTCCCTTCTTTCAGGGGTCACAGTCCTGACTGTCTTTTTGCCAAAATTGCTCCAGGGTTGCTTCTGCTATGGGACCATATCCAGGGTGAGCACCGGGGTGGGAGAGCGTAGCCAGTATGATTCACTCAGCCTTGGCCAGTACTATTCACTCAGCCTTGACTGAGGGAGGAAGCTGCCTTTAATTCTTATCAGTTCATATTTATCTAAGTATTCTGCATGATTATACTCTGAAAGGGCCAAAAAATAAGCTTATTTTCTCCTTTAATTTCTTTATGAATTGTATCATTTGAAGTTATTTTATTAATCACTAAGGACATGATTACTCTTCCTGGGTGCTAAGGCAATGTAACAACATTCATTAACAAGAAAAAGCACTGTTATTTGTAATTCCAACATGGAATTTGTTGACAGTCACTTTCTCACATAGAATAGTAACTCAGGAAAATATTTTTATCTATTTTCACCAG
>NW_004567125.1:25299244-25306759 GCF_000260355.1 Condylura cristata | reverse complement strand
GGAAGTGGCTTCAGATTCTCAGTGCTGCGCTTTAACCCGCTGCGCCACCAGGGAGGGCCATGTATAAAAACTTTTAACCACAGTATTCTTTTATTAAGCTCTTAATAATATTTTCTGTACTTAACTTTCTTGTTTAACCAGAAAATCAAATGTTTTCTCAGAATTCTCTGTATTTTCACATTGATTCAGAAACTTAGTTATAGCAGTAGTTTTCATTAATCTTTGTTTTACTGACTGAAATAAATTGAGGCAAGCAAGACTAAGGACATGAGGCTGGGAACAGCCTCCAGACAGCTCTGGGAAAGTTTCTGGAATTTTGAGCTGCTCAATGAGGATTTTGTACAGTTTGTAACATGAAACAGTTCAAGGATTTTTACAAAGAAAATCTGGGTAGAGGTCTGATTAATCTATTTATTTGATGTTCTCTATGCATTGAAGAAAGCAGAGGGTTACTGAAACTTATCATAGAGTCTTATTTTGGGGAAAATGGAAGTTTTAATCACATCATAGTTTTTGGAGTTGTTTTTCTTTGAAGTCACTGAACTGTCTAGAGACGGCAATTTCTAAAACGTTGATTTTCTACAAAGGCAACTTTTTTTTCTGGGCACAATTTTGTGAAAGGAGATAAAGTATGAATAAATGCGGGCAAGAAGAAAACAAAGACAAAGTCAAAGGCCTGCTGTGAAGTGTCCTCCAAGGGGATGTCAGCATTAGTGGGCAGCGTGAATCACAGGCTGCAGCCTTAGGTCACTTCCCTAGAGAAACCCCTCACTGTCCAGCAAAAGGGCATTTTCCTTACGGTAAAATCTTTCATCTGTATTCTTGTGTTTCTTACACGCAAAATTACCTACCAGAAATCACCAGTTAAGTATGCATATTGCCTCTTCTGTGAATTAGCATACACCCACGAAAATGATGCAAAACAAAAAACGAGTTCGTGGGTTCTGCCTCATGCTTACCACCATGGACTCTCCTCTCCTTAAAAACCGCCACTAGGGCCTCCCCTGGTGGCGCAGGGGGTTAGGACATAGCACTGCAAGCGAGCCGCAGCCGCTTGAGTGCAAGTTCAGTCCCGGACCCTGGAGGTGACCCACATGGAACAGCAGACCTCTCCTGACCCGCCCGCTGCTCCCCTCAGCAGGGTACTTCATTGATCTGCCTGTTCCACTCCCCGCTCTGTGGTGAAGCCTTTTGCTGCCCTTGCACCTCTGGCCTGTACCCCAGTTCTGTATGAATAAAAACAATAACAACAACAAAAAAACCCACCACCCACCATCACACCGTGTAACCATCAAGCCCTCCCCAGAGGGTGTTACAGACACACCTGGCCGGACTCCCTTCCACCAACCTCTTTATTCCGTGTTGGTCCTTGTGTTTGTCAGAACAGTCTGGCACGACAAGGGTCAGAGCCAGCAGGTAGACAGTATAGATGCTGGGACTCCAAGCGGCCAGCACCACTCCTCCGCCATCTTGGTACAGCTCCCAGCATGCCCAGAACTCAACGTCCTGAAAAAGGGCTGCTGGGAAATAAAGGCCGAGCCCATTTTTGCTGTACACTTATGTCTCTAATTCTGTACTTCTATCTTACTTTCCATCTGCCTAAAACCTTATTGTGGTTCATTTTTTTCGGAGTTTGGTACGTAAAAGGGTTCTAAATGCCAACACACTCTAGGGAATTATGACATGAAATGAATTATGACAATTCGGGGCACTAAACAATTTTTAATATTTTGCGTAGTAGAGAACCTAGAATATCATGCTAAAGTATATTATTTTTGTCATTCCCTAAAGGAAATAAGTCAAATATAAAGTCACTGCAAATTTTGAAAGAAATTAAAATTAATATAGGACAAAGGTCCAGTGGTGAGGAGAAGCAGATGTGGCAGGAAGCTCCACACTGACCTCACAGAGCCAGAAGGAACAGGGGGACACAGGTCACCGAATCCCCAGGATGCTAGGTGACATTGCAACAAAGCTCTATGCCCAGATGTTCAGGGCCTCTGAGGAAAATGGGGTTTGAAGCTGGGGGTTGGGAACTGAATGAGGCTATCACCCTATGAGTTACAAGGGGAATTCTCAGAAAAATGTGTACAGGTCATGGTGATACTAGGTATGATTTTGAAGCTGACCCCAGAGATAAAATGTTAGGTCTCTTCTAGTCATTGATGCTGGATGGACTTGGGTGAATGTCCTTTCCTTTTTCTTTGCACGCATCAAAGTCATGGACTCCCACATGGTGGGAGTGTAACAAGGTCATCCCTAGGGAAAAGAGTGGGTCCAGTTTCCCTGCCCCATCTTACCAAATAGTAGAGATGGGAAGGGAGGGGAAGCTAAAAAAAGACGTGAAGAAGTGCAAGAAGTGAAGTGAGATGGAAACAAGGAATTAAGGCCAGAAGGAGACACATGGAGCAGAGAGCCAAGTGAAGACAGAGCTGTGCTTGCTTCTTGGCCTTGGACTTGTGCTAGAGACTTGGGGGACATGGAAGGAAATACTTGAAAGAGAGAAATATGTGGGAGAGACCTATGGGGAGGCTGACAATGGCAACATTTACCCTACAGACTTGCCTGTCCCATTCTGCCCCATTTCTAAGGGTCCCACCATCAATTACCTTAGACTTGTAGCAGGCTTTTGGGCCTCAGTCAACTTGCTTTGGGTCAACCCTGTTTGGCTGGGCAAATTTTTTGTTTTTTAAGATTTATTCATATAGAACTGGGGTACAGGCCAGAGGCATAGGGGTAGTGAGAGGATTCACCAGAGACAGAGTGGGGAGCAGAGCAGACAGATTGATGAAGTACACTGCTGAGGGGAGAGGAGAGGTCTGCTGTACCTTAACCTGCTGCACCACCAGAAAGGGCCTGGCTAGGCAATTAATCACAAGGGGATGGAGAACTTTGGGTGTTAACTGGAGCAAGTTTTAACTCTATCTTTCTCTTCTCTCACCTTTATTGCACAAATATACTGAAGTTATTTTCTGTTGAAGGTCACATGCACTGAGAGTATGTTTGCCTTAATGTGGCAGATGACAGAATCCATCTAAAGCAGGCGGTTTGGGGGACTTTGTGGTGCTTCTCATTCTGCCTGCAAAAACTAGGCATCCTCAGGAAGAATCCTGCCAAAGCCACTGGCCTCTCTTAGCATAGTCAGCACTTTTTGCTTCGGCATCACCTTTACTGTGTGGCCTTCCATTGACTTGTTCATGACTACCTGTGAGTTCTGCCTATTGGCAGTCATCCAAGACCTGGAAATTCCCTAGGCTGGCTGTTATGCAAAGGTGCATTATCTTTATATTCCTTTGGACGTGGAAGCAGGTGGATCTACAACATCACACAAAAATATGATTTTTTTTCCATCTCGAGGTGTGGTTTACTTTACTCCTTGGACTATATGTTCAAATTAAAGAACAATTGTGGAAAAAATACATGGATGGTGCCCATGTGTAGTGCTGTCCATGTTTTACATAAGATTTCTCTGTGCTCATGTCTACCTCATGCTTATGGCATGTCACAGGAAAGAACGCAGCACAAACTGATGCTGCCATTTGTTCAAGCTGTTGTGAACAAATGGGGAGAAGCAATGTTGGAAGGTAGTAAGGACACACGTGTTCAGAGATGATGATGTCCTTCAAGGACAGCCCATTAAATACTTGGTTGATATACCCTTAGGTAAACAAGTCTCCTGTTATCCACTGGTCTAGGGTTTTAGATAAGTCATTGAATAAATGAATAAAAATTTTGAACCTAACTATTTCATATCTATATAGATAAATACATTTAAAAGCAAAAGAATCTAACTAGATTTGAGAAATTATTACATATGCTATTCCATAATGTACATTATGAAATAGAACACATATATAATGTATATATTATGTATATATTATATATTGTGATATTATGTATATTATATAATTGTATAATTGTATGTGAACTATAATTGCATATTATATAATATATATAAACATTATATTGACCTACCAGGATGAAAGAAAGTCAGGCACTAATTTCCAAGGTAATGCATTTAGTAGAATTAAAGAAACAGTTTATATATTTATGAAAGAATTCTACAGGTAGGGAGTGGAGTTACACATTCTAAATCTTCCTCTAAGAAAAAAATATCACTACTCAGTATTATCCGGTTATAAACTGAATCTTGAGACAAAACGTTAGTAAGTTTACAACATTCACGATTCCCTTAGGAGCGTCAGTTTTGTGCGTGTAGCATGGAAGTCCCGAAGAAAGTGCTGTGGTTCTAGTGCCTTTTTCCGTGTCACTGGCCTCTATCTACATGTGTGAGCTCAGGCACAGCGCACCAATTGGGGCTCAGTGTTCCTCCCGGCAGCCCTCTGTCAGGGGCTGGGGGCTAAGTGTTGCCTCCAATGCCTGGAAGCCTGAGGCATTTCCATTCTGACCACCCCCAGCCATCAGACCTGCCTCTAGCTCAGCATGTCTGGGGTGTTTGGATTGGGAGGTCCCATCCCATCCTGGCCAACCAGATCATTGTTTGAGGGGCCTCTGTCTACGTACAAAGATGTGTTTCACATGCTCACGGAAAGTATGGGTGCCCTATCTTCCTAGGGTCTTTATTTTGGCTCTTTGCTAACTGAGTGTTGGGAGGTATCCCAGAAGCCCACTTCTGAGCCCAAGCCCTGAGCAGGGAGCTCCCTACCTTCTTTCAGCAGCCTTTCTCCCTGTGCCCCAGGGCTTGGTGGCTGTGTAGAGACCCCAGATGGCCCCTGTGCCTCCTGGGTCTACAGCTGGACCCTGAACTGTAGGGCCCAGGTGGTGGCATCCAGGACTTAATTTGCTGAATTGCCAACCTCTCTCAGCTTCCTTTCAGACCTAGACTCTGGGTACTGGGTGACTACAGAGGCAGAGAAGTTTGGGCTGCATTCAGCTTGCTCTTACCTTGCAGGTCTAGAGGACTCTAATTAGCCTACAGCCTCCAGGAAACCTTTTTCTGGAAATTCAGCCTCATTTCATTAATGAATCTGACAGAGAAAGCTGGAGCAGGCAGCTCTAGTGAGGACTGAGACACTAGTCTTCTGTAGCCTCTGCACACACCTCTGTTCTTGCTTTCTAGAAGGCAGCTGGAGGTGAGGAATGGGGACTTATTGTTTTGGGCAATCATGCCATTTCAAAATAGGCACATCCTCAAAAATAGCAGTTACATCTGAACTCTGTGTCTTAAAGTTGTTTGCTCACACAACCATTATTTCCAGCTGAGTCAGAGAAAGCATAAGGCCAGGCAAAGATGCCTTCTTTCTGTCTCCCTGGACATCCCTGATGGCAGTGGACAGCCTGACTGGGGGCAAAAATTGCACCCCCACAGATAAGACCAGGGGGCACCCAGCAGAAGTAGCTTCAGTTTTCCTGAGACAGTGAGCCAAGGCCCTGTGTTATCTCAACTCTCTCCTAGTCAATCAATCAAAGCAAGTAGTTGAAAAGTCTTTGAAGCTGGTTGAGCGGTAAACAGATATTCTAGTTGAAATTTATGGGATCTGGGGCCTTACAGTGGCCTAGGGGTTAAGTCTCAGTGCTATCACCTCTACAGCCTGAGTTTGATCCCCAGCCAGGGAGCTGACCTACATGGCATAGCAGACTTCTCCTGTCTTGCCCGCTGCTTCCCTCTGTGGTGTATTTCAATCTGCTTGTTCTACTCCCCACTCTGTCTCTGGTGAACACTCTCACCCTCCGCACCTCTGGCCTATAACCCAGTTCTACACAAAAAATTAAAACAAAACTTCTGGACTCCATAGGAGGGTGAGTGCATGCTGGGAGCTTCTCTAATGTGTATGAATTGGTGCTGACTCTGAATCCTTGCTAAATTCTTGCCTTGGGATTTGGAAAAGAGTTTGCCTTGCAACAGCCCCAAGAAATCCCAAGATTGCTTATTATAAATGTGTGTCCAGAGTTGGTTATCGCTGTATGACTGCAACAATTGGCCTGTGCTAAGGCCTCTCTGGAGCCCATATTTGATTGAACCACTTCCCCCACCATGTTTACACCTTAACTTTGTCTGTACCAACTTTTAAATGGGATCTTCTACTGTCTGAAAATTGCTGGAATCTGCTCTTTCTTCTGTTTACTTTAGCTGTACCTTGCATGGAAAAACCCTTCAGGCCTAGTGTTCAGGCCTAGTGTTCATCCCTGGAAAATGCCCTCTTTATAGCAAGTGTGAACTGAGATGGCATAGGTATGAAAGCTCTGGTGTGGGTCAAGTCCTTAAAATGGATGATGTGGTGGAAATTCACTACTTAAATGACAGAAAACCTTTATCTACAGGCTTAACAGAAAGCAGAAACATTAGTAGCTTGAATTTTCATCAACTCCAAGTAGAGGTAGTTGGTCGTGACGCCCAGAGTTTAATTGGAATGGCACTTTCTCCAAGGATTCACTAGAAACCCTGTTGGGCAATCCTTGGGCACATTTTTATTTCTTGCGTGGCTCTAGTGAACCCTACTGAGCCAGTCCTGATAAGCCTTCTGGGAATCTTCATCTTTCAGGGTGGAAGAGCCACAGCATTTCAACCAATAAACATTAATGAATAAGTTATCCAAAGGCCTTCCAGTGTACAGATGCCAGCAGAAGAAACAAAAGAATGAGCAGCAACTTCACTGTTCTTTGTTAGCAGGGGGAGATACAGGCCGAGAATGCCACCCTCCCCAGCAGCCCTGGAGAAAGGGCACAGGGAGGTGATCTAGCAGTGTGAGAACTCAAGCTAGATCCAGAAATGGATAAGATTCTGCTGGGCAAGGAGGGGGAGGTTCATTCTAAGGGGAAAATCAGTACATGAATGGACATAGGAAAATACAAGTTCTTCAAAGGGGAAAATGTAGGATGGAGTGGAGTTTTTAAGTACAAAACTGAGGAGATGAGTGTAGAAAAGTAGGTCAGGATCTGGAGGGAAGGCCGAGGAGTGAGGCTTGGGAAGGACAGACTGTCTTCTTAACCAGGAAGTATTAGTTAGGGGGAGAGGAAAGGGATGGCTGAATGCTAAAAGACTTAGGGATTTACAACTTGCATAGTATTTAAGTGTTCAATCATACATATCACTGAGTTTAGGACGACAAAGCTCATTTGAAGTAAAATATATTCTCAGTGCAGATGAAATGAAATGATAGGGGCAGAAGATTGGAGAATGTTTATCTTGAGAAGCTGGGATATACCTGGTGGATGTACCACCGCGGTCAGAGTTCAGGCTTATGGAATCCACTGATGTTCTGAAGACCGAGGTAGGTGAAGGGAAGGAGGGTCCCTGACTGCTCGAGACAGTCACTCCCATGACTCACTAAGTGAACATGCAACAAGGCCCTCCCTGGTGGCGCAATGGGTTAAAGCACAGCACTACAAAGCCAGCTACAACTGTCTCAGCATGAATTCAATCCCCAGCCAGAGGTGACACACATGGCGCAGCAGACCTCTCCTGTCCCATCTGCTTCTCCCCTCAGCAGTGTACTTCATCAGTCTGCCTCTTCTACTCCCCACTCTGTCTCTGGTGAATCCTCTCACCCTCCC
>NW_004567125.1:25297369-25298339 GCF_000260355.1 Condylura cristata | reverse complement strand
GGGAGGGTTGAGGAAGCATCTGGTAGAACCCGTTCCTAAAATTAGCCCCTTCTCTGGGGGCTCATTCGAAACGCTGAATCTAGAAATAAACCATTCTTTCTCCCACATGGTGGTGTTATATTTCATAGACATCAAACTTAGGTCATGCCAACATTTCTGGAAAAGGTGCATATTGACATGGATGGCTTTTCTCAGCCAGGTCCCATGAGGGGAGAGCAGAGCCAAGAACCCCTGCCCCTGGCTCCTGCCTGGGGCTTGGTATTGTCTTGGCTCAAAGGGCACCCCGCAGAGCCATTCAGAAACTTCCTGGGCTGGGGGAGAGACTGGTTAGAAAAGGAAAAATCAACTTATTATGATCAGCAGGACTGATTTTATGACAACTTGATGTTTACTGGCTGCAAGTATCCATTACTCAGGCTATGGTAAGTGTATGGTAAGATAAAGAGGCTCCACATAGAATCGAACTGCTGGCAAACAGATCAACAATTCAGAAAGTCATATCCAGTTGCATTCTCAAATCCCCCTCACAAGTCTTACAGAGATGAATAAAGACATTGATTTCCTTAGCAAGAGAACAGGGAGTCCTGCTCAAGTTAAACTCACACATTCTTCCCAAGAAGGTGAAAAAAAGAGAATTATAAAGATCATTGTAAACAAAGGGGAAATGTGTCAAATGAGTCACCCCAGCAGGGATGATTATCAAGAAATGGGATGAATGAAAAGGACACTTGACAGTGTTCAAACACTGGCTTCATTACAACCCTGCTTATGACTGAGAGGGCTAGAGGATGCCCTGTGGGTTCTGCAAGATGAAAGGACCCTAACAAAGCTGCTTTTGGAGGGAGGAATTTACAAGATTGCAAAGCAGAGATTCCTATGTTCACCTAATCAGAAACTGCCTGGGGTTGAGGTCAGGTTAAAGATGCCTCCTCAGCCTCACCCCTGCTGCAGATCAAAGGCTCTGGCACTG
>NW_004567125.1:25270166-25278254 GCF_000260355.1 Condylura cristata | reverse complement strand
CAGCATGAAACACTCAGGTCCTGACACCTACATTAGTATAAACCAGGAACTGCTTCCTTCCTGAGCTTCACCTCCTTCACATCAGCTAGCAATGATCATTGTGAAAATGTGTGAGTCAGAGACCTGGTCAGATCAGAAAGCAGTTATCTTGCCTGCAGGGGACACTCAGATGCAGCGAAACTGAGGGGCTCATCATGGCCGTGAGTGAAGACAGACTCTTAGAGAAGTGAAGGTCTCGGTGAATTAACCCCAAATGTCTTTGCTTTTCAGACCCACTAGACGTTTGGAAAGGCCTGCGAGCCAGGACACAGGCGGTGGGAGTTTGGATGGGGACCAGGCCTCTGCCCTGTGATCTGAATGTTCTCCCAGCTCATGCTGTCCCCTGTGTTTCTGTCACCCCAATAAACGTCCCAGTTGTGCCTGAGTGTCAGCGTCTGCATCGGGTAACCGACACCCTAGAGTGCCCACAGTGTGGGCCTGCACACAGTCTATGTTCCAGTGGGTGGCTCGGGGTGGGGGGCGGGGAGGGACAGGGCTGCTTTTCTTCAGGAAGTTGTCAGGGCCCTTCTGAATGGGCGTAGCCCTGTCACAGACAAACTGGCTTTAGAAGACACCATGCTGTTTTCAAGGGACTCAAATGGACACTTGCATCCTGATTGGCACATTTATCATTTTCTTTCACTTTGGCTGCTTTTCTTAAGTCAAATACGCTAGTCAGGAACCCTCCTACGTGTTGAGTTCATCACAGGGCCTTTGGGTTCGCTTTCCTTTGCTTTAAGCTGGGAGCTGTCTGTGGGAGCAGGTAACTTCTAATGGGTCAGGATGTTTTGTATCTATATTCTATTATTTTCTGCCGGGTGCAAAATATTTCACAGCAGCAGAAACATTAAAAAATTGTGCATCTGTGTGAAATGATGTCTCATTTATTCCTCCATTTGTTAGTCAATGTAGATGGCAGTATTGAATACATAGGTATTAGCATGAGCCTAGACCAGCTGATTATCAAACTGAGGAAATCTCTCCAGCCGTTGCCTGAGATCTAAAGGTGCGCATGCTTGACTTCACCCGAGAAGAAAGTCTGCATATTAGATGAACGGAGGAGCCAAACATGCTGCGGATCATTTTGGGGGAACACAACATGGCGGCTACCTGTTATATACCTACAGTATTGTTTATCTGGAGATGAGAATTTTTAGGACAATTCTAATTCATTTGTCAAAAGTAAAATCCATTTCTGTGTCCCATGAAGAAGTCTAGGATGAATGAGCGTGGCAGGGGTAGCTGTGGACAGGTGTTGAGTTTAGGAAGTGTCAGAGTTGGGACTGGAATGACATTCCAGGCATTTTCCACATGACCCCAGCTCTGCTCCCGTGTCTGTACTTGCTCTCTGGGGTTTTGATCTTAAGACACAGCACAGGCGGGAAGCTTGGCGTCCCGCTGTCAGGGTACTTGCTGGGCTTCACCTGGAGCCCCCAGCTGTGCCCACAGCTCTGCCTAAGGACCCCAAGGCCTTGCCGCTCCCGTGGCCGGGCAGTGTGCTGCTCTGCCAGGGTGTATGCCCATGAGAGCTGGGTCCCCCACGGAGGATGTGGCTCCGTGGGCGGGTGATCCGTGCTCTGCTGCACAGTCCTTGAGCTTCCCTCTGGGCTGCAGGCTCAGCTGCCCCAGCAGTGAATCTTCCTGATTCCATGGTTTTCTGTTCCATCCCTTCATCACAGCCCCAAACTGTCATTGTGTTCAAAGCACTTTCCGAAGGAAAAGACCCTGTGACGGACACAGCCACTCCTGACCCCTGTGCTGGCAGGTGTTGGGCACTGTCCTGGGGGCCCAGGAAGAGGAGGGAGCCATGATTATTGAAAATGTGTAAGTTCTTTAAAGGGCCCTGAAAGCTCAATCAGTGTCGACGCTATTTGTCCCCCCAGGTTGTGGAGTGACTTAGATGATCCTGAGACCCTGAGACTTGTCACCAAAGTAGATGTTCCCAGCAGGAGATGTGTGTTACGGTAGCGTTGTCATGTCATTGTCACATGGGCTCATGTACGATGTCTTCCCCTTGCATTTCTTCTCTGAGACTTCCTTGATCAGGAGCTCCACCTCCTGTCACCCCCACCCCACCTTCCCAGGCCTTATGGCCGCTGCATCCTGTCGTGACCCACTACACAAACTCTCCTTCTGGAGCCCACCTTCAGGCCTGCTCTGTGCCCTGTCCCCCTCGGGGCCAGGAGTGAGGTGCAGTGGTGGCTCTTGGGTCTCTTCCTGCTTTGACCCCTGTGACCCCCTCACCTGCATGATGCACAGGGACACACCGTGGTTCCTTCACCTCTGCTGAGGTAGGGTGCTCTCCGGTCTCAGTGGCAGCTATTCGTAGGTACTCCCAGGGAGATCTGATTCTAGTCCTGATTGAGAATGTCAGTCTGGGATCTGGGATCGCATCTCTTCGGTGTCACTGGCCCGCTGGGCCAAAGAGCAAGGGTGAACTGATAACAGTAACAAAACATCACGGCTTCCCAAATGCAGGAGGTGAATATCCTAAGTTGCAGTCTTTGAAGAGGGAATGTGAGGATGTGAATTGACCTCCTCAGAGCTTTGTTTAAAATAGAATAAAAGGGCCCTCCCTGGTGGTGCAGCGGGTTAAAGCACAGCACTAAGAAACTAAAGCCATTTCAGTATGAATTCGATTGCCGCCTGCCCCGGAGGTGACCCACGTGGCACAGCAGACCTCTCCTGACCCGCCCACTGCTCCCCTCAGCAGTGTACTTCATCAGTTGGCCTGTTCTGCTCCCCACTCTGTCTCTGGTGGGTCCTTTCACCCCCCACACCTCTGGCCTGCACCCCAGTTCTGTACGCACAAATAAATAAATCATTAAAAAAAAAGTAAGAAAAGGTGAAGGGACCCATGTCGGCATTGAGAAGGTGTGGCTCATTTCTCCTCCTCTCCCTTTGATCATGAGCTCATTGGGCTGTGAGGAGCCTGGATCAGCTGCCCGTTCCCAGCAGCTTCATCCACCTGTGCAGCTGAACATGGACAGGTGGGGTCTAGTCAGAGCGGCAGACTCAGGGCTTGGGGAGCCCACACATACCTCCACACACTCTGGAGCTTCAGACAGGAGCGTTTCAGGCTGGTGCACCAGCAGGTATGGAGCTTGAGGAGGTGGCCTTCTTGATGGAAGAACCCACATGCCTTTGGCGCAGGATGGAGAAGAGCTTGAAGGCAGAGGCGAGGGAGGAAGTGGCAGGGGGGCCCCAGAGCAGCAGTGCCAGGGCCGATGTGGAGGTGGTAGGTGAGTTCTACAGAGGAGGAGGAAAGTGTGACGCCCCCCACGGGGCTGGATGTGAAAATGTTGAGCGGCGCCTGGGTGCAGAAGACACTCCATACGGGCATTGTGCTCAGTATCATTTCATTCCTGGATGTAAAACAGGGTCTGGAACATGTTTAATCAATGAGTGCATGAATGAGCTATCACAGGGACTTCATCCACAGGTTTTTCTTAGTTCAGTTTAACTGCACCAATGTTTACTCAATGGTGGGTCCCGTTTTCCTTCAGCTTCTGAGAAATGCTGTTGCCATAATTCTAGACATCCCCACATCCAGGTACACACACAGACCATGCTACAGTCACATGCTGGGTTGCCTGTACAATGGCTATTTTCTCATGGCTATTTTCTGGTCTTTAAAACCCAGTTTCCTGAGGTCAGCACCTGTGGCTATCAAATGCTTCTGGGAAATACTACCTGAGAAGTGACTCCACTCTGCACTGTGTCCTCTAAGACAGGAAGACACGGGAAGCCTTCTGATGTGCTTCTCCAGAGACAGATGAGATGCAACCACACTCTGAGATCAGAGCATGGACACGGGGTGGAGGGGAGGCCTGGGGCCCCTCACTCTCTCTGACCTTGGGCCACCCAACAGTCATGGTCGGAGACAGTTGAACACACCACAGCCTTCTCTGGTCCCAAACAGACACTTGTGTCTTCACCAAATCTCCCTGTGGTTCTGAAGAGACGGCAGTGGTTACCTGACTAAACAAAGTTAGTCAGCGTAGGACAGTTGGATATTGTTTCAATCATCTTGATCCCTAAAGCGAAAGTTTAAAAAATAGCGTAGGACACTGGGAAATCACAAGAGATGTGTGGTCACTCTAGTTAGCCCTGGACTCTATGTGTCCCCCAGCATGTTAGAGGCATTTTCAAAGTAAGCTTAGTTTTCCAGGCGGGGTGCTGGACAACTCCCTGGTGACACTGAATCCTACATTCTACACGGCCTGGAAATATATCTTTTTAGTTAAGAAAGAAAGACAGAATTTTAAATGGTATAGCAGGACAATTTTTTTATCGAAGCGTCAGTAATAAGGTTAATTAAACCCAGTCTTTACTTAGCATATGTAAAGCTGTTATCTAGAAACCACAGACATATTTTAACTTATGCAAGCACATAAATGGATCTATATTTCATCCAACACACACACACAAACGTGTAATATTTCCTTGTTTGCTATGTCCTGCCCTTAAGATTGGTTCAAGAGATCAGCTAGTTGGGTGGAGCCTCCACAGCGCCACCTGCTGAGGCACAGGCCGGGAGGGGCAGCCGTTCTCAGCATGGACAGCAGGGGGCGCGCGACCAACACTCCCAGGACAGCGACAGTTGCTCCCCCAAGCGCAGCAACTGCCAGCAGAGCCCTCAGCCTGTTCTTTCTGGCCCAGGGGCCTCAGGGCAGGAAGCCCCTGCATTTCAGCCCGAGGGACCCAGAGCAGCTTCCCTGCGGCAACCTCAGCTGTCTGAGGCAAGTTTAGCCCCTGAGGGACAGCTGCGGAGGCTCAGCCTGAGTAGGAAGCTCCCTCAGGAGCTGAGTGCTGAGCACAGAGGTCCGTGTGGGGCTCACCGGCTCTGATCCATGAGCCTCACAGACCCTGCATTTGGGGGTGGTTCCTGCTGTTTCTCTTTTCTCTGGGCATATGAGCAAGGCTTAGTTCACAAAGTTTCATTCACTGAGCAGATGGAAAGTCCTCTTTGATATACACATTGTGTTTTGTTTTGTCTTGTTTTTTACAGTCTTAAGATGATGTCTTGGGAGGAAATCCTGATATAAATTCAGAGAGGCTGAGACAGTAAGTATCAGGACCTCCTGTGAATAACTGGAACCCACTTGCTGAGACACAGTACATTTTGCTGTAAAAAAGCTTGCAGCTTGTACTTTTTTTTTTATTATTATTATTTTTTTAGAAGATTTATTTATTTGTGCATACAGAACTGGGGTACAGGCCAGAGGCTCAGGGATGGTGAGAGGCTTCACCAAAGACAGAGTGGGGAGCAGAACAGGCAGATCGACGAAGTACACTGCTGAGGGGAGCAGTGGGGGGGTCAGGAGAGGTCTGCCACACCATGTGGTCACCTCCGGGGCAGGCGGGGATCGAACTCATGCGGAAGCGGCTTTAGATTCTCAGTGCTGTGTTTTAACCCGCTGCGCCACCAGGGAGGGCCGCAGCTTGTACTTTTAACTAAATTTTAGTTAAAGTTTAGTTGTTTCCATCAATATTAAAGCAGGTCTTAAATATTTACATAAAATTTCAGTTTATTATAATTTTACTTTGCACTTTTCAAAGAAAGCAAACTCCTCATCATTTACTTGAAAAATATACTTGCTAGCAATTCCAGGTCTCAGGTACAGAGAACAGACAGGAGGTTACCAGGAGAAAGGGGTGGGAGATGAGAGAATTTGGTAAAGTGGGGTCAGTTGTAAGGTGTGGAACAAACTACACTTTTGGGGAGGATGATGATATTGTGCAGGCTGATCCCCAGTGACAGTGCTGAACATATGTAATGCAATGTTACAAGCAAATGTACCTTCAGGAAAATGTGGCAAACACTTGCAACCAACTGAAGAAATACTGAAACAATTGCAGCACATACAGTTCACTTTTCAACAGAGGGCTGTTAGGAGAAGGCTCCAGACAAGTGGACAGAGGCAGGTGAAATGGCACGGCAGCTGGCCATGGTGGAACAGCTCAGGGACATGGCCTACTTGAAAGTAAAGTTAGACATATTGCCACAAAAAGGAAAGGAGAATGCATGGGGATTGCAAGAGGCAGAAACAATGCTGCAAGAGCGAGGATGCAAAAACCTCCACTGAGAGTGGGGACCGGAACAGCATCCGTTAGAAATGCAGCTGGCTCTTGGTTAAGGTCATCTAGGAGGGCAAGGTTAATATGTGTGCAAGAACACCCCTCTTCACCAGGGTCCCCCTGCATGGCCTCTCCCTTAGGCTGTATTTTACTACTCTTCATGGACACTGGGCCTTGTCTACTTTTTCCATCCTGGAGGCCGTTGGGAAGTCAGGCACCATCCCCACCTTCACCACTTGCACAATCCGTTTGAAATTTGGGGAGCATGGGCTCTGAGCCCTGATACAGGCTGTAGCAAATCACACATTCAGAGAATGTGGGGTCAGCATTCTAGTCTGCATTTTAGTTTTACCTCACCAAGTTATGCTTAACCTGCCCAATTCTACCTCCCCTTTTAGTGTCACCCTTCATAAATCTTCGCCAGGTCTAAATAAGAATATCTACTCCTCTGAGCAGATGTGTGTGTCCCTCATTGCAAGCCACAGATGCAACATACATTCCTTGGTCTGAGGAAATCCCATGATAGCCAGCCAACAATTGGTGTGCTGTCTTCTGTTCTGGTCGTTCTGGAAGCATCTGAGAACCTGTATCTATCAACAGGTAAGCAAAGGCCTATCCAGCGTCAGCATCTCTTCCTGTCAGGTCCCGTTTGTAGCTCCAGTCCTCCAGTGCAGGTCTTACTAGTCCAGGGCTTCCCTTGATGCCAGCCCTTGGTCATCCCTGCTCCCCATCTCCTTTGCTATCAGGAAGCCCTCACTGGCACACTGTTCCTCAGAGGGTGTGATCCGGAGGGCTAGCTTCAGCCATCTCTCCATGGCCTCAATGCCACGTCCACTCTGTGTAGATGGGATGAAACCCTTACACAAGCATGTGGGTCTAGGACTATCTGCTTGTTGACCTGGTCAGCTTGCAAATCTGGGAGTTCTGCTGGGTACCCACATATCCTGCTTGGATGTGCCCCTCAAGTTCCCATAGGGATTTCTCAGATTTTGGAATTGTGATTTTTATTTGCATATTTATAATATAGATATAAATTAATTCATGAGTTCAAGAAAGATCTTCATCTAACAGGGAAAACCAGCTTCTCCCTGATGAATTCAAATGTCAAGTAAAACTCTATTCCTGCCTGGATTCCATTCTAAAGCCAGAAGTGGGCCCTCCCTGGTGGTACAACGGGTTAAAGAGCAGAGCTATGAAGCTATCCACATCCACTGCAATACGAGTTCAATGCCTGTTCAGGGAGCTGACCCACATGGCACAGCAAAACTCTCCTGTCTCGCCCACTGCTCCCCTCACCAGTATGTTTCAGTCAGTCTGCCTGTTCTCCTCCTCACTGTCTCTGATGAATCCCCTAAGCCTCTTACCTCGGGGGGTAAGGGGCATATAAGAACTTAGTGTTTTTTATAAATAAATCTTTTTTTTTTTATAAATAAATCTTTAAAAGAAAAAACAGAAGTGCTGCAATGAGCAATGATTACTGATTCAACTCAAACTTCTGAAGAACTTCAAGGAAAGAATGAAGACATGAGGAACATCCTGCAAAGATTCACGCTACATTCCAAAGTCAGAGAAATAAAAATGTCTGAAATCAGAACTCAGCAAGAGTTTGACTTCATCCTTTTGCTCTAATGTGCTTTCAATGAACTTGGACTCTGGGAGAATCGGGCCCCGCCTCTCCTGGGGTCACACAGTGGAGACTGGCATCTGGGATCTCAGCACATGCTGAACGTTGGTCTGTACTTTCCAGCACTCATGGCCTGAGGACTGAGACACTCCAGTTAGAGAGTGGGAAGGAGGTTATTTTCCCGACATGGCCAATGTACCCTTAGCGCCGCCTCCTGACATGAGAAACACCCAGTGAATGCAGCAGAGGTGAAGATGCAGCGTGTTGGACACCGCCTCTCCCGCTGAAGCTACAGTGTGCCCTGGAGCAGCTTCCTAGGAAGGAAAGCTGTTCTGGGGAGACAT
>NW_004567125.1:25243784-25244904 GCF_000260355.1 Condylura cristata | reverse complement strand
GAATGTTGGGTCCTCTCCCCTTTTGTCAAGAGCCATTGGGTGACCACGTGACTCCACTGCAAACTTCAGCCTCAACACTTAACTCCTAGACATTTGAACAAGAGAAATAAACTCATCCTTTTCTCCACTACTTTGTCTCTTCCTCTTTCTGGCCTCCTACATCACTGAGAGGTATAAAATTTCAAAGAGTTGAGAAATCAATGAAACTTCATAAGTCACCATATTTACTTCAAGCTGAATGAATTCACTGAAACACCAGCATGAGCAAAATGTCAGAATTGAAAAGGAAAGTCTAAGGCCTTACCGTGACGGGCTGAAGGATGTACCTAGGACAGAAACAAACAACATTATATTAGATGTGAAAATGTATCACTGATATCTATAATTCCTGGTGTACTAGTCCAGTGAGTCATCCAAATACGACATGCAGTCGTCCTCCCCATGTTTGCGTAGAATTGTTCTAATGCCCTATGTGTCTTATGTTATTTGCTGTCCACACGTATGATCAAAGTTAATTAATAATAGGTCACAGAGAAACACTAATAATGATAACAGTAAATTGAGACAATTACAACAGTATACTGTAATCAAAGGTCTGTGAATTCAGTGTTTCTCAGTAAGGTATGTTCTTGTAATTACATGTAAATAGCCACTGACCATGGGTCACTGAAACCATGAAAGCAAAATGACAGATAAGAGGGGACCACAACAATCAATCTCTTTAGCATAACACATTCCCCCTAAGGATACAGTAAGAAAAGGAAACATTTCCAATTTATCACTTTATATTTTTTAAAGATTTATCTATTTATGTATATAGAACTGGGGGACAGGCCAGAGGCACAGATGCAGTGAAAGGATTCACCAGAGACAGAGTGGGGAGCAGAATAGGCAGATGGATGAAACACACTGTTGAGGGGAGCAGCAGGAGGGTCAGGAGAGGTCTAAGAATATAGAAGTGATGGAAGCCATCACCATTGAAATTTTAAAACACGTTGATCTAAAAGATAATGACATAAAAGTTTTGGATGCTGAAAGTCTGTGCTTAAGAGAAAATTTAGAGCAGCAAATGAAATGAAACTTCCCATGACAATATAGATCCCTCCTATTTTCCTCTTAT